>NC_138890.1:90496674-91096674 GCF_965194825.1 Balaenoptera physalus | reverse complement strand
ACCTACACAATACGTGCTTTCAAAACTTCTATCTAATATTATACTGAAGGTTCAGGCCAATGCATTAAAGCATTCAAAAATAAATAATTAGTATAATAAAAAAGGAAAAATGACATATTATTTGCTGATGAAATTATTGTATACAAATAATGAATAGTGAATAAATGTGAATGGTTAAACCATGGTTCATACAGATCATTGAATACTAAACAAAAATAATAATAATAAATAAACAACAACAAAGTAGATGAATCCCTGGGGAATTATGCTGAGTGAAAACAGCCAATCTCTAATAATACATACTGTATTATTCTTTAATATAGTACTGTAAAAAGACAAAATTTTAGAGAGAACATATTAGTTGTTGCCAAGGGTTAGAGGTAAGAAGAAGGTGGTGTTGGAATGAAGTGGGTGTGATTGTAAGGTGGCAACATGAGGGATCCTTATGGTGATGGAACTGTCAGTGCTTTGACTATAGTGTTAGATACACAAACCTACACAATTGATAAAGTTGTAGAAAGCTGAATAGACACACACACACTGACACAAACAAATTACTATATGCAAAACTGGTGAATTCTAAATAAGATTTGTGGATTGTATAATATCAGTATCATGATTATAATATTATAATATAGTTTTATAGTGCTACCACTGATGAGAAACTGGGTAAAGTACACACAATACCTTTCTGCATTATTTCTTACAACTGCGTGTGAATTTACAATTACATCAGAAATATCAGTTAAAAATGTTATATGAACGACTGTATGTATCGGACTCTACAGAATTGAAAGTTGAAAACTCATTCCTTGGTTTATGTAGAAATTTTATAAACTAGGAATGCTTCCATATTCTAATTCAGCTCTTTCAAAGACCCACATTATTTTTTTTAATCTTTATTGGAGTATAAGTGCTTTAAATTGTTGTGTTAGTTTCTGCTGTACAAGTTGAATCAGCTATATGTATACATATATCCCCATATCCCCTCCCTCTTGAACCGCTCTCCCATGCTCCCTATCCCATCGTTAAGTCATCACAAAGCATCGGGTTGATATCCCGGGGCTATGTAGCAGCTTCCCACTAGCCAACCATTTTACATTTGGTAGTTTATATATGTCAATGCTACTCTTTCACTTCATCCCAGCTTCCCCGTCCCCCCCATGACCCCGTGTCCTCAAGTCCGTTCTCTACGTCTGCATCTCTATTCCTGTCCTGCCACTAGGTTCATCAGTACCACTTTTAAAATTCCGTATATACGTGTTAGCATATGGTATTTGTTTTTCTATTTCTGACTTACTTATGATGAAAATATATTTTCATAATAATTAGGTGCATGGCATTCATGTGCTATTCAGTCTTCTATGTCTAGGTACTAGGGAGTCAAAAATAATTGGAACAGTAAAAACTTTTTTTTTTAACATCTTTATTGGAGTATAATTGCTTTACAATGTTGTGTTAGTTTCTGCTGTATAACAAAGTGAATCAGCTATACGTATACATATATCCCCATATCCTCTCCCTCTTGCATCTCCCTCCCACCCTTCCTATCCCACCCCTCTAGGTGGTCATAAAGCAGTGAGCTGATCTCCCTGTGCTATGTGGCTGCTTCCCACTAGCTATCTATTTTACATTTGGTAGAGTATATATGTCAATGTCACTCTCTCACTTCGTCTCAGCTTCCCCTTCACCCTCCCCATGCCCTCAAGTCCATTTTCTACATCTGCATCTTTATTCCTGTCCTGTCCCTAGGTTCTTCAGAACCAATTTTTTGTTTTGATTCCATACATATGTGTTAGCATACGGTATTTGTTTTTCTCTTTCTGACTTACTTCACTCTGTATGACAGACTCTAGATCCATCCACCTCACTACAAATAACTCAACTTCGTTTCTTTCTATGGCTAAGTAATATTTCACTGTATATATGTGCCACATCTTCTTTATCCATTCGTCTGTCAGTGGACACTTAGGTTGCTTCCATATTCTGGCTATTGTAAATAGACCTGCAATGAACATTGTGGTACATGACTTTTTGAATCATGGTTTTCTCAGGGTACATGCCCAGCAGTGGGATTGCTGGGTCGTATGGTAGTTCTATTTTTAGTTTTTTAGGGAACCTCTATATTGTTCTCCACAGTGGCTGTATCAATTTACATTCCCACCAACAGTGCAAGAGGGTTCCCTTTTCTCCACACGCTCTCCAGAATTTATTGTTTGTAGATTTTTTGATGATGGCCATTCTGACTGGTGTGAGGTGATACCTCACTGTGGTTTTGATTTGCATTTCTCTAATGATTAGTGATGTTGACCATCCTTTCATGTTTTTGTTGGCAATCTGTATATCTTCTTTGGAGAAATGTCTATTTAGGTCTTCCACCCATTTCTGGATTGGGTTGTTTGTTTTTTTGATATTGAGCTGCATGAGCAGCTTGTATATTTTGGAGATTAATCCTTGGTCAGTTGCTTCATTTGCAAATATTCTCTCCCATTCTGAGGGCTGTTTTTGTGTCTTGTTTATGGTTTCCTTTGCTGTGAAAAAGCTCTTAAGTTTCATTAGGTTCCATTTGTTTATTTTTGTTTTTATTTCCATTTCTCTTGCTGTGATTTATGTCATAGAGTGTTCTGACTATGTTTTCCTCTAAGAGTTTTAGAGTGTCTAGCCTTACATTTAGGCCTTTAATTCATTTTGAGTTTATTTTTTTGTATGGTGTTAGGAAGTTTTCTAATTTCATTATTTTACATGTAGCTGTCCAGTTTTCCCAGCACCACCTATTGAAGAGGCTGTCTTTTCTCAATTGTATATTCTTGCCTCCTTTGTCAAAGATAAACCCATGCACATATAGTCACTTTATCTCTGGGCTTTCTATCTGGTTCCATTGATCTATATTTTTGTTTTTGTGCCAGTACCATACTGTTTTGATGACTGTAGCTTTGTAATATAGTCTGAAGCCAGGGACCCTGAATCCTCCAGCTGTTTTTCTTTCTCAAGATTGTTTTTGCTCTTTGGGGTCTTTTGTGTTTCCATACAAATTATAAAATTTTTTGTTCTAGTTCTGTGAAAAATGCCATTGGTAGCTTGATAGGGATTGCGCTGAATATGCAGATTGCTTTGGGTAGTATAGTCATTTTCACAATGTTGATTCTTCCAATCCAAGAACAGGGTATATCTCTCTATCTATTTGTATCATCTTTAATTTCTTTCATCAGTGTCTTATAGTTTTCTGCATACAGGTCTTTCATCTCCTTAGGTAGGTTTATTCCTAGGTATTTTATTCTTTTTGTTGCAGTGATAAATGGGATTGTTTCCTTAATTTCTCTTTCAGATTTTCTTGTTAGTGTATAGGAATGCAAGAGATTTCTATGGATTAAATTTGTATTGTGCTACTTTACCAAATTCATTGATTAGCTCTAGTAGTTTTCTGGTAACATCTTTATGATTCTCTATGTATAGTATCGTGTCAACTGCAAACAGTGACAGTTTTACTTCTTCTTTTCTGATTTGGATTCCTTCTATTTCTTTTTCTTCTCTGATTGCCGTGGTTAGGACTTCGAATACTATGTTGAATAACAGTGGAGAGAGTGGACATCCTTGTCTTGTTCCTGATCTTAGGGGAAATGCTTTCAGTTTTTCACCATTGAGAATGATGTTTGCTGTGGGTTTGTCGTATATGGTCTTTATTATGTTGAGGTGGGTTCCCTCTATGCCCACCTTCTGGAGAGTTTTTATCATAAATTGGTGTTGAATTTTGTCAAAAGCTTTTTCTGTACCTATTGAGATGATCATAAGTTTTTTATTCTTCAATTTTTAATATGGTGTATGACATTGATTGAATTTGCATATATTGAAGAATCCTTGCATCCCTGGGATAAATCCCACTTGATCATCGTATTTGACCTTTTTAATGTGTTGTTGGATTCTGTTTGCTAGTATTTTGTTGAGGATTTTTGCATCTATGTTCATCAGTGATATCGTTCTGTAATTTTCTTTTTTATGATTTCTTTGTCTTATTTTGGTATCAGGGTGATGGTGGCCTCGTAGAACGGGTTTGCGAGTGTTCCTCATTCCACAATTTTTTGGAAGAGTTTGAGAAGGACAGATGTTAACTCTTCTTAAATGTTTGACAGAATTCACCTGTGAAGCCATCTGTTCCTGGACGTTTGTTTGTTGGGAGATTTTTAATTGCAGTTTCAATTTTGTTACCTATGATTGGTCTGTTTATATTTTCTAATTCTTCCTGGTTCAGTCTTAAAATGTTATACCTTTTTAAGAATTTGTCCATTTCTTCCAGGTTGTCCATTTTATTGGCATATAGTTGCTTGTAGTAGTCTCTTATGATCCTTTGTATTTCTGCGATGTCAGTTGTAATCTCTCCTTTTTCATTTCTAATTTTATTGATTTGAGTCTCTCCCTTTTTTTCTTGATGAGTCTGGATAAAGATTTATTGATTTTGTTTACCTTCTCAAAGAAACAGCTTTTAGTTTTATTGATCTTTGCTATTGTTTCTTTGTTTCTATTTCATTTACTCCTGCTCTGATCTTTATGATTTCTTTCCTTCTACTAACTTCGGGTTTTCTTTGTTCTTCTTTTTTTAGTTGCTTTAGGTGTAAGGTTAGATTGTTTATTTGAGATATTTCTTGTTTCTTGAGGTGAGCTTGAATTGCTATAAACTTCCCTCTTAGATATGGGAACATATGTATATGTATAACTGATTTACTTTGTTATAAAGCAGAAACTAACACACCATTGTAAAGCAATTATACTCCAATAAAGATGTTAAAAAAAAAAAAACAAACTTCCCTCTTAGAACTGCTTTTGCTGCATCCCATAGGTTTTGGATTGTTGTGTTTTCATTGTCATTTGTTTCTAGATTTTTTTTATTTCTTCTTTGGTTTCTTCAGTGATCTCTTGGTTATTTAGCAGTGCACTATTTAGCCTCCATGTATTTGTATTTTTTACAGGTTTTTTTTTCCTGTAATTGATTTCTAATCTCATAGTGTTGTGGTTGGGAAAGATGCCTGATATGATTTCAACTTTCTTAAATTTTCCAAGGCTTGATTTGTGACCCAAGATGTGATCTATTCTGGAGAACCTTCCATGTGCACTTGAGAAGTGTGTTCTTCTGCTTTCGGGTGGAATGTCCTATAAATATCAATTGAGTTTATCTGGTCTATTGTGTCATTTAAAGCTTGTGTTTCCTTATTTATATTCTGTCTGTATGATCTGTTTGTGTAAGTGGGGTGTTAAAGTCCCCCACTATCATTGTCTTACTGTCAATTTCTCCTTTTATGGCTGTTAGCATTTGCTTTATGTATTGAGGTGCTCGTATGCTGGGTGCATAAACAGATTATTGACATCATCTTATTCTACCAGATTTTTTGTTCAAGTATTACCACTACATCTTTTATCTTTTTGAAACTCATATTCTATTGAATTCTTCATTACCTTTCAAACATCACCCACCTCTTGTTTTAACGTCCTAGAAATATATAAATACTAATTTCAATGACTATTTTTCAGATACATTAAATTCCCTTATCAATGTATTCTCCACATTTAAATTACACTAAATTTATATTAGATGTTCAAAAACTGTTTTGCGACTTTCAAAAAGCCCTTTATCCATATTTTATCATATCCTGAATTAATAAAGCTAAATGTAATTTTTGTGATTGCTCACAGATTGGATAAAAAAAATTCAAATCTGTACCTCTATCATAAAGTCATGATGATTTAACTTAACTGCACACTAAAATGAATTCAAAAAATCCACTCAATTTCTCTGATCTGCTATCTCTTTATTTCTCCAAAAGTGTGTCAAACCTTCTCTTTCTTAGATTCTCTAAACTTACACTTCTAATTTACTCTCATTAATTGGCCTCACTTCCCTGAGAACATAAAAGATATTGAACAGGAACCACCTCATCTTCTTTCTAAAGCATCTACAATTTGAACTGCTTTTGGAGTTCTCCTTTCCTCCTACTCATCTTATAATATTGGGATAGCCCCCTCTTTTATCAAAGGCAAATCTGCACACTTAGGCTCTGCCTTCTTTTACTTGATCACTCAGCAACATTAGAAAGGGTTGATCAGTCATTTCAATTTCTCCTATTAGTTTTCAAAACTCCACACTATTTCTTCTAATGTTCCTTCTACAATTCTGCCCAAAGTATCTCAGACCCTTTTCTCGTCTCCAAGTCTTTTACCAGCGCTTAATATGTTGGTGTGCTTTAGTACTTAAGCCTACGTAATTTTCTTTTCAATCTATACTCTTTCCTAGAATGCTTAAATTACCAACTGTGTGCCAAAGACTTCAAAATGTGTATCTGGAACTAAGTCTCAACTAATATCCTACATAGAATCTCCTTTTGAATTTAAAACTCAGTATGTCTGAAACTGATATCAGCATTCCTATTGCAGTGTTTCTTAGCAAAGAGCACACCAGCTCCTTATTCAGGGAAGTCTCCCATACACAAACATTACCAGGTCCAATTAAATCAATCCCCTTGAAGTATTTAAAAATCACTGAATCAGCAATCCTATTGATCCTAATTCCAAAAGATATGAAAAAATATAATTTCTTCTCCAATACTACTAACTTAATCTAAGCTATTGTCATATCTTACCTGTACTGCTTAAAAGGCTCCAATTTATTTCCCTAATTTCATCATTCCTTACTTATACTATTGCATGCTTCACCAGCTTCCCATTTTCCATAGTTTTGCCAGAGTGATGTTTTAAAAATATATCAAATATCACATCTCCTTTAAAGTCTTTCCTTCATACACTAACAGTAAGACTCCTGGGATCATGGCCTGTAAGGATTTATCTGATCTGTCTAGGAAATTAGAGATCATTTAGCTTTTGCCTCTCAACTGCTATTTTTATACCACTGTGCTTCTCATTTACTTAACTGTAGACACATTGATCTTTATTTAATACCAGAATATTCCTCAAAACCTATATATTTGATATTCTAAATTCCTGGAAAAATCTCCACAAATTCTTTTTTTTTTCCCTACATAAATTCTTTTTTTCTTTTTTAATTTATTTATTTTTGGCTGTGTTGGGTCTTCGTTTCTGTGCGAGGGCTTTCTCCAGTTGCGGCGAGCAGGGGCCACTCTTCATCGTGGTGCACAGGCCTCTCCCGTTGCGGAGCACAGGCTCCAGATGCGCAGGCTCAGTAGTTGTGGCTCACGGGCCTAGCCGCTCCACGGCATGTGGGATCTTCCCGGACCGGGGCATGAACCCGTGTCCCCTGCATCGGCAGGCAGACTCCCAACCACTGCGCCACCAGGGAAGCCCCCTACATAAATTCTTAACATTTCAAGTTTTTGGAATTTGAATCTCAGAACAGTCCTCTCTTCAAAAAGGCCTTCTCTGACTTTACCACATAAAGTATCTTCACACCAAGTTATTACTCTTGATTCCATATTTTCTTACAAATGGAAGTTAGAATTGATTGCTTTATTTTTTAAATTAATTACTGACTGTTTTGGTGCAATATAATGTGAGCTTTATGATCATGGACATCTTCTGTCATATTCATTTCACTTCCAAGTGATTAAATAGGACCCAAAACAGAGAAGCACTTCCTAAATATCTTGAATACATATTAACATGAAAAGCATGCTCCCCTTTAGCTACTGCCAATGTTTCTTCTCAGTTTTGGGAATAGAAAGATCTAAAGACTGTACCTATACAGCCTCTTGGATCCTTCTAATTAACCATTGATATATAATAGTGATATTTTAGAATGCAATTCTGAATAAGGCAACTCATTACTTAAGTATTTCCAATGGCTTCCTATTGCTTTTAGGATAAAGACCAAATACTATAACCTTTGTGACAAGATTTCGAATGGATTGGATTTTGCCTTTCTTCTTCCCCTTCCTTCACCATCCTTCTCACTATGTTTATCTGAAACCCAGTTGAATTTTATCTTTCTTATCTCAAAGTTTCATAAATGAATTAGCTTTATAAAAGCTAAAATATTTAATTTTATTCTAAGTGGTAAGGAATTATAATGATAATTAACAAATAATATGAAAAATTAAAATGAGTGCAGCCCTAATAGTATTTTAATGCATTTACTTTGTAAACTGAACATGCTTTTAAACATACTCTCAATACCTCAAATCAAAGGATTTGAAGTGTGCTAAAATGTGCACAGTCAGCATTTTTTCATTAGGAAGTTTTGGAAACATGGTTGTCCAGCAGGATATTATTTGTATAATTTTTAATTGCAGGAAGTGTTGTAAAGTAACTTTTCTTAAAAACTTACCTACTCAATCTACACATAGTTTTTCCTTGAATAGACCACAGTTCTATAAGATGGTTTAAAATTACCAGTTCTTGATAAAATCAAAATAATACAATTCCAATATTATGCTAAAGACTTAGGCATGTGTCATCCAGGAATTGATTTTATATATTGTACTTTAAAGTCTTTTTAGCTAATTTAATCTGGTGATTACCTTAATTTTAATTGTGTAATAAAAATGTACAAAATTTCTTCTAAACATTAGATTCATTTCGTTTAATGTCATGTGAATCAATTGAATAATGGCAATGGTTTCAATGAAGAGATTTCAGGTTAAGTTACAAAATTTAATATGATATAACTGACAGGCAGCATATTGTTAATTTTCCCCTTGGATCTGGATAAGCAAAATACATTGAATCTCCTGAAGCCATCATGAAGAAAACATTTTAATGAAGAAAAAGACATTCTAAATAGCAATTTTAAAATGTAATATGAGTCATTTTCTAGACTTACAGTTGATGAAGATGCAAGGAATATTTTTTGGAGTTCAAATAGAAAGTAGAAAATTGCTGGAATTCTGTTTGCAAATAAGTCTAATTAGCTATAGTTACTTGAAGGTCTGCTTAAGACAGAAGACAGAAAAACAACTTAGAGTGAATCAATAGGGAAGCAAAGTTTCAGCAGGCAAGTCTCATCTGTGAGGGAGCTATTCCAACAAAGAAGGAAGGAATATCCGCAGACTCATGACACTTAAATATCAAAATGAGATACATTCAGGGCCTGGATCATAGGGGCTCTCACTAAATATTAGTTCATACTCTCTCATAATTTGTGCTTAATTTTTTGGGAAAATATACTTTTTGCATTTGTTGTTTTATTTTTTTAAAGACAAATGATCCCTTCTTTGGCAAGAAACAGACTGAATGAAATAAACGTAAAAAAAGGAAAGTACACCAGTGCCAGACTTGCCCCCAAATACATGAGAAAGTATAATTACAAATGTAATTTCAAAGCTTCAAGTATTTTTCTTCTAAACTATTTTTAACTTTTATATAGGAGTATTACACATATTTTTTCAAACAAGAAATTAACAATATGATACAGATTTTTAAGTGATTTCCATGCATTAAGGATGATTCTAAGACAATTCCATGTATTAATTTATTTAATTCTTACAACATTGTTAAATTGGTACCATCATTATCTCCATTTATGAAAGAGAATACTGAAGCACAGTAATTTTATAAGGTTTCATAGCTGGTAAGTGCTTGAGTCAAGTCACACTAGATATTCTACAAATGCAGAAGTTACATTCATAGGGTATTGTTATGAAGCTTGTGTGAAGTCAAATCATTTCACTTGTCTTAAAGCCTTTAGGCAATCTTTCTGTCACTAAGCCTCTCTGAGTCTAGAATCACTGTCCTAAAAGGAAGCAGCTATACATTCCCATCATTATATTTTAGGAGGACTATTTCATCCTGAAATTCTAAGCCACATTATTTCAAAGAAATATGTGTGTGTTTGCTGAATGCATATTACATGGTACTGGAAGTATTCTTATAAAGCATTATAAAATTGTTCAACCCAATCCTTACGTACTACAGTGAAGGTTTTGAAAGCCTAAGAAATAGGGCTGCCACAGTGTTTCACTTGCATTAGCATCTTTGTTCCTCAAAATGTTAGTGTTGTTTCATCTTTACCTATTAACGATTGAACTCTGATAGTATTTTGAATAAATTTTGAAATTATTTTCTCCACCAAATAAAGTAAAATAAACCCAACAGAAGTTTTAAGCACTATGTCCTTTTGAATTTTGTTCCTTTTGTAGTCTCAATTATGTCTAGTTCTAACATAAGGAATTCAGTCCATCACTCCATGGTTCCATTTTATTACACCATGTTAAGTGATCCCAAGTAGCCTCACTTGCTTAGTCATGGTCATTCTGTCAAATAAATAGCTACGGAGAAATGTGCAAAGTACAAAGCTTTCTCCTTAGGAAAGCAGGGCAGCTAATTAATTTAGTTATTAGAAAGGTTATAATTATCCACTTATCCAAAAGCCATTCTACTTGTGGTAGCCAGTGCTTTTAAAATTTTAGAATCCACAGAGCATTTCTGAAATTAAAGTCACTTTAAAAAATTACTATTATGCCAAGAAGTGATAGTAAGCAGATTAGGTGCCAAATGCAGTTTAGAACTATTATCACTGAGATATACAGCCTCATTTGTAGATATTGCAGTGAACTTCTAAATTAGCCAATAAAGGAGGGATAGTTCATAATAGATATATGAAGCCACATAGATTTTACCTGACATCTATGTTAACTATGAGATGCAAATCAAGAGATAGTTATAATAAACCAGATAAAACTAGCCCTATTTTTTCCTTTTTTCTTGTCCTTTTCCTCTTCCTTCCTTCTTCTTCCCTCCCTCCCTCTTTCTCTCTCCTTTCTTCCTTCCTTCCCCCCTCTTTCTTTCTTTCTCTCTTTCTTTTCTTCCTTCCTTTTCTTTTTTTCTCTTTTTCTTTCTTTCTTTCTTCCTTTCTTCCCTCCCTCCTTTCTTGCTTTCTTCTTTCTTCCTTCCTTCCTCCCTCCCTCCCTCCCTCTCTCTCTCTCTTTCTTTCTTTCTTTCTTTCTTTCCTTGAAACATAATGATTAGCAGTTGCCTGGATCTTCTAGAAAGGAAAATACAAGAAATGGAATCCTTGCTTTCATTCTTCATTTGTGTCTGATGATTAAGGTAATATACTTTTATCTTTAAATACTGAAATCAAAAGCAGGCCTGGCAGAGTCGGAAAGGCATCAAAATGAAAGTAAAAGACTCTGTCCTTAGGAAGCATTTTTTGGGGAAATGAAAGTCAGTTGCATAAGTTGAAGGGCTCTTAGTTACTCTGTTTTCCTGACTCATCACTGAATTAATCGGAGATTCCAATGCAGCTTCTTCCTGTTTGCTAAACATGCCCACCATGGCCCTTATCAAGAATTATTTCAGAGGCAATACTGTGCTTGAAGTCAAATTGGAGTACAGGAGAAATAAGTATCAGGTGAGGAAATAAGGAAAGTAAATATCACCATTTTTGGAGAAGTTTAGCATGAATTGGCAAATAATTGACTGATAGGGTAATAACTATCAGATGATATGAGTGGTGGGGTTTAGTTATCTTAGGCAAAATCACTGAGAATACTGAAAATTCCTACCTATACACTTAAACACTTTCCTGCTACTCATACAACTCTCTCATTTTTTATCCTCTTCCAATTTACTGCATAGATTATAAAATGAGAAGCCTTTTCTTTATAATGCATATAATTTCATTAATAAGCAGAGCACTTCTCCTTCAAATATAGCTATACATACAGAAACATGCATATATGTATATATATATGATACATATATATGCTTTGTGTGCACACACGTGTAAACGTACTGTGTACTGATAATAATCATCTAAAATAAATAAATGATAGGTTCATATACAGTAAATGTTTTCCCATTATATATCATTGATTTAATAACACTATCAATATTGCATTTATGAAAAAAATATTTTCTAATAGCTACTTCTGTATTTTTATGAGTGTACTATTTGTAACAAACTTCAAATTGGTTTTATATATTTTTCTGCCAAAAATGTGATTTTTAAACCTCCTTTCCTTCTAAGGAATAAAAATGTACATGAAGCCTCTGTACATTTGTTTTCTTCCTCATATTTAATGACTAATCAATCACTTGTACAATAAAAAGCATGATCACAAAATTAATAGCAATAACTTGGAATAATATTGTAAACATATATAAGACCTCCTTACAAATATAGAATATGTCAATCTATACACTAGAAAAAAATATTTGATGTTTGTTGTATAAATATCAACTGTATTCCAGAGAAGTCATTTGTGTTTCACAGAAAATGATGAAAAATCTCTAGTGGTTTTACGTTACTCTTTGAGATACATTTTTAAGACACAATGAAATTGTCCAGTAACATCCAGTTTTAAAATATTCAGCCTTAAACTTCTGATTTTTAAAAATTTCCTTTGATGGCCATTTCTGTGAAATTAGAGTTTTCTCAGCACATGGTCTGCACATTCTATGTGTGCACTCACTTCCTACATACATCATTTTGAACGTGCTTTTCACAGTACTTTGTTTATCCCCACACTTTAAATAAACTATATTTTAGCCATTGATTCATCTTAAATTAGAGTAATAGCAGTAAAATGTGACATATGATAAATTATTAAACATAAACAATAAAAAGTAAATGATGTGAAACACTTGGACCAAAATCACTGAGCCTTGTTCAAAGACTGATAACAGAGACAAACTCGACAATGTGATTCTGTAGTTCATGGGAAACCCTTAACAACGTAGAGATTAAGAATAGAACAAGATTGAATTAAAATCTGAATGGAATATAAATTTCACATTTCCAATTTGGGAAACATAAAGAAAATTTTTTCTTCTCTCCCCTCCCTCATGCCACCGCAAACAGCAGCAGCAGCTATATCTGCAGAAAACCGTGACAGACCACAGAGCATTGCAATGGTCCATTTACCACACTTTACAAACACTGCACTAATGACTCCTTCCTTATCACTCTTCACCTATTAAGACGTGCAATAAACATATATTTTAAAGTTTTACATTAGTGTGGCTTCAAATACATCTTTTATGTGCAGTAATGATTTTCTAATGAATGTGCATGCCTCAATGTCTTCCAAGCATTGATTAGCATAAGCAGGCTAATTTTAATTCCTAGCGATTTTCATTTGTCAACAAGATCCTTATCAGTTTCCTACTGTATGCCTAGCCTAATTAAGAAAAAAAATTGAGCCAGATAAATAAAATTGTGATTTTTCTTTCTTAGATGGATAGAGGATAAAGGTAATGGTTAAATATTGTAATATTTAATTTATATAATGGTTTGATATTATATTTAACTTATAATTCCTATTTATTTAAAAATAAAATAACATTTTCAATAACAATACAAAAACATTAAAGTAATTTTGAAAAAAATAAGATATGAATAATAATGTGATTCTAACACTACTGCTAGACTTACTTCGTCAAGGGGTAAAATTGATATGAACTTGTTTCAACCCCTAATCATATGTATTCAACACAGTACAATATATTCAATACAATTCACATTCTATACAGTTTTGCTGGCTCTAATCAAATAACTATTTTTTTCTTTCTATATCACTTTGACTTTGTGTAACATGTTATAAATACCAATTTTAAAAAGTCTAATTCTGTGCTTTTTGCATGAAAATTTTCATTTCTCCTTCATATTTATAATTTTTAATATCTACATAACATTCCTTTTAGCCGATGTATTATAACCTTTAAAATCTCCTTAGACATAAGATTTTCACTTTTTTAATTTTATGATTTTATAAATTAAAATTTTACCAAACTTTTCTGAGTGTATAGCATTATATTTTTGATAATTGTTCCCTTAAATCAAATTTCCATAAGTGAGATTACCCAACCAGAGACTGTGATTATTTATTTTGATTTGGGGCCATGCACCATATTGTTTCCAGAGGATCTTACCAATATATAACACCAGATTTCTTATATAGAGAAAGACTTGGAAAAGTTATTTTCCTATACTGAAGTTATCTTGGGATAATAACTGTAAACTAAATCCTGTGTGATATTTAAATTCCTGTTAAAATTTATTCTTCATTTCCTACTACCTAAAGTCTGTCCAAGGTTTTTTTCCACCTCTCTGCATGTTGCTATAAATTAATGTTTCATTGATACCTTGGTGATACAGGAATACTCATCCACTTGCCATTCTGAGATGTTAAATAAAACATGACTGAGTGTAAAATTCTTCTAAAAGTGAAATTTAGAGTCAATTATAAAACTTACAAATTCTCCTACTTAACTTCCCTGAAGGACAGTATAAGCATCATTACTCTGAAGAAGAGCTGAACATACATAAATACACTGCCATTTTGAATATCAATAACAGTACCTGAAAAACAAGTAACTCATCTTTTGAAGTAGTATTCTCATGTGATTTTTTGAAAGCTGATACTTCACATTCTGAAAGTCACAAACCAATAGTGAATGTCATAAAAATATTACCTAAGAATCCCTTGCTGATTTTTATTTACAGGAAAAAAATAGTTTTATTTTTAAAGAGACTGACTGTCCCCTTTTTTTGGATTGAGGAGAACATCTAGAGGACTGTAATATGTCAGGCTATCTAGAAAACTAAACTATTTAAAAAAAACACACACATACACTTTGTAAAATGAAAGGCCACACATATTTGGAACTAACAAGTCTTTTCAATGGTATGTATTAAATTCCAGAGGGCCCAACACTAAGCTAACTTATAGGGAAATCCAAACTAGTTTTATTCAATTCCGCCATAGAATGGGACTGGGAAAATGTTTTTCTCATGTCCTACTGCAATACAGATGTCCAAGACCACCTATTCATATTCAGATGAACTTAATGGTCCAAACTACTAACTGGCAAGTGGTCCAGAGGCTGTGACTAGATGAGGATCTGGAATCAACAACATTCTGGAACTTCTGTCCTTTTTCATGTCAATGGCGCTTGCTTCTCTACTCCTTCCTTTAAATCTGCATCTCCCCTATGCCACCAGTTCCCCTTCCCTCCCATTTACCACAGACCTAAAATTATCTTTCGGTGGAGAAAAACTTGCTCTCTAAGTACATAGTAGAATCTTTCAGTTTATCACTTAGACCAATGCTTTCTCTAAGTATTTACTTGTCAGTTCTATGTATGATGGAAGAGAGGATGAAAAGGGCTTAGGGTTCGAATGAAATGCTGGAAGACAAGAAGAGAAATACACAGGAAACACACAGGTTAATACTTCCAGATATAACCCTGCTCTCTGTGTTATTGCTTACAAGAAAGCTTCAAATCCTAGTTTCCCTTTGTAATAGAGTTTGAAGCTCTGAGTAATGTGAATCATATTTACATAAAGTGTAGGCAAGCAGTGAATCTAGTTTTCATTGCTTCTTTTATTTTTCCATGTGAGTGGAATCCAGGTCATCAAGTATTCCCATTATTAACAGGACAGACATAGTTACAAATTCTCAGACTAACATCTGTATGTTCCATTATGTTTTGTTATCCAAGAAAATCTCTGAGTGATTTAACATCCATGTTTAAACAAATAGCTGAAATTCCTCCAATTTGAAACACTCTTTTTGAATTCCAGATATAAAACTGTGGATTTTAATTTAGCTATGGCATACTCATGACTGAAATAAGCTTGAAACTTTTCTGCTTCTAATTTTATTAAAAGTAATCCTTTTTCTCTTTCATGGAAAACATATAGCCTCTCCCTAGTTTGACATACACAAAACCTCAGGCTTGCTTGTGAAATAAATTTCACACATTCTATACTTCATTATTTTAAGGAAAACATAAGTCTCTTCAGCTGGATCTTTTGGTAGGTTACAAATGGATTCTTAGCCTCTGTTGTGATATAATTAGATTGGTTTTATTTATGATGTTATTTATAGCTTTGTAGTCCATTACATAATATATTGAGTTTCTAAAACATTGCCCTAACTGGGAATTCATGTGCTCTTACAGGAGGAAACAAGTAAATATAGGTGGGAATTAAGCACCATTATCAAGGCTTATTAAAAACCCCTTCAATTAGACATTCATATTGGTTTTTTTCTTTCATAACCGTGGAGCTTGTAAAAATTCTTTAGTATGTTATGCATATGCAAAAGAAACACAAGAAAGTACAAGCAATTAAATCCTACCTCATTATCTTTTTGATGCTTTGATTTTACAGATCTTCTCGTGTCCACAGAGCCATTCTTTATCATACTACAGAATGCACTTACCTTTCTCAATAACTGTCATAATATCTTGTCATTTTAATCTACTTTGTTTTTCTTTTAACTGATTGTCACCCTCTAACAAAATGGACTCCTTCAGGACAAGAAACCTGTCTCCCTTGTCTGTGTCTCCCCAGAATTAATATCTCAAAAATCATTTTTACCTTCCATAAACCTTTGAAAAATCTCATTTATCTTTTTATATATACTTCTTATTTCTCCCCAGATAGCTTCCATTAGGATATATATTCTAAATAATACATTCTTTGAATTAGTAAAGGTAAGCATTGTGCTTTGAGGCCTACTTTTTTATCACATATTTGTTGAAATGATAATGCATATGATTGCATCAAACCCTTTTTGCTTTCCTTAGTCCAAAGGTATTTCCATTTTACAGATAACTGGTTAATGTAAAACAAAATCAGTATGCAAAATGAGAATGTCATAGATTAAATTTAAAATATAATGTAGAGTAAAAATTAATTCTTGAAAATATTTATTTTACCTCATATGAAATACATCAGGACTAGTTGTCCACAGCTTATAATGTCCCAAAGTATAGCTTTACTTTTAAAAACAATATAGCGATTTTTATATCTAGGCAATCTTAGATTTACTAATTAATTTAAAAATTAATTCATTACACAAATTCTATATAGTAAGTACTATGCTAAGTATATCAGTCGGGATACATTTCTTCTTAAGTAATTAAAATAGTTTTTATTAAATATAAAACATAAAAATCTGCCTTTCCTACATCTAATGTTTCATTTATTTATGAATCACAAGGACAAATTAAGAGAAATTGTATGTACAACATATGAACATAGGCCTCTGTTTATCAAATGGCTTCTTGTACTTCACTATTAATGATTGCACAACTCTTAAGAGGCAAAATATATGATAATTTGGAATTGTTTTTACCTGTATGCCATTAATAAAACCTAATCACCAAGATAAACACCTCTTATAATTGAGAGAACTTATTTAAAAGGAGGTAAAATAGGAACTCAAGTAATATTCTCACATATCAGTTAGACATTCCAAATTTTAAAAGAAAAATACTTTCAGTAGAAATTTATCTTTAGTTTTTATAACTTACTATGTTCAGTCCAATTGCCTGTATTTGAATCTGAGCCTTACCATTTACTAGAGGTAGAACCTTTGGGAATTTTTTAACCTTTCTAGGCCCTAGTCTCTTTATTTGTAAAATTACATCACATGGTTCTTTGGAGAATTAAAGGAATTTTTATATGTTTAAAATGTCTGACAAATTATAAAAGCCCTATAAATATTATTATTTTTATCATATGAACTTGATTTTAATAGTATAATAATTTCTCTTATAATTCCCTGTTAAAAACATATTCAAATAAATATCCTCTCAAGAACACTTACTCTTTCCTCCTTTGGGGGCATCCAGGTTTTTATGAGGTAGAAAGAATCTTCCGTCCTTGGAGAAGTCCTTCAAGTAGTACCTGAGTGTCAGTCAAATGGCAGTTATCACATATCTATTATAGTTAATGCCTTTCAATATATTACCCTCTCACAAGCCCAAGGACTATAATTATTTGGAAATAGATTTTTACCTTAATATTAGTGTGCTTTAACCTCTTTGAAAGCAGGAGGTCAAGGAATATTTAAATTATAGTCTGTGTTTCCTTCTTACTCAGAGAGTTCAAAATTTTTTAAATGAATAGTTCAATTAAATAGGTTTTCTTAGGCTTTAAAAATAATAGAAAAAATGTAATGTGGGTCACTTTTTACCCAATCATAAATTTATCATTTGTTAACTCATCAAAGCCCTTCTGGCAGTGCTGGCACAGAAGGTGGGATGAGCACTCAGGGCTCTCATTTTTCTGGTTGGTTTCAGGCTCTGAGTCACTCTCCCTTCTGTGTTATTCTAACAGCAGAACACCAGGAAATGTTGTTTGTGTAAATGTCAGTAAAGTAAAATTGAGTCTCCACAAATAATCCTATATAAAAGCTCTATAACATTTTATTTCTAAAACTGCTCCAAGATCTTTACTAACTTATCAATATCACCAAAAACCATAGTGGCGATTACTTTTTTTCCAAAGAAACACTGTTTTAAAAATCAGTTATAAAAATCACAGTCTCTACCAAGTTTAGGGTTATGGTCATTTGAATTTGAAAATTCAGCATGAAACCATGCCTTACATTACCACAGAGTAAATACTGTGGACTATCAGCAGTTTAAATCAGATAGTTTTGCTTGACCAAAGGATGGACAATGAGACAAAACAAAGAGAATTACACACAGTGTGCACAATAGGAGTTGCATTGTCCAACCAAATCAAAGTTATTTTACATTCACGAGGCAGGAGGCGGGGAACAGGAGATGCTTGTTAGACATTGATTTTTGCAGACTCACACATCTGCATAATGATCTTAGTCAACAGCATTATGTAACACAAAGGGCATGTAGATGGCTACCCTGCTTAGATTGCCAGAGGAAATATTAAAATACAAAAGAAGCTGAAGCCTGCCTGTGCCTTTCTATATGTACATAATAAAGCAGCAGGAGCTCAAAGTATGGTCAGCAAAATATTGAGCCCTGGGCCTCTAGACTTATTAGGAGAAACTTGTCCAACCCTCTTATTTTAAATATATCTAGTTCACATGACAGAGAATATATGATATTACTCCATACCTGATCTTTGACTTTATTTCTGAGATATCTCTTGACAGCTTAGTTTTAGATACATCACCAAAAAAAACCCAAAAAACAAAGAAAACCCACAGAATTGTTGAGTGTCTACTATGAATTGGAATAAGTGGCAAAGAAATGAACACAAAAATCAGAATACCAGCTTTTGTAGAGCTTAGTAACAGGGAAATAAAACCATGATCAAATAAATATATATATACTATATTTATTTATACATCACAGAAATTTTTGGTAAAATTTACAGTTAACTTAAAAAATGTATTTATAAAAGATATTCATTTAATTGATTTCATTGCTAACTAAAAGTTTTCATATTTGACCTTGCCAATCTGGGGATTCTTTGTGGGTAGTTTCCTCCCTCCCTCCCTTTCTTTCTTCCTTCCTCCCTTCCTTCCTTCCCCTGCCTTTTCTTTCTTATAAATCAATTCAAACTCAGTACATATATATCTACTTTATTTTCAATACCTGCATTATATTCCATTTATGAATAGAAAATAATTGACTTTATTCCCCTAACTATAAATAAATGAATACTTACAACACTTTTACTATTTACAGTAATGTCACATTGAGCATATAACATATGTTGTATGAATTCTAGTGCTTTGTATGAGTATCTTCACAAGATAAATTTCTAGAAATAAAATTGCCCATTCAAAAAATATACTTTTAACTCTGTTCTATTAAAATAACTCACCCTGAAAGAAGTTTATGCCAATTTATATACCAAACTATAGTATGGGAATACCTGTCAAATTGTAATTTTTCTTAATTAATCCATTTATTCAACAAGTAATGATTGTATCCTTATAATATGCCAGGCACTATTATAGCTAATGGTTCACTATTATCACAGTGAACCAGCCAGAAAAAGCTGCTGCCATACCAGGAGCTTATATTCTAACAAATAATTAGTGAAGCTTGTCCTACAATGCTTGATTTTATGAGAGCTTTCTGGCCTGAAGAAAAAATAGATTGAATTTTGAGGAAAAAAGTCCTCTGAGCTTTGCCATGGTGTTCAGATAGATACTATATCCTGGTGAGAACTGAAAATATGCAAGATTTATTTACAAATTAGGAGTCTATTTAATTACTGGAAGCCATTGTAATTATCTCACACATTTTATTTTTGCAAAACATCAAGAGGTCAGTGAGAAAATTATACTCTGCCTTAGGTCCACAATTCGGCATTGTAGCAACAGAACACAATTCTAGGTCATTGCACACTTAAATATTCTCTAATGATGATTCTATTTGCTTTTTTCTCTTCACATAACACAGTATGATTTTGTGTTGCTACTTTAATCATTTTTCCTGTATTTCACAATAATTTCACATTCTACAAAAATCTTATGGAAATAAATTTTAGCAATTAATTTCAAATTTTTATACTCTTATGAATTGACAATCCATGCACATGGTTATGATACATTTACAAAAAACTATATATAAAGTAAATTAAGTGTTTTTTCCATCCTAGACCCACAACAATCCTGGTGGCAGCCATAATTGTATTTCTTGTGCATACTTAAATAATATTCTAGGCATATACCACCTAAACTTAAGGCACACATATAGTTTATCAACCAAACTGAGACTTTTGTGAGAGTAAAAGGGTGTACAAGTTTTCATTATGCCAGGACAACAGGTGAAAATCAGAAATATACGGGGCAAACTAAAATATGTGGTCACCCTAACTATACATCATATGTATTCAGGTAAATATATTTTCAAATTTGATCTGTATGGCAGCAAGTACACACTATTCTTCACTTTCTTTTTTTACATAACAATGTATTTTTAGTATATTTCCAGAAAAAAAAATGACTAATCCTTTATAATGTCTACATAAATACATCATTATTTTCCATGCTGACATTTAGATTATTTCCATTCTTTTACTATTACAAAAAAATATCATATTGAACATTCTTATATATAGGTCAGTTTGCTTATATATAAGTATATCTTTATGATAAGTTGTTAGAGTTAGAATTGTTGAACTAAAAGCTATGTGTTTTTTAATCAAGAAATCCACAAACAATAAATGCTGGAGAGGGTGTGGAAAGAAGGGAACCCTCCTACACTATTGGGGGGAATGTAAGTTGGTACAGCCACTATGGAGAATAGTATAAAGTTTCCTTAAAAAAACTAAAAATAGAGCTACCATATAATCCTGCAATCCCACTCCTGGGCATATATATGGAGAAAAACATGGTCCAAAAGGAAACATGCACCCCAACGTTCATTGCAGCACTGTTTACAATAGCCAAGACATGGAAGCAACCTAAATGCCCATCGATAGAGGAATGGATAAAGAAGATGTGGTACATATACACAATGGTGTATTACTCAGCCATTAAAAAGAATGAAATAATGCCATTTGCAGCAACATGGAGAGACCTAGAGATTGTCATACTGAGTGAAGTTAGTCAGACAGAGAAAGAGAAATATCGTATGATATTGCTTATATGCAGAATCTAAAAAGAAATGATACAAATGAACTTATTTACAAAACAGAAACAGATTCATAGACTTAGAGCACAAACTTTTAGATTCTGAGTAATACTTCATTGTATGTATGTACCAATTAATCACACACACAAAAAACCCCTTCAAGATAGCAGATGAACTGGAGGCACAAAACTATGTGCTATTCCACAGCAATGCTAAATTTGGAGGATAGAGAATATCCTTTGATTAAGTCACCTTTTTTAAACCCTGAAGGTAGCCCCAAACCTTATAGTGCTCCATGGCCCTTAGTTCTGCCCTCTGGTATTTACTTCCTTCTCCATTATTCTCTTGAGCCATATCTGAAGATAGTATTGAAGAATATGCTCACTTCAGCCTTCTTCTACCTTGTAGAACATTACGTACTCAAATATCATTTTAAGTTTTGCATAGTCTTTCTCTTTTGACCCAAGGTGCTGTGGCTCTTTAATGACTGAGTCTAATTTTTTTTCTTATTTCTCCCAGTCAGCTCCACATGCCAACAGTCAAAGCTACCATTCTTTTTAAGATGGATCTCTCTCTCTACTGCATATTTACATTTGTGAAGTCACACTCTCTATCAAAGTTGAGACACTAACAATCCTTCTAACTCTCAAAGAGCAGACTACTTGTTTTCTAAAAGTGGGTGTAGGGGGGTGGGGGGGGGGAAGAATTAGAATTTTTCAGCAATAGAGAAATGAGAAGAAAATAGAAGCTCAAAAAAGGATTTCACATAAATAGATTCAGGAAGTGTTGTTTAGAAATTCATAACTTAAAAGTTATAAATGTTAATCCTCTTGCTTCTTTGTATTTTCTAGTATGTAGAGGCATAGTATTATGTTAGATGTCCAGGTAACATCAGTTCTTAGGCATGTAGGCACCAGTTGTTAACTGACTCCTCCAAAATGTGAAAAGGGGAAATAAACGAAGCCTCATAGCTAAGGCTTTTTCTCTTGCAATGTTCTGGCAGGCAAAAAAATAAATTTTAAAGGGATAATGTCATATCAGTATCTGTCATATTTAACAACTGAGGAAAAATATTTCTTACCCTATAAACAAGATGAAATTATTTAGGTATTTCTTTTTTTTTTTTTTTAATTTTTTTTTTTTTTTTAACTTTGGGTTTATTTATTTATTTATGGCTGTGTTGGGTCTTCGTTTCTGTGCGAGGGCTCTCTCCAGTTGCGGCAAGTGGGGGCCATTCATCATCGCGGTGCGCGGGCCTCTCACTATCGCGGCCTCTCTTGTTGCAGAGCACAGGCTCCAGACGCGCAGGCTCAGTAATTGTGGCTCACGGGCCCAGTCGCTCCGTGGCATGTGGGATCCTCCCAGACCAGGGCTCGAATCCGTGTCCCCCGCACCGGCAGGCAGATCCCCAACCACTGCGCCACCAGGGAAGCCCTAGGTATTTCTTGATGGCATTTATTTTCTTTACTGCAATTAAAATCACTATACATTTTCCTACTCTTTCCTCTATCAATATTTATTGAGTGGTTTACTCTTTGGCGGGGACTATGCTATTCACTTGAGGAATGCAAAATGCAAAATTTCTTACACATTCTGAAGTAAAAGAAGAATGACTAAACAAGCAGTGTCCAAACAATAGCATGCACATTAATCAGGAATAAGCTGAGCACTAAGTGAAGAAGCAAGAAGGTGCTCCTGGGGAATTGGGGAAGAATTCACAGAGGAGGTACGAATAGAATCTTTAAAAATGAAGAGTAAGCAGATAGATATTGCAAGTTGAGATGACACCAATGCAAGGGCAATAGGCGTGAGAAAATAAGGGCACTGCAAATACACTGGCATACCTGACCCTAATTTTCAGCTAGAGAGACCTGAGTCCCAGACTGTTTGGCCCTGTAAAAACCCATTCTTCAGCAGTTAGAATGATATTAATTTTTTAATTTAAAAATATTTTATTTATTTATTTTACTAAATGTGGTATGATCAGATGAGTGATTTAAAGCAATAAAACTTAAAGGACAGGGAAATGGATTGGCATGGGGTGGTACTGACGGCAGGGAGACCAGGCTGTTACAGGGGCAGGACACTCACAGGTCTGAACAAAGACCGTGATCATTTTTTTTCCAAAAATTGCTTTCAATAAAGGAAATCGTCCTCCTGATTTAACTGCAAATATTAATATAAATTTTTCTTTCTACCATTTTCCTGAAAAAACAAAACTAAAGTTTCAATGTTGTTTTTACTTAAAAATATACCATAGGAAAATGTATAGAGTATAACTAATTTTAATAGAGTATAACTGATAGATACAAATGCACAGCTTTTAAAATTTCTATGAGAAGAATGGACAAATATTTTATTCATGTAAAATGTTAAAGCTCAACATGAAAATAGTTACCTTTTTTAATTCACATTGTCTTTCGTTATTAGGAGGATACATGTTTAGATGAAGGAAATTTTCCTTAAAAATATCCATTTAAACAGGGACCCAATCCACTGATTTTACTCTCCTAATAAATATAACCCTACATAAGGGCTGTCACTATATCCTGTACTAGGCAGCAAGTTTGAATGAGCCGAAATAATTAGCAATAAATCTGCCAGAATCCTCTCAAAATAGTGTCATAATTAATCAGAATAGGAATAAATGAATTGAAAAATGTTAGTCCTCATGAAAGAAATCTTATCAATTTCTAGCGCTCCTTAACTGACTTGTGTGTCTTTAACCTGGCATACCCATCAGTCTTTGTCTTTCAAGTCAGCTAAAAATGTTCTGATTACCTCGGATGAAGAGATTATAAAAAGCTTTATAGAAGCACCAAATAATTGTGGTTCTTAGCTGGCTTATGTTTATCTGTTCAAGCACACTTGATTCTAGTAATATAATTCATCTCTCTATTCATATTTTAAAATAGTTACCTCTGTAGTTCTTTAATCTTTAAATGAGTTTTAGTCTTATAGAATAATTTCATTTACTTTTTACATTGACAAAGGTAACATGGCAATGTAAGACAGGTGAGGGATATTCAGGAACTTTGCAAATTTTCTGTAAACCTAAAACTATTCTAAAATTTTTTTAATTTATTAAAAATTTTTTTCATAAGAAAAAATTATTAATACAAAGTCATAGTGAAAACAGCCAAAACAGACTCACATGTATACCTGACAAATAATATATTGATTGTTAACAGGACTTCCACATGCATTTTATACTATGAAATATTTTGTACAGTAGATTTACACCTCATGGGTTAAGTTGTAATCAAATGGTAAAGAGGGACATTTTGTCAGAATTATGCTTTACATCTGTTAAACTACCACAAAATATGGAATGCATTGTCTTATGTATACAACACTGTAGAGGGTTATATCAATTCTTATAAATCCTTCATAGTCAGTGTTTCTCAATGGTCTCTTTTCTAATAAATATAATCCTTCAATTTAATTTTCCAACTCCCAACCACTTGCACAAACAATGTTATTCATTTCTTTCTCAGTGATCTGGAAACTCTTTGGAGAATCCCCACTCTCCTTTCAAAGGCATTAAAATATGGATTGATTACTTAAGATTTTATAGTATTTATTCTCAGAGGCACATTCTCATTGAGAACAATGCTGAATCATCACCTCTAAATTATTATTTTTCTTTATTTCCATATGATTCAGATGAGTTCTAGCAGGTACATGTGTGACTCCATTGTTCCTCAGGATGCTGAATACTCTTATTAATATTTATATTTTTCATGACCCCCAAGTTACATATTTTGCGTAGATAAGAAAGAGCTACATGTTGTTATATTTAACTGGAATAAAATCAGTGAACTGTATTTAAAAGGAGAACTCATCTAAATATTGATAGCAAAATAATAAATGATCATCAAATTGATGTCTGTTCAGTTTAAATATTAACCTTTGAAGCAGTAACATCTAATGGTGGTGCTGTTATTGTGCCATTCAAACAGGCACCATAATTTTTGTGAGTGATGATGGTCATTATTTGTATTGACACTAAATTAAAAACCCAAGTTGATAAAGCCATTAAAAAATTTTTTTGATCACATAATAAGGAAAATTAACCAGAAAAATTTCAATTGCTTATACAATTTTAACAAATAAAAGAAAATAACCAGAAAGTTTATCCATTATTAAAGATGTTATCTCTGTTATGTGAAGTGAAAATGTAGTAATTTTAGGTGGGCAAAGCTTAGTGTTGCTCACTGCTTCTAATGCTCAACCTTTCAGGCACATAGTATACTTCCTTGATCCTTATTGTTGCATGGAGTCAATTTAGGAGTTCTGGCCACAAATTGGTGTGTGTAAATGATTTGTAACACTTCTTGGCAAAATATTTAATTTGTTGTACAAATCTCCTGAGCTTTATTTTTCATCTGGCAAAGTGACAAACTATATTCCAAACTGTGTTTGCCCCATCAGCCTAGGTCCACTTGTGACTCTCAAATTTCTATTAATAGAGTTGCTCTGTAGATCAGGATGTGTTTTTGCATGAGAAACAACCAGAAAATAAAAAACAAAAAATGCAATCTACTTTGTCCTCACAAGTGACTGAGAATTGAGAGTTTCTGATTACCATACCATAACTTTTGCTTATACAGTAACAATGTCATTTTTTTTTTAACTGAGGAAATGCCATATAATTCTAGCCCCACAGAATTTGCTACCTTAATTAACTAGATGCATTGAACAAACTAACTAAATAATTGCCAGATATTTTTCTTCAGAATGGATGGTGTGCACATAAGGAAATAAAGGCATTTATTTTAAGCATGAAAAGTAGACATTTAGTTTTAGACATTAGAGATAATATTATCAGACCCTACCCTAAAGACCAACATTTATCTAACACCACTATTTCTTCAAGTAAAATTGACATCATTTAAAATACTAGAAGAACTAAGACATGTACAGGCAATGAGTGTCAAGCTTAGCGTTTCCTTTGAAGGAATATTCAATAAATGTTTCTCCTCTACCAAAATCTCCCTTGCCTCACCTTTATCCATCCATACTATTTACTCATTTTGAGATTCTTTTGACAGTCCACAACTCACCCATTTTAAAGACAAGGACACTATCATCTCATTTTTTTCTTGTCTAAAGGTAGACCATTTTATGAATTCCAATACTCACAGGGTGTATTAAAAAGTTAATTTATATTTTCTACAATTATTTCATCATTACATTATAATTACCTGTGATAATCTCATTCTTTAAGCACAGTGGATAGTTAGACCATTATATTAAGACTTTTTCATAACTTATCTTTTTCCAACTACTTCAAACAGTCACAAGTACTTGGCTAGTGTTCAATAAAACTTTTTTTTTTTAACTGGAAGATTCAAACCTAACTTAAAATGCACATTTTCCATGAAAACTTCATAAACTAGTTTCAATTTACTTAGATAAGTCTCTTATGCTACATATCTTCAATATTTTTTATTAAGTTTTTAGAAAATCAGTTCAAATTTATTAACAAACTCTCTGAGATCAACAAGTTTTACTCACCTAAGTATTATATTTTCTTTCTTTTGTACTCCACCAGATTTCCTAAACCTTAACTCAATGCTCTGAATTCTAAAGGAGTCTTAACTACTACATGCAGGGATATATATGAGTCTAACAAGAAGCATAGATAAGCCAACAAACCCTATAGGTTGATTAGGTTTGAAAGACATGTTTAACTTGATAGAATATGCTTTACCAAATGTGCTTTCTAAATGTAAGTTTTTCATCTAGGTATTACAGAAAAGAGGAAATCAAAATCCCTCAAACACATGTGAAAAAATCTCAACTCATTTAGTAATCAGAGAAATGTAAATTAAAACCACAATTAGGTTCCATTAAAAACCCACCAGATTAACAAACATTTAAACATACCTAAAAATGCTAAGTGTGGATGAAAATGTGGATACTATGGGTGCAAACTAGTACACTATCTGGGAACACTATTTAGGAAATTTTAAATTACACATATTCTACAATGTAGCAATTCAATTCTATGCATATATACTCTAGAAAAACTTTTGTTCACGTGTACCAGAAGACATGTACAAGATTGTTTTCAGCAAGTTTTTTCAGACTAGTCTGAAACTGGATATGTTCACCATTCATAGAATGGATAAATTTTTATTCAAGCAATATAAAGCCGTAGAGTATGAAAATATTGGGGAGGAAAAACTTACTCTCTTAGATTCTATGGCTGAACCTGAAAATTAAACTTACATAAGACAGATTTACAGGAAAAAACACACCAATTTTACTAATAATTTTATGTGCACAAAGGAGTTTTCATAAGGAAAACAAAAACCTGAATCAGCAGTTAGGACCAAGAGCTTATTCACTTTTAACAAAGAAATGATACATTTGTGGAGAAGTGACAAAACAAAGATATATGGGCTAGGGGAAGTAAATTATGAGAAAGTGAATAGGAAATATATAGCAAAAATTAATAGAAGATAAGGGTTATTTTAATAGATTTGTTTGTACAGATCGGTTTTGACACCACCCCTCAGTCTCCAGTGATAAGAATGTTCTGTTCCTGGTACAGTGAGGGCACCTTTCTCATGGTTAATTTTATGACCTGCTTTTAGGTAGAAAGGGGAAGGTCAGAGAGCCCTTCCTGCATCTGCTGTTTCTCTAGTGCTTTCAAGCTCAAAATAGTTAATATGCCAAAGTGGCATATTTTCAGGATAACATGTTTTGAACCTCTTCAAAAATGAATGGCCTGTGTGATGGTTAATTTTGTGTATCAACTTGACTAGGCTAATGGATGCCCAGAATGCTAGTAAAACATTATTTCTGAGTGTGTCTGTGAGGTGTTTCTGGAAGAGATTAGCAGTTTTAAAAAATTTGTATTGGAGTATAGTTGATTTACAATGTTATGTTAGTTTCAGGTATACAGTAAAGTGAATCACTTACACATATACATATATCCACTATTTTTTAGATTCTTTTCATTACAGAGAATTGAGTAGAGTTCCCTGTGCTATACGGTAGGTCCTTATTAGTTATCTATTTTATACATAGTAGTGTATATAGTCGTGTGTATATGTCAATTCCAATCTCCCAATTTATCCCTCCCTCCCTTTCCCACCTGGTACCCATAAGTTTGTTTTCTATATCTGTAACTCTATTCCACATATAAGCGATATCAAACGATATTTGTCCTTCTCTGTCTGACTTACTTCACTCAGTATGACAATCGCTAGGTCCATTCATGTTGCTGCAAATGGCATTATTTTGTTCTTTTTTATGGCTGAGTAATATTTCATTGTATATATGGACCACATCTTCTTTATCCATTCCTATGCTGATGGGCATACACTAATCAAAATAGTATGGTACTGGAACAAAAACAGAAATATAGATCAATGGAACAGGATAGAAAATCCAGAGATAAACCCATGCACCTATGGTCATCTAATCTATGACAAAGGAGACAAGAATATACAATGGAGAAAAGACAGCCTCTTCAATAAGTGGTGCTGGGAAAAATGGAGAGCTACATGTAAAAGAATGAAATTAGAACACTCCCTAACACCATACACAAAAATAAACTCAAAATGGATTAAAGACCTAAATGTTAGGCTAGATACTATAAAACTCTTAGAGGAAAACATAGGCAGAACACACCCTGGCATAAATTGCAGCAAGATCTTTTTTGATCCACCTCTTAGAGTAATGAAAATAAAAACACAAATAAACAAATGGGACCTAATTAAACTTAAAAGTTTTTGCATGAAAAGATAACACTCAGAATGGGAGAATATATTTGCAAATGAAGCAACTGACAAGGGATTAATCTCCAAAATATACAAACAGCCCATGCAGCTCAATATCAAGAAAACAAACAACCCAATCCAAAAATGGGCAGAAGACCTAAATAGACATTTCTCTAAAGAAGACATACAAATGGCCAAAAAGCACATGAAAAGATGCTCAACATCACAAATCATTAGAGAAATGCAAATCAAAACTACAATGAGGTATCACCTCACACCAGTCAGAATGGCCATCATCAAAAAAACCTAGAAACAATAAATGCTGGAGAGGGTGTGGAGAAAAGGGAATCTTGCTACACTGTTGGTGGGAATGTTAATTGGTACAGCCACTATGGAGAACAGTATAGAGGTTCCTTAAAAAACTAAAAATTCAAAAATATACATTCACCCCAATGTTCACTGCTGCACTATTTACAATAGCCAGAACATGGAAGCCGATTAGATTAGCATTTGAATTCATAGACTGAGTAAAGATCAGCAATGCTGGTGGACATTATCCAACCCTTTGAGGACCTGAATAGAACAAAACGCAGAGGAAGTGTGAATTTTCTCTCTGTTTCAATGGGACATCTATGTTCTGCCCTTTGAAGTCAGCATTCCTAGTTCTCAGGCCTTTGGATTTAGACTGGGACTTAGACCATTGGCTGCCCTGGCTGTGGACTTGGACTGAATTACACCACCTGATCTCCTGGTTCTTCAGCTTGCAGACTGTACATTGTGGGACTTCTCAGCCTCCATATTTGTCTGTTCCAATTCCTCTAATAAACCTCTCTCTCTCTCTCTCTCTCTCTATATATATACACACACACACACACACACACACACACACACACACACTTGTTTTTGCTTTCTGGAGAACCCTGTTTAAAACAGGCAATGTACAACAATATAAAACAAGTTCATAATATTTACCATAGGAAAGAAGGCACACAATTATATATAGTACGAGTTAATTTATGTAGAGTTCAAGACCAGGCAAACTAAAACAAAGTTATAAATGGGTAAATACATAGTAAAATATAAAAGACAAGCAAAGGATTGTTATAACAGGGATCAGGAGAGTGATAATTTTTTCAGGAAGAAATATTTTGGGAGAGGAACATTAAGAAGCTTCAAGGGTGCCAGAAATATTATCGTTTTTTGAGCAAGGTGATGGTTATATAAATATTCATTAATACTTATTATTTAAGTGACACATGTATTTTATCACTCATGTGTACATATATTTCTCACAATAGTAAAAATCAACCCAACTTGAATTTTACACAACACAGAATTGAACAAAAAAACAGGCAGAGGGGAATAGGGAAAAAATTAAGAATATAGAGAAAAGAATTGGTTTATTTTCCCAGGATCTCAATAAAACATTTAGCTAAATATTTCTTGGCTTAGTTCAAATTTATAAAGGGCTTAACAAATGAGATTGACTTCTATAATAAAGAGACAAGATACCTGAAGAGCCACAGCACAGACAGCTTAATTGGGTTTCATTAAGATTTTGATTATATTGGCATATAGAGTTATGTAATGTGGCATATGATACTCAGACTATCAGGTTAGTAAATGACTTCAGTATTGACTGTGCCTTTTGGAAATTAGGTGATTAGTGATTTAGGAGCAAATGGAAATAAAAGAAAATGGAAAAGAAATAAAGGAGCACTCAGAAATTTTGTATAGTCATTGTAAGATATTAATCTTTGCCATATTATTTTTTCTCTCACTTAGTTTATGCTCTCCATTAAAAAAATGATTTTTGACATTGTAGAAGAGTTCAAATGCTCATTTTTGTACTATCCATAAAAGGCTTTTATTAATATTCCTCTTTCTAGAGCTGAAATGGGGTAATCTTTTTGTCTCAGTTTTACAGGTGGTGTTCTGTGTATAGTCAGTGCTTACTTCCCAAAGGCTTCTTTAAGAATCCATGAGGAGCTCTTTCCTAAATTGACACAATCTTTAAAATAACTTAAGTAAAATTCAAAATGACATTTGAAGCCCATTTGTCTTTTTTCACCTACTTTAGCCACAACAAATTGTAAATTTTCTACTGGATAATCATTTTTAAAGGAAGAAGGCATTATACTTGTATGTCCTTTGCAAAGCATAAATTGGGAAAAAAGTGTATCTTGTATGTAGCACATATATCTTCTACGTGTGCTCTCAGCAAATAATGCATATTAGCATGTATGAGCTGTGGTGATTTTTTTTCCAACAGTTAAGTCAACACTGGTCCTATTGATCAGTAAAAATGTTCAATTACACACACACACACACACACACATTAATTGAGAGAGACCGTTAAATGATATGACAGAATAAATAATTCAAATAACCTCCTCATAAAAGACACTTAGGAATGCTGGTTTAAAATATTATAAATATTCCCTCAATTATATGAGTTAGCTCACGAGAAAGTAAAGAAAGTCTCTGCATACTAAAATGAAAAGAAAGCCAAGACTAAAGTGGTTAATTAGAAGTAAATGTGTAGGGACTTCCCTGGTGGCGCAGTGGTTAAGAATCCGCCTGCCAATGCAGGGGACATGGGTTTGAGCCCTGGTCCGGGAAGATTCCACTTGCCACGGAGCAGCTAAGCCTGTGAGCCACAACTACTGAGCCTGCGCTAAGCCTGCGAGCCACAACTACTGAGCCCACATGCCACAACTACTGAAGCCCATGCCCCTGGAGCCTGTGCTCCACAACAAGAGAAGCCACCGCAATGAGAAGCCCACACACTGCAACGAAGAGTAGCCCCTGCTTGCCCCAACTAGAGAAAGCCCATGCTCATCAACAAAGACCCAATGCAGTCATAAATAAAGTAAAAAAAAAAAAAAAAAAAACAAGTAAATGTGTAATTAACTTCAGAAATTCCCCCAACCTTTGTGTTCAAGAATTTGGATATTAATGGCTGCATCAGTAGAGGACTTGAAGCCTTGGGTGGGGGGGGGGGGTCCGTGAAAGTGGGAAGTCAGAACTAAAATGCCAGAATAATGCTGGCACAGAGATATCTACTGCCAGTAGAGGAATGTAAAAAGAAAAATCATGTTTAACCTGAACTCCAGTTGGAAAATATCTACCCATGAAATTGTAACTAAACATCTACATTTTCATGAGTTTATAGCTTTGAAGATCCTTGGGATACCAACCAAAAGCAAAGACAACTGATTTGTACAATGACCCTCAACTAGGACTGCACAAAATTCCTATGTATAAAGCTTAACAGATATTAACACACAATATAAAATTAGTCAACACAAAAATGAATGTGGTATAGTGAAAGACTGAGAAGACTTAGACTCGCAGAATTTTCAAATTCGGATTTTGGAATATAGAGTATAAAATATATATTTAAAATTTAGTGGATAAAAATTAAAATATGAAAAGGAAGAAAACAGAACAAGTCCCCCCAAATTATGAAGTATATTATTTAAGTATCAAATAGAACTTCTTGAAATTACAAATACAATTACTGAAATTATATAGTCATTGGATCAGAAAAACAGTTTAGATACAGCTAAAGAAAACTTTAGTAAGCTCAAAATAAAACAGAAGAAATTACCTAGATTGGCACAGATGGAAAATCAACAGCAAATAAACATTAGAATACATGGAAAGGAGACAGAAAAGATTTAAGAATGCTAATAGTAGTTTTAGAGAAGCAGACAAGAAAATGGAGAAGAGACAGTATTCAGAGAGATAATAGGCGATAATTTTCCAGAATTAATGAAAGATGTGTCAAGATATTAAAAGGCACAAAGAATATATAATGAATATTTATATAAATGGAAATAAAAGTTTAAGGTGCCAAAAACAAAAAGATTTTACAGTTGCCCCTTGAACAACACAGGTTTGAACTGCATGGGTCCACTTATACAAAGATTTTTTCAATAGTAAATACTACAGTGCTATATGATCTGACGTTGGTTGAATCTGTGGATATGGAACTATGGATACAGAGTAACCATGTATATGAAGGGCCAACTTAAGTTTTACATGGATTTTGACTGCATGGAGGGTCGGTCCCCCTAAGACCCAGGCTGCTCAAAGGTCAAGTGCATTTTATTTTCAAATTTCAAGTATATAATACAGTGTTACTAACTATAATGACCATGCTGTACTTTAGAACCCCAGAACTTATTCATCTTTTAACTGGAAATTTCTGCTCTTTGAGCAACATCTTCCAATTTCCCACACCCCCCAAATCCCTGTTAACCATGCTAGCCTCTGTTTATATGAGTTTGGCTTTTATATTCCACATATAAGTGATATAACACAGTATTTGTCTTTCATTGTCTAACTTATTTCATGTGGCATAATGCATTCAAGGTCCAACCATGTTGTCACAAATGGCAGGATTTCCTTCTTTCTCATGGCTGAATAATATTCCATTGGATATATATACCAAATCTTTTTTGTCTAGCCATCCCTTAACAAACACATAGGTTGTTTACATATCTTGGTGATTGTAAATAATGCTGTAAGACCATGGAAATACAGATCTATCCTCAAGATCCTGTTTTCAGAAATTGAATTGATAGATCATAAGGTAGCTCTAATTTAAAATTTTTTAAGAACCTGCATAATGCTTTCCATAGTGGCTGCACCAATTTATATTCCCCCCTACAGTGCACAAGCATTCCCTTCTCTCATCATCCTTGCTGACACTTGTTATCTCTTGCGTATTTTATAGTCATTTTAACAGGCATGATGTGATTTTGACTTATGTTTCCATGATGATTAGTGATATTGAACACCTTTTCATGTAACTGTTGTCCAGGTATGTTTTCTTTGGAATGTCTTCTTTGGAAAAATGTCTATTTAGTTCTTAACATCTCTTTCATTTCTGATTTTATTTATTTTGAGTCCTCTCTCATTTAGTCTTGATGAATCTAACCAAAGGTTTGTCTATTTTGTTTATCTTTTCAAAGAACCAGCTCTTAGTTTCATTGATCTTTTCTATTGTCTTTTTAGTCTCTTTTTAACTTATTTCCACTGTGATCTTTGTAATTTCCTTCCTCCTACTAATGTTGCGCTTCATTTGTCCTTCTTTTACTAGTTCCTTGCGGTATAAAGTTACTGTTTATTTGAGATTTTTCTTGTCTCTTGAAGGAGGCTCTATGTCTTTCGAGTGGAGAATTTAGTCCATTTACTTAATGTGTTTATAGGTAGGTATGGACTTACTATTGCCATTTTGTTAATTGTTTTCTGGCTGTTTTGTAATTCCTTTGTTACTTTCTCCTTCTCTTGATTTTTTTTGCTTTGTGATTTGATGATTTCATCACACATCACAAATCTGTGGCATTCTTGGATTTCTTTCCCTTTCTCTTTTGTGTATTTACTACAGATTTTTGCCTTGTGGTTACCATGAAGTTTACATAAAACTATTTATAAATATAATAGCCTATTTTAATCTGATAACTACTTAAGTTCAAGTGCATACTGAAGTTCTGTATTTTTACCACTGTTCACCCATGTTTTATGTTTTCAGTGTCACAATTTACATCTTTTTAATTTGTGTATGCATTAACAGATTATTGTATAGCTATTTTTACTACTTTTGTCTTTTAACCTTCTTATTAGATTTATAAGTGACTTACCCACCACCATTATGGCATTAGAATACTCTGAATTTAACTATGTGAGATTTATTCTTTTACCAGTGAGATTTATTCTTTCATATGTTTTCCTTTTACTAATTAGTGTTCTTTTGCTTCATCTTGAAGAAGTCCCTTTAATAGTTCCTATAAGGCCAGTCTAGTGGTGAGGAACTCTTTCAGCTTTTACTTGCCTGGAAAACCCAGACTTTCGTACCTCTTTTGATATGGGTCTTTTCTTGTTCATCCAATGTGTAGAAGTCACTCAGTTAGTTCCTGGCTTTCTTTCAGAGAGAAGTGCTCCATGTATGGCTGTATGTTTAATGTTTGTGGGAGGAATGGAGTACAGGAACCTCCTGTGTCACCATCTTTAAAAATTCCTCTTCAAAAAGAAGATTTTAAATCAGCCACAAAGGAAAGGCAATTTAAGTAGAAATTATGATGATCAGACTGACAGCAGACTATCAATCACAAGAATAGACTATAGACAAGAGCAGAATAATAAGAACAGAGGGAAAAAGCTCTTAATAATACAGAGACAATATAACTGCCCATCCATAATTTTATAGACATTTAATTTTTATTTAATAAAAAAGGTAAAATAAAGAGAATTTAGATAAATATTAATTGATAGAGTTTACCATTTATGAATACTTACTAAATAAATGTCTAAAGAATTTGCTTTAGGAAATATAAAGTAAAATAATATAAAGAAAAGAAAGAAGGGATGAAACATAAGAAGACATAGTGACTGGAAAAGAATCTGAAAAAGAATAGAGATACATATGTATATAACTAAATCACTTTGCTGTACACCTGAAACATTGTAAATCAACTATACTTCAATAAAAAAATTAAAAAAAGAAGAAATAGTGAGCAAAGGAATTGATAAATATGTATGTAGGTTAAACACAGAACACTAGTAATACCCAATACATGTTGGGAGTGAAATATAAGTCATAAGTAAAATATTAGACAACAGTAACATGTAAAGCAAAAACAGTTCTTAGTTCTGAGAAGTTCTAAGGTTCTAATAGCCTTATATACTTCTTAAGACTAATGGTAGTGGTGAATGTGTACATGTGTGTATGTGCATATGTCTGTGTGTATGTATGCACATACACTATGTCAACACATATATATATGTTTTATGCTTAACATATATATATGCTAAACATATATATATGCTAAACATATATATATATGTTAAGCATAAAAACTTAAAAATAGAGTATGTAGTTTTAAGACCATTAGAGGGGAAAAAAGGAAGCATTTATTAAATCCAAAGAAGGCAACAAAAGAGATTAAGAAAAATAATAGAAGGACAATAAAATTTTAGCAACAAGTCAAAAGCATTCATAATTGTGATACATGTAAATGACTTAAATTTTCCAGTTAAAAGACAAAAGTCATAGGAGTAAATAAAAAGAAACAGAAATCAACTTTGCACTACTTATAAACATAATCATAATATTAAAAAATGACTGCAACTAAAAACACAAAAGAAAATTATACTAATCAAATAGCAATGAAAACAAATGGTATAGCCAGATTACTGTTAGACAAAATATACTTTCAAGCAGAGAGTCATCATATTATAATAACATATATAATTTGGGGCATGTATTGTGTATTCTATTATCATATGATAAACTCTAAATCTCTCTCTTGATTTTTTAACAAATGTAAAAAATTAATGTTATAGTCTTAAAATATATAAAGAAAAAATGAGCAGAATTCAACAAGATGCCAACAAATTAACCATAAACCTACTCATTAAAAAAAAAAAAAAGGCCACATTCTAAGCACTGAAGAAAGACTTAGCAATTTTCAAAGACTTAATATATAGACTACCTTTTGTGATCAAAATTCCATTAATTAAAAAAATATAATAAGTTAGCTATGAAAAATTTCAAAAGCAAACATCTAGAAAAGTAATACTTTAAATCATTTGTCTCAAAGAGATATCATAATGCAATTAGAAAATTCAGTACCTATTGTATTTTTATGAAAAAGAAGAAAGTTTAGAAAACTAAGAATAAACCTGAGATTTCCAAATTGAATAAAGTATATCTTCCAAAAATCCATCATTAAACAATAGTTTATTTTTAAATTAAAAGAAAAAAAGCATGGTTGAGTGTTTTCATTACTGCTTTTGAAAATTTTATTTGAAGGCTTAAATAAAGCAAAAGGATAAGGAAAATAAATAAAAATTATAAACTATTGAAATAGAAACTTACCACTTACAGCTATTTTCATTATTCCCATAGAAAACTAAATAGACTTTCTAGACAAAGTATTTGAATTTATTAGGTCAATATGGAATAAATTATAAAATCAATATACAAAATGAATTATTTTCCAATATACCAGAAACAAAAATAGAAGCAACATAATTGGAAAAAAGGACTTAAAAAAATAAAAATATTACATTTTTATGACTACAGCTAACAAAGCTGTGTAGTATATTTTTGAAAGACAATATAAAATTTTATGGAAAGACATTACAGAAGAGAAGAAAAAGAAAGAGGAGAAAAAGGAGGAGAAAGAATGGGAAGAAGGAGAGGTGTACCACATAAGATATGGGAACATTCTGTATCATACACACACCGTTTCTCTCCAAATTCACCTATAAAATTAGTGTAATTACATTTACAGTACCAACTGGTTATACTCATGAAACTTAAAAAGCTCATGCTAAAATATACGTGGAATAGGCCAGACCAGCGAACGCGATTCCCAAGGTTGCCACAGGATCCCGGGGCGCTGCAGCTTGGGGAGGCTGCCCTCCCAATAGCGACGCCTCAGAGAGAGACATCCAGCCTTATCCCGCAGCTCCGGGCCGCTGGGCTCACCACGCTCTAGGGCCAGCAGAGAGGGAAGTGGCCAAACAGCGCTAAGCTGAGGGCTCCCGGGCATGGCTGCTTGCCATGGGGTGGGAGTCTTGGGGGGCTGGGGTCCAGGGGCCAGAGGCTCCCCATGCTGTCCCAGGGGTTCTGGGACCCCAACAGGGCCCTTGTCTATTCCATATGTACTTCTATATATATGGAATAGACAAGAACCAAAATATTTGGAGGCAGAAGTAAAGGGATTTGCTATATCAAAAATAATATTGATAATGCTTACACTTACATAGTACTTTCTACCTGCCAACATTATTTTTAAATGCTTATATTTAAAATATTGTTTAATCACCATAACAATTATATAAGTAATGTAATTTCCATCTTGTAGCTGAGCAGAGGCATGGCAAAAATAATTTGTCCATTTTTATATAGTGGTAGAGACTGAATTTGAACCTGGACATTTTGGCTCCATAGTCTTGTTCATAATTATTACCTTAGTCAATGTCAAAACATTAATGAATTTGAGTTATTAGGAAAGTGTTGTATTACACTGGGATAAACAAAGATGCCAAATGATCAAAGTAGAAAGCCTAGAATTTGGCTCAGAGTGGAAAGAATATTTGCTATATAGTACAGATGGTTTTGACAATCAGGATAGGGGGTGTAGTTCAAGCTTTTTGAAAAAAAAAAAGTGCTCAGTTTACTCTATAAAAAACCAAATTCTTTAGACCATTCAAAATTAGTTTCAGATAAATTCAAGGCTGAAATATATCAAGCAAAATATAACATTTGTGTATAATTTTTTAAATTTTAGTTTCCAAAGGATATTTAAAGAAAACTCAAAGACAAAAACAAGAACATAAATATGACCATGTTAAAATGAAAAAAATCTGTTTCTATAAATAAAAAACAAAAAAATAAGGAGAAACAAGCAACAAACTAGGAGAAGAACCTTGCTATATACATGAAAAGGCTTGTTATTCAGAATATCTTTATTAAAAAACCACAAGCTACTACTAATAATGATATTATTATATAATACTTTCAATTTATTCCCCATGCTGTACATTTTATCCCCATGACTCATTTGTTTTGTAACTGGAAATTTGTACCTCTTATTTTCTCTCACCTATTTCACCAATCCCCCTAGCCCCGTCAGCTCTGGCAACTGCCTGTTTGTTCTCAATATCTATGAGTCTGTTTTTTTCTCTTGTTATGTTTGTTCATTTGTTTTGTTTTTTTAGATCCCACATATCAGTGAAATCAATCACACAGTATTCATTTTTCTCTGTCTGAGTTATTTCACTTAGCATTATACCCTCTAGGTCCATTCATGTTGCTCCAAGTGGCAAGATTTCACTCCTTTTATGGCTTAGTAATATTCATATACACACACACACACACACACACACACACACACACACACACACGTCTTTCTCTATTCATCTATCAATGGACACTTATTTTTATATAATAAAATTATATATTTTATATAAAATTTATTATACTTGTATATTTATTTTATATTTATATATATTATAATAATGCATGTTATATTCATAAATTCTATTTATATTATTTATAATAATAAATTATTATTATTGCTATTATTAGCAAGCAGCCCAAAGAAAAATAGGCATGTTGGTGTTTTAATAAAGATGGTTGCACCTTCTCCACAATGCAGAAATTCTTTCCTTTTATATATTTTCAACAGGTACATCTGCATATGTGCTGAAGTAGGCACCTATAATAATATTATGGCAACACTGTTTACAGAACTGAAAAAATTGTAAACAACCCAAATGTCCATTGCCAGAAAAATTTATAATGGAATCATGGTTTAACAGTACAGTTGACCCTTGAATAACACGTTTGAACTTCGTGGATCCAAGTATATGCAGATTTTTTTCAATAAATATATTGGAAAGTTTTTAGAGGCTTGTAACAATTTGAAAAAACTCACTAACTGTGTAGCCTAGAAGTATTTTTAAAATTAAGAAAAAGGTATGTCATGAATGAATAAACTATATGTAGATACTAGTCAATCTTATCATTTACTACCATAAAATATACACAAATCTATTATAAAAGTTAAAATTTATCAAAACTTATGCATATCCTTACAGATCATACATAGCACCTTTCATAGTCAAGAGGAGTATAAAGATGCAGTATTACACCATAACTGCATAAAATTAACTGTAGTACATACTGTACTACTGTAATAATTTCAAAGCCATCACCTGTTGCTATTGGGCTGAACTCAAGTGTTGTGTCAGCTTAAAACACTGCGTGATGCATCTCCATGTGAGCAGTTTGTCTCTCCAGTAAACTGTGTATTGCAGTAAAAAGTGATCTCTCAAGATTCTTGTGTATTTTTCATTGTGTTTAGTGCAATACAGTAAATCCTGAATAACACCACAGAACCCACACAAAGTGCCATTAGTGATTCTGGAAGTGCTCCTAAGAAGCAGAGAAAAGTCATCATGTTACAAGAAAAAGTTAACTTGCTTGAAATGAACTAAAGATTGAGGTTTTCAGCTGTAGTTGCCTGTCATTTCAAGATAAAAAAAATCAGCATAAGGACCATTGCAAAAGGAAAGGAAATGCGTGAACTAGTCACTGCAGGTACACCAGCAGGCACGAAAACCTACTTTTTTGTGATATACCTTTTACTCTTGTATTGAGTGCAGATTTTCTGTGGATGCAGGATACCTATAGACTCTAATATGATTCGAGAAAAAGTGAAGTCATTATATGGCAACTTAAAGTACAAGGAAGGTGAGGGATCAAAAGATGGATAACCAGCAAAGGATGGTTTGATGATATTAGAAAGAGGTTTGGCTTAAAAACATGTCAAGATAACAGGAGAAGCAGTTTCTGCCAACCAAGAGGTAGTAGAAAGGTTTTCCAGACAACATTAAGAAAATCACTGAGGAGAAAAAATATCTACCTTAACAAGTTTTTAATGCAGACAAAAGTGCCCTATCTGGAAAATAAAATAAAATAAAAGCCACAAAGGACATTTATTAGTAAGGAGGAGAATCAAACACCAGGATTTAAGGCAGGAAGGAATAGGCTAACTCTACTGTTTTGTGAAAATGCAATTGGGTTTATGATCAGAACTGCCTTTATCTATAAAGCTGCTAACCCTGAGCCTTGAAGGGAAAAGAAAAACACCAGCTGCCAGTCTTTTGGTTGTACAACAAGAAGGCCTGGACAATGAGAACACTTTTCCTGGATTGGTTCCATTGATACTTTGTCCCTGAAGTCAGGAAGTACCTTGCCGGTAAGGGACTGCCTTTTAAAGTTCTTTTGATATTGGACAATGCCCCTGGCCACCTAGAACTCCATGAGGTCAATACCAGAGACACTGAAGTAGTCTACTTGCCCCCAAACACAACTTTGCTAATTCAGCCTCTAGATCAGGGGGTCATAAGGACATTTAAGGCTCATTACACAGCATTCTGTGGAGAGGATTGTCAATGCTGTGGAAAAAAATCCCAATAGAGAGAACATCATGAAAGTCTGGAAAGATTACAACATTGAAGATGCCATCGTTGTTATAGTAAAAGCCGTGAAAGCCATCAAGCCCAAAACAATAAATTCCTATCAAAGAAAACTGTCTAGATGTTGGGTGGGCTTCACAGAATTCTGAGAGCCAATCAAGAAAATCATGAGAGAGATTGTGGACACGGCAAAAAAGGTGGGTGGTGAAGGATCTTGGAGAAATTCAAAAGCTAACAGACACCACAACAGAGAAATTAACAAAAGACAACATGATGGTGGTGAGTGTTCTGAACCAGTGCCAGACGAGGAGGAAGAAGATGTAGAAGAAGCAGTGCCAGGAAACAAATTGACATTAGACAATCTTGCAGAAGGGTTCTGACTTTTCAAGACTGTCTTTGACTTCTTTTATAACATGGACCCTTCTATGATATGGGCACTAAAACTAAAGCAAACAGTGGAAGAGGAATAGGTACCTATAGAAATATTTTTAGACAAATGAAAAAACCAAAAAAGACAGAAATTACAATGTATTTCCATAAAGTTACACTGAGTGTGTCTGCCTTTCCTGACTCTCCTTCCACCTTTTCCACCAATTCTGCCTCTGCCAGCCCTGAGACATCAAGACCAACCCATCTTCTTCCTCCTTCTCCTTAGCCTACTCAACATGAAGTCGATGGGAATAAAGATCTTCATGATGATCCACTTCCACATAATAAATAGTAAATAATCATGATGCCATACAGTTAATAAACTTATCTGTTGTGTATGTGTTTGTGTGAAGATCTAATAACTGTACAGCAAAAAATGTATGAGACATTTCTGCATCATGACCAACGGCATTACCTAAGTTTTCATCGTGTAGAACATTGTATACAAGACTTGTATTGAAGAGGATAGCCTATCCTACACAGGCATAAAGTAAGTGATATTTAATATAAAACTAATAATGTCTTAGTTTTCTTACTGTTTTGCTTTGCTTTCAAAGAATTATATTACTGTAGCATATGCTCCTCTCTCATAATTGGAGAAACTACATACCAGCCTATCATCGCAAGTAAGCACTTTTTTTAAAGAAATGAAACAATGTTTCCAAGACTGTACTATGAATATGACTAATACTGTATGGCATAAACATGTTCAATGATTTATTCATTAGCATATAGGTTAGGCGACCATAAAGAAAGCATATTGCTTCTTCTTTGTTATCAATGCATGAATCGTTATACCTGTAAATAAATATGAATTTCTTTTTCACATTATCTTTTCATTTTTGATGTCTAGTGTTAATAATACATATAAGATATATAGTATTTTGTATCATAGAAGACAATTTGATATAGGTATTGATAGGCAATTCATTTTGTAAACAGACGATGTAAACTTAGGGTATCGAAAAATACAACACAGTACTATAAATGCATTTTCTCTTATGATTGTCTTAATAACATTTTCTTTTATCTAGCCTACTTTATTGTAAGAATACAGTATATAATACATATAACATACAAAATATGTGTTAATTGACTGCTTATGTTATCAGTGAGGCTTTCAGTCAACAATAGGCTATTAGTAAAGTTTTGGGGGAGTCAAAAGTTATATGCAGATTTTCAACTGTGCGGGGAGTCAGTGCCCCAACCCTAGCATTGTTCAAGGGTAAACTGTATAACAAAATACTAATAATTAATGAAAATTATGAACTTGAGTTATACTATCAACACAGATGAATGTCATAAACTAATGAATTGAAAAAACAAATTATACAAAACTATTTGTTATAAAGTATTTAACTTTAAAATCTACAATGCAAAAACATAAAATGTTTGTGGATACATACATATGTATTAAAAGTTTGAGAACACATATGAAAATGTAATAATACCATCCTTTGTGGAAGGAGGAATGAAGAGGAAAGGACATGAGTTAGGGAGTTTTAAAGGAGTTTCAATATGCTGTGCGCTTTATATCTTAAGCTGGTTGGTAAACCATGTATGTGTACAATACTATGCTCTTTGGCATTTCTTTGAAAAATTAATGACAGTATAAAATAGTAGAACATGTTTCTTCATTTAAAAATGTATTAATGGTTGTCAGTTTGGGAAGAAAAAATGATATTTTTAAAAAATCAGAAATGACAAAATGTATTAATGTTGCAATAAAACTGTACAGTGTGTCTAATAGAAGGACTATGAGCTTTTTATCTGCCTTCTGCAGTCTCAGTGCTCAAAGTGTAGTGATGACAGCCACTGAACATTGCTCAATATCTGAACCATAATTAGGATGATTTTGAGATAAAAAGGTAACACCATGGTGGTTTTTTAAATAATTGTTGTTTTTTCTAACACTTCTCAAATAGAGATGAAAATTAAATGAGGGTATTTCTTTAGAAGCAATATATTTCCAACTAAGCATTTACTCTTAACTCTGGCTTTGTCTAATACCCGATTTAGCAAAGAGTATCTACTACTCATACCACGAATCAGAGATAATCTTTAACCACCATGTGATCTATAATGTGTCTTCCTGGTGGGTGCTATCTCTGTGCAATTATTTTTATTTGTGGAGAAAATGGAATACTATGCCCTGTTGTCTTTAGGAAGGCCAAATCTCATACAGAGCAAATGACTTAGAAAATATTACTATCACAAGAGAATAAATAAAGTATATTTACCTGAAGTATTTTTGTTTTTTATGTGCCCAAGTTTTATCTTTAATCTCTTGCATCACCACCACTACCATCCAATACCTTCCCCCGCCCCCCTTGACACACATACACATTCACTTCAGACTTTGGCACTTGCCTATAGTCTCTGTCCAAGATCCTAAATCAACCTCCCATAATTTCTTTTTCCACAAGAATTCATAACCAGTTCTCAAGTCCATCATCTCTATGCCTCTGAGGACCATTTCCTCCACTCATTCTGACATCTCAAGTATCATGATCTTTTAATATACTCAATCTATTATCCTTACTATATGTTTTACAAGCTTATTAGGAATTTCAGACCACTGATGATACTATTTTTTAATTCTCTCCTTCTCTTCACAAATTTTTTATATAAGTTCTACACACTTATCTCCCATTTATTCTTTTATTCTGCAATCCCCATCCTATGAAAGTTAAATCCTACCATTTTATTGAAACCATTTTCGTGAATATAATCAATCAACATCACGTCACTAAACCCAAGGAATGATTTCAAGAGAAGATTTAGATCTTCTCCAAATATTTAAAATTTTTAAACATAAAAATTTTATAAAATTTCATCCTTGTGACAATTTTAATGGCACCCTACATTTTAATATATCAACTTAACAGAATATTATTTCCTTATTTTAGTACCTATTTTGTCCACTTGATTGCAACCCTCATGGTTTTCAGTTTTGTACCATTTTTCAGGTAGTTGACAATAACTTCTTCAATGTTGAGTAAATTTTGGCTCTTACTGCTTGCCATTTCCTCCTTCTTGAGTTTTTTCTTGACTTTTATGACACCACAATTTTCTAATTTTTTTCCTATCCCTACAGGTTTTCCTTCTCTGTCTCCTTAAAGACTCCTCCTCCTTTACCTAATCACACATGGGAGAATTCCTTACAACTTTATCCAAAATCATCATTTCTCTTCAGGTTAATCTCTCTACTTAGATGATATTATCCACCCTAACAGTTTTGATTATGAATAATACACTAAGGACACCAACATTTATATACCCTCTCTTCTGAGGAGTCTCATTATGATGGCTTAGGTGAATATTTACTCATTATTTCAAAAAGGTTTGTATCCTTCTCCAAAACGATTCCTCTTCTACTGTACAATGTGGTAAAAAGATATAGGATAAAAGAATGTTAACTACATATTTTTAAAAGCCCTAAAATGTTTATAATGTTTGACTGAATAGATGCACTTTAAAATTTTTCTTAAAGCAATAAGCACATGGTTAATATTTTATATACTTACATACTGTCATATATTTTATATATTTGTCATATTATTATTATTATTTTTAACTTTTGGATTTATTTATTTATATTTGGCTGTGTTGGGTCTTCGTTTCTGTGCGAGGGCTTTCTCTAGTTGCGGCAAGCGGGGGCCACTCTTCATCGCCGTGCTCGGGCCTCTCATTATCGCGGCCTCTCTTGTTGCGGAGCACAGGCTCCACACGCGCAGACTCAGTAATTGTGGCTCACGGGCCCAGTTGCTCCGCGGCATGTGGGATCTTCCCAGACCAGGGCTCGAACCCGTGTGCCCTGCATTGGCAGGCAGATTCTCAACCACTGCGCCACTAGGGAAGCCCGCCATATTATTTTATAATGACAGATATTTATTATAGTTATCATTATTTTGTATTTGACATTATATTCATCCTGTTTCTGAAAACTTGGAGATATCCTAGTCTTTATCAGTCGGGGTTTGGTGAAGCAATGTGGGCATACAGAGACTAAAAGTATAGTTTATAAAAATAAGAAGAAGAAATTTAAAAATTAATGCTATGGTAAGATGTATATAATGCATAATTTACTAAAAAAGTAGTGTTCAATGAATTAATAGAATATTCATCATAACAGTGGTCTTTTCTATTAATAAAAATTTATGACATAAATATAGCAATATCGAGAGAAATAAGATAGAAAGTAAAAGAGAGCAAAGAAAAAATATAATAGATAGTAACTGTGTGATTTGTTTAACAACTGTTTCTACATTTATGTATTATATTCCTTAGCTGTAGTCATGTTTTTTCTTTCCTTTTAATGAACGTAAGAGAATCAGTCCTTTTCTTTTATTATAAAGCTGTCTATTTTGTTGAAAAACTGTTATACCTAAACTGATCACTCAATTTATAAAAGTTAGCAAGAAGTTAACAAGATTTTACTTTGTGAATTCCTAGTTTTTCTGTAGTTTAAAAGATGAACAAGAGAGTCTCATTCCTTTCCATGATGGGGCTAACAGTGAAACAGCAGTTTGTTTGAAACATATATGTAGATATGACTCCAAAAGACTTTCAAATAGGAATATGAATCAAAGTTACCCTCAACAGTCACAGGGAGTGTTCTTTATGGATATTAAGATACTGCTTTATTATGTAAAGGCAATTATAAAATTAAAGATAACAACTGATTCATATGTATGAGTCAGGAGTCAGTTATACTTTTTGAGAAGAATCATTGCTTATTTTATTAGAATCATTTTGACTGCTGCCACACTGAGCTTATATATGGAATTTCTTATTAAAAATTGAATTACTAATATTGGCACATTAATAGTACCAGTTTTAAAAATATATTTCATCCTTTGCCCTCTATTAATTTGGTGAGATTTTCTATTCCTGTAAAATGAGCTAGTTAAGAGTAAAATTTTAAATGATTTTTTTTCAATTTCACTCACAGTCACAATTATGACATAAGACAATTATAATAAAAGTACTGTGTTTTGGTGTTTTGTTTTCATTTTTTCTCTCTTGAAAGATGACCAACTTCAGAAAACAAAAAATAAAATATAGCCACTATCATCACCTATGTCCAGAAGTTCAAAATGCTTTTACCTCTGCTGTTTGCTATAAGTTTATTTAGACTAGAATTGCATAAAGCAAAATCTGAATCCTGCTTTGAAAGTCAGTGATGGGGAACTAATGTTAAATTTGCTCTGTTATATTAATTAAACAGGGAGGCCATTCACTGATGTGGCTCTAATACCTTGGCTGCCTACTGTAACCAAACCGAAATTAAGCCTGTAAATGCCTCAAGGTTACATCAAAACGCTAAGGAAAACCAAGTCCAAAGGCCAACGAGGCTGCAAGCTGTAGCCAATCAACAATTTTCTTACTTTGATTCTACCGTCTCTCTATAAAAGTCGCTCTCGGGGCTTCCCTGGTGGCGCAGTGGTTGAGAATCTGCCTGCCAATGCAGGGGGCACGGGTTCGAGCCCTGGTCTGGGAAGATCCCACATGCCGCGGAGCAACTAGGCCCATGAGCCACAACTACTGAGCCTGCGCGTCTGGAGCCTGTGCTCCGCAACAAGAGAGGCCGCGATAATGAGAGGCCCGCGCACTGCGATGAAGAGTGGCCCCCGCTTGCCGCAACTAGAGAAGGCCCTTGCACAGAAACGAAGACCCAACACAGCCAAAAATAAACAAATAAATAAATTAATTTAAAAAAAAAAAAAAAACAGAAATAATATTGTAAAAAAAAAAAAAAAAGTCGCTCTCGGAGCTCCTGTTAGCTGGAATGCTAGTAACCACTTCAGGTTTGGCACTGCCGAGTCAAATAGATTTTCGCTCAAAAAAATTCTTAAATTTTAAAATATACCTCAGTTTATCTCTTAACACCTCTGGTTTTAAAAGACGGGACCAAAGGAGGCCCCTGAGGGTCCCCAGGAGCAACGAGCAACCAGGCTGAGGTACCTTTAAGCCGCTTAAGTTCCTCTCTTTCTCGCTGCCTCGGAGCTGGTGGATAAATAACTCTCAGATACCAGATTTTAGCTCTGCAGCTTTTGCATTATGAGCTTTCAGACTATTTGAGCACTTCTTTTTCCGGGCTGGGTCCGGAAACAACTGGAGTCTGACTGGGTCTGACTAAAAAGTCAGACTCCTTCCGGGGTCAGACCGGGTTCAACTTAGAAATCCTGCCGGTTCCGGAGTCAGACTGAATCCGACTTGAAAACTGGGCTGAGTCGGGGGTCAAAGTGGGTCCGACTTAAAGTGAACTGGGTCTAGTGTGAAGCCTCAGGTAAATTAAAATTTGTTTTAAGGCTGAACAAGCAGCTTAAATTTACCACAGATAATCTTGAATTACGGTGGCTGCAGTGGAGAAATTTGAACCATTTTAGGTAAGCTTATCCGTATTTGATGTACCCTAGAGAAAAGCATTTTCTTCTACATCACCTTGTATTATTACTTTAAAATGTCTTTTAAAGGGAAAATGTCATTAAGGAATCTCCATTTTCTTTGTACTGTGAAGGAGTCTTTTTTTTTTTTTTAAATTAAATTAAGTATCTCGAGAATTGTTTTTCAGGCGATAGAAAAAAAAAAAACTACCCTTCAAGAAAGTCACAATCTACCATAATGACATAAAAATATTCCTGAGAATATAATTTTATTAAACAAAAGATTATAATATTAAATTACAGAGTTTTTTTTAAAAATTGGGGTATAGCTGCTGTACAATGTTATGTTAGTTTCTGCTGTACAATGAAGTGAATTAGCTACGTGTATACCTATATCCCCTCCCCCTTGGACCTTCTTTCCACTCCCACACCTCCCATCCCCCCTCCATCCCACCTATCTAGGTCACCACAGAGCACGGAGCTGAGCTCCCTGTGCTATACAGCAGGTTCCACTAGCTATCTGCTTTACACATGGCAGTGTACATAGGGCAGTCCCAATCTCCCATTTCATCCCACACCCTTCTCCCCACCCCCGTGTCCATTCTCTGTGTCTGGGTCTCTATGCCTGCCCTGCAAACAGGTTTATCAAAAATATGGAACGCTTCACGAGTTTGCATGTCATCCTTGCTCAGGGGCCATGCTAATCTTCTCTGTATTGTTACAATTTTAGTATATGTGCTGCCGAAGCTAGCACATAAATTACAGTTTAAGAAAATAATACATTATCACTCTTTGACTTTTTGGTCTAAAAATGTAGGGTTTACAGAGGGATTTGTTGTTTTAACTATGCTTCACTTCCAAAATTCCAAAATTAACGATTAATATTCAACACCAAATGGCATAAAGAGTGTACCATCTTCTCTGATCTACGAATTGATGATCTCATCATGTGGTATATTTGCCTTTAAATATGTGACCACAAATCTGTCGTGAAGACACTGCCCACTTTTTTTTCCTACTCTTTAACAGTGCCATGTTACTCAACTAGTTATACTACATTGTGACATCTCTTCATAACTGGTCGTGTTGTTAGATTTCATATGTCCATAAATTAAGCTTTTTGCTATTGAGCTATTGGACTTTAAATACAAAATTGGTGATGGAAAATTCTCAGAATATTAAAATATTTTTTTTAAAGTTTTACTGTGGAAGGTTTAAAATAAACTCAAAAGTAGGGAGAATAATGAAACTAATGTACCCATTACCTAGTACTTAATTTTTTTTCTATTGCTGCTGTAAAAAAATAATAATAACAAAAACCTGGTGGTTTAAAACAGCATAGGTCATTATTTCAATAGTTCTAGAGGTCAGAAGTCAGAAATGGATCTCATTGGGTTAAAAATAAGAGCTGTGTTACCTTCCTGGAGACTCTAGGGGAGAATCTGTTTTCTTGTCCTTTAAGTACCAAGGGGCTCCTGCAGCTTCAGGGTGTCATTTTTCTATCTTCAAAGCCAGCAACATCAGGCCAAGTCTTTTTCATGTTGCTATCTCCCTCATTCTCCCCCTTCTGCTTTCCTTTTACACTTCTAAGGACCCTTATGATACATTGACTCACTCCACCTCCTCCCCACCCCTCCCTGCTGCAGGGTCTCCCAGGATAGCCCCATCTCAAGGTCAGTTGATAAGCAAACTTCCACCTGCAACTTTGATTATCCCTTGCCATTTAACAAGATATTCACAGGTTTCAGGGATTAAGATCTAGACCTCTTTGGGGGATAGGGGTGGTCATTTTTCTGCCTCCTATACCTATTACAATTATCAATATTTTGCCATTATATCCATCTCCCTTCCCCCACAGCACACATATCCAAACTTTTTTCTTTATGTGTTTGTTTGCTTCAGTTTTATTTTTAAGCAAATCTCAGACTTAACATTGCTCTACAGATAAATAGTTCTGTGTGTATCTAAATAGGTAAGGACATTTTGTTTATACATAACCAAAACAAAATAATACCTTATAAAACAATAATTATATAATATGATCTAGTACCTGGTCAATTTCAAATGTTTCCTCATTATCTCAAAAGTGTTTTCTACAATTGATGATAGAATCATGATCAAAATAAGGTTCACATGTTTTATTTGGTTGCTCTGTGTCTTGAATTTCTTTTACTCTATAACCATTCCCAATCTATATTTTTTTGTTTCATGTCAAGTAATAGTTGATGCTGCTTAATTGTGTACTCCTTAGAATTTCCCAAACTCTGGATTTGGCTGATTACAGATTCATAGCATAGTTTAACATGAACCTTTATTCTTCATATTGCCTATAAACTGATAATTAGATTCAGGTGTTTTTTGTTCCTGCTCTGGCCCCCTCCCCCACAATAATATATTATTGTAGTGTGTGTAGTTTATATTGTGTTACAGTAGGTGATACATGGTGTGGTTGTCTCAATTTTAGTGCTTTAAAAATGATTATTAGATTCAGGAGTTGTTCAGCCTGGTCTATCTGTTATAAAGTTCCTCATCAACTGTTCACCTAATGACTTCAGCAGCAGTTGATAATAGTTGCCTAGATATTTTGAGACTACCTTTCAGGACCTTCCTCTGTCATCATGTTTAACATTGTTCAGTGTTCTATGAAAATTAACTTATGTATACTTTCCAGGGATTTAATTAGTGGAAGAAAGGAGGTACATTGGTAACTATTTGTCTACAGAAATGTAAGGCTCTTAAATTATGTCTCCACTATCTGCCATCTTGACTTTGAGTTTCTTATCCATCACAATTTTGATGATGTGTTTTCAAAGAGAATACAGCAAAGGGACTGATAATCTTTACAGAGATAATATTCCTGATAATATTACAGAGAATGTTGGAATTCCTATATTGTGTGTGATGGGAGGTATAGTTAATACTTTGTTTTCTATGGGCATCTCCACAGAAACTGAATCCAGAGAGATTCTTTGGAAAAATATTACCTTTGTTATTACCATATTATTGGGGGGTATAGCTCAGGGGTGGAGCATTTGACTGCAAATATTACCTTTGTTATTACCATATTATTTAATCTCTCTTTTAAAATACCATTATCCTTATTTAGAAAAAGATTGGATGACTATGTGTTTCTTTTTTTTCTTTTTTTTTTTTTTTTTTTTACTATCTAAAATATTTTAAGGTCTTTCACTATATTGCAGCACAGTTCTAGTCACATACTCTGATTATCTAATTAGTATAAGTACTGTACATGCAAATTGCATAATTAGGACATATAATTAATAGTTAAGAGGTATTATTAATTGGCATCCACAATGTCTGTGCTTATGCTTTGCTTTTAGTAACAAGTATAACTTATAAAATAATTTTTATTAATATAAGGGTTTTAAAAGTCTTACATTGTGGACACGGATTTGATGGTCAAAAAATAAAAAGAATGAGCATATTAATCAGTTAGTGACTTTAGTCATGAAAGCTATTTTTCAAACTGCCTCACAAGAGAACAAATTTGTTATTTTATGAGTACTCTTGAGCAAGAACCCATTAGTGTAATATTTGATCTTGCAAATTTTCAGGAACATGTTATATAATAGTCCCTAGAGTTTACATTCCTATTTCTTATTCTTAATTATAGATACTATAATGTAAGGTCAGTAATCAAATATTTTCAACAAAATCTTTGAAATTTATTTGATAAGTAAATCACTTATTAATAATCAATTCTTCATATGAGGAAAAGAATAAACCCTATAGTTGATCATATATCCTAAACATTCAAAATATACTTTATCCCATGTGCATGTTCATATGTCAGTATTAAGCATGCGTGACTAATTTTTATTAATCGTTTAAATGCTCATGTTTAACTTTTAGTGTGCTTCCTATTTAACTATGTTAGTGTGCTTCCTATTTGGCTATGTGTCACACACATCAGAAATATTTTAGAAGTCATAGTCCATTCTTCATGAATGTGAAACATCACAAAGATTCCCTTTATCACAACTCACTTAAATACCTACAATACTATACATTTGTCCTGTGATATTTTCTTTGTTTTATCTTTAGCATTCATTGCTACTGATTTATAAATTCTCTAAAGGCCTTCACAACATTGTATTTTTGAGGAATCTTGGTACAGTGCCTAGATCATAATATAGAAGAAAACTTAAGTCGATTTATTAAAACTGAAAATATTCCAAAAAGGCCGTTGATCAATAATATTTTAAATCCAGTATTTTAACATTTATTATTAAATTCCAATTTTGTTACTGAATTAAAACTTCTAGAGTCTCTCTTTCCATATCCCCCTGCCTCTAGAGAACACATTCTAAAGAGTGAGTAGGAACTAGGATTCATAATATGCTTAACACCCACCTGCAAAGGTTCAGCTTATATTCTATGACTTGGTTCACTATTCACTTTTACCACCTTAAATTACTCTCACAATATAGCCCCTAATTATTTGCATGCACTTAAAGCCAAGATGGACTATGCTTGCAAAACCATTTATAATATTCTTATTTCCTAAAACATTGAGCCTGAGAACAAATTATTCTTGCTCCCATCCAATTTTGTTTTCTTTCTCCAATTACCACTATCTAAAATCACCGTGTTCTTTTTCAGTTGTTGTTCTTTTGAAGTAATAATTTAGGAGTTTATTAGCTATAGTCTCTACTCCCAAATCCCTCCACACTTCAACAGCCCCATTCCTGCCCAAAAATATTTCTGTGAGAACAGGGATTTTGTCTACCTCATTTATTACCATATCCTCCAGCTCTGAAAACAGTGCTTGGCACAGGAGACATACTAAGTAAACATTTACTCATAGCTTAGTCTTTGAGATTTATGCGTATTTAATTTTTTCCTTTTCATTAGTGTTGCATGTATTCTTTTAGATGTAGTGTATCTTGTTCTCCTTACTATTGAGCTATCATCCAGTTGGCATTACTGATATCCATATTTTTCTGTTTGTTCAAGTAGACAGAAGTTTCTGAGCACATTAGTTAGTCAAGACCATTTTCTGAGCTCTTTCTCACCTCCATTGTAACGTACTGTCCTGCCAAAAATGCCAGGTATGCCTGATCATTTGTTCTTTTGAAATTGCTGGTGTAAACTAAGTTAAAATGAGAAATTGAATGTCCTCCCTTGCTCAGTCCTTCATTTTCCTTGTTGAGTCTATCTAAAACTATTTTGAGATGTTGACAATACATAGTTCTATTAAACTCACAATAGATAGCATTTATGGCATATAAATCTAAAAATTCATGGATAACTTTTTAAACCGTGAGATTCCTTATCCTAATTTCATTTTGAAGCAATTCTGCTTATCATGAACACTATTTGATTTTTCACTTCTATTTAAATGCAGTAAGGTACATTGCTACTCATTTTCAGAATCCTGGACTGTACTAGAGTTAATTTATGGATAGTTTTAACAGTTTTTTTTTTTCACATCTGTAATGAGCTTTTTCTTTTTAATAGTGTCCTCTTCTGTGTATCCCTGACATTATAACTTGATATTTGAAAACCACAAGACTACCAATGCCACCTTATGTTGAACAATATAATATTGCTATTATTCATTTGTGTTTCATGTACAATAATGTCCAACCTAAAGAATGTTACATCACACTAAAGATGACTTTAACTAGGAAAAAAATCATAGTAATAATAAAATAGAATTTAGAGGACTATACAGCAGTAAAAGTTGTAAATAAAAGCTCTCTGTCTCAATTTGATTTTCAGACTATGATGAATTTTATATCCTCTTTTTACCATTTCCATTTTACAGATTGATAAATTCCTGAAGGGTTTTATTTAGATTTAGCCAAAAGTTGCAGCATATTCCTCAAAATATTTAGGAAATATAAGTATTTCCCTTAGGACAGCACTTTTATTTTTCTTCCTTCTTTTTTTCCTCTTCAGGGAAAATAAAATTTAAATAACATATAATCTTGTCATATTTTATGGACATATTAACTGATCAAGGAGTGCAATAAGAGGGATTCTATTGGACATATAGGTCATTTTCAGGAGGAGATTAATTTTTATATGTTTTATATATGAGAATACATATTCTCATGTATACTATATATGAGAATATATATATATGAGAATATATATATGGCAAAATATAAACGTGGCAAAATATAAAGATGCCTTTTTTCCTTCCACAGTTTACAGACATGAGATTCCAAGAAACTACCAATTAGATTGTTTTTGTAAGTTGTCAAAAATATGCAGGATTACATCTGATAAAAGGAAGAGATAGACTAGCTAAGACTATTTAAGAACAGATAGAAATAATGTGGGACTTTCCCTACCAAAAAATAATAGTACATATTTTATAAATGTACAAAAATAGTATTTTAAAAATATTGTGTATGTTTCATCTTCCAGATTAATGGAAAGAATATATATTAGAAACTGATCATAATATAATCCCAAATTTAAAAAATCCATGTATGAAAAATAACAGGAATATACACTAAAAAGTAAATAATAGGTGTACCTTAAGAACTGAAATTTTATATAATTTATTTTTATCCTTTTTAGTTTTCCATTTTTAAATTATCAGAACTGTATATTGCCTTTATAAGAAAAGAAAATGTAAATTATCAAAATTTTAAAAAAAGTTTTAGTTTTTGAAAAAAGTGATAATAATAAAATGTAGACCATATAAAAATGGTGGTGATAAAATATAAATCTGACTCAAAAAAAAAAAATTCTTTGTATTTAGTTGTAAAATATTTCACCATCAGCTAAGCTATTTCACAGACCATACAGTTAGAATTTGCATTGGATTTAAAAAGAACACCTAATTCAATTTAAGCTATCACATGATGAATAATTGATTCTTTCTAAAAGAAAATAGGTAATATTCCATTATAAAGATGGTCATTACAAGCGATATTTGGGCCATTTTCATATCTCTCAGAAACAACAAAAGTGGTTAATGTCATTAATATGGTATACCATAATGCAGTTGTTTTCTGGATTCCCTTGCTGTACCAGCTACACAATTCCTAACACAACCAAGCCACTAACCTACTTATTGTTTAGTTATCTTTTAATGTGGAAATAATCTTTACACCAAGTAAAGTTGAACTAAAGATTAAGTAGACTCAGGAAAGAACTTAGAGTCCCTTCCTTGAAAATGAAGGAATTTATCTGCTTTAAAAATGTCGGTATCAAGACACCATCCACTAATGAAAGTGCTGAAAGCAATTTCCCTACTGGAAATATTTTTTGTAAACATTCCTATTTTTGGTATTTTCATATGAAGAATACATATACATTCTTTAAAGTTTGCCTGCTAGTACAAGTACTGTTGAAATATTTGTTCTTTCACTTGAAAGCTCTTCATTTTTGTAAAGATATCTCTCATTGTCCCAGAATATTTGGGGGTTAAACATCACTACTTCCATAGTTTATAAGATGGTATGGTTTTCAAACCAGACAGCTCCATCCTGGTGAACTTCATCTGGAGCCTCCGTAGTGTATTAACATACCTTACAAAGCTTTCAGGTGCCCCAGTGCCCTAATGTTTTCATCATGCACAGTGACAGAAAGCTTGTCTCTTAAACTTTTTCAATATGACCCATAGTAAAATATATATTTTCATCATAATTAGGTGCATGGCATTCATGTGCTATTCACTCTTGTTTGTCTAGGTACTGGGGATTCAAAAATAATTGGAAAAGTAAAAAAATTTTTTTTCTTTTTTTTTAACCTCTTGATTGGAGTTTAATTGCTTTGCAATGTTGTATTAGTTTCTGCTGTATAACAAAGTGAATCAGCTATACGTATACATATATCCCCATATCCCCTCCCTCTTGTGTCTCCCTCCCAGCCTACCTATCCCGCCCCTCTACGTGGTCACTGAGATGATCTCCCTGTACTATGTGGTTGCTTCACACTAGCTATCTATTTTACATTTGGTAGAGTATATGTGTCAATGCCATTCTCTCACTTCGTCCCAATTTACCCTTCCCCCTCCCCATGTCCTCAAGTGCATTTTCTATGTCTGTGTCTTTATTCCTGTCCTGCCCCTACGTTCTTCAGAAAAAAATTTTTTTTGGTTCCACATATATGTGTTAGCATGCAGTATTTGTTTATCTCTTTCTGACTTTACTCTGTATGACAGACTCTAGGTCCATCCACCTCACTACAAATAACTCAATTTCGTTTCTTTTTATGGCTGAGTAATATTCCATTGTATATATGTGCCACATCTTCTTTATCCATTCAACTGTCGATGGACACTTAGGTTGCTTCCATGTCCTGCCTATTGTAAATAGACCTGCAATGAACATTGTGGTACATGACTCTTTCTGAATTATGGTTTTCTCAGGGTATATGCCCAGTAGTGGGATTGCTGGGTCATATGGTAGTTCTATTTTTAGTTTTTTAAGGAACCTCCATACTGTTCTCCACAGTGGCTGTATCAATTTACATTCCCACCAACAGTGCAAGAGGGTTCTCTTTTCTGCACACCCTCTCTAGCATTTCTTGTTTCTAAATTTTTTGATGCTGGCCATTCAGACTGGTGTGAGGTGATACCTCACTGTAGTTTTGATTTGCATTTCTCTAATGATTAGTGATGTTGAGCATCCTTTCATGTGTTTGTTGGCAATCTGTATATCTTCTTTGGAGAAATGTCTATTTAGGTCTTCTTCCCATGTTTGGATTGGGTTGTTTTTTTGATATTGAGCTGCATGAGCTGCTTGTACATTTTGGAGACTAATCCTTTGTCAGTTGCTTAGTTTACAAATATTTTCTCCCATTCTGAGGGCTGTCTTTTCGTCTTGCTTATATTTTCCTGTGTTGTGCAAAAGCTTTTAAGTTTCATTAGGTCCCATTTGTTTATTTTTGTTTTTATTTCCATTTCTTTAAGAGGTGGGTCAAAAGGATCTTGCTGTGATTTATGCCATAAAGTGTTATGCCTATGTTTTCCTCTAGGAGTCTTCTAGTGTCTGGCCTTACATTTAGGTCTTTAATCCAATTTAATTTTATTTTTGTGTATGGTGTTAGGGACTGTTCTAATTTCATTCCTTTACATGTAGCTGTCCAGTTTTCCCAGCACCACTTATTGAAGAGGCTGGCTTTTCTCCATTTTACATTTTTGCATCCTTTATCAAAGATAAGGTGACCATATGTGTGTGGGTTTATCTGTGGGCTTTCTATGCTCTTCCATTGATCTATATGTCTGAGCCAGTACCATACTGTTTTGATGGCTATATCTTTGTAGTATAGTCTGAAGTCCGGGAGCCTGATTCCTCCAGCTCCGTTTTTCTTTCTCAAGATTGCTTTGGCTATTCGTGGTCTTTTGTGTTTCCATACAAATTGTGAAATTTTTTGTTCTAGTTCTGTGAAAAATGCCATTGGTAGTTTGATAGGGATTGCATTGAATCTGTAGATTGTTTTGGGTAGTACAGTCATTTTCACAATGTTGATTCTTCCAATCCAAGAACATGGTATATCTCTCCATCTGTTTGTATCATCTTTAATTTCTTTCATCAGTGTCTTATAGTTTTCTGCATACAGGTCTTTTGTCTCCTTAGGTAGGTTTATTCATAGATATTTTATTCTTTTTGTTGCAATGGTAAATGGGAGTGTTTCCTTAATTTCTCTTTCAGATATTTCATCATTAGTGTATAGGAATGCAAGAGATTTCTGTGCATTAATTTTGTATCCTGCCACTTTACCAAATTCATTGATTTGCTCTAGTAGTTTTCAGGTAGCACCTTTAGGATTCTCTATGTATAGTATTATGTCATCTTCAGACAGTGACAGTTTTACTTCTTCTTTTCCGATTTGGATTCCTTTTATTTCTTTTTCTTCTCTGATTGCTGTGGCTTAAACTTCCAAAATTATGTTGAGTAATAGTGGTGAGAATGGGCAACCTTGTCTTGTTCCTGATCATAGTGGAAATGGTTTCAATTTTTCACCATTGAGAACGATGTTGGCTGTGAGTTTGTCATATATGGCCTTTATTATGTTGAGGTAAGTTCCCTCTATGCCTACTTTCTGGAGGGTTTTTATCATAAATGGGTGCTGAATTTTGTTGAAAGCTTTTTCTGCATCTACTGAGATAATCATATGGTTTATATCTTTCAACTTGTTAATATGGTGTATTACATTGATTGATTTGCATATATTGAAGAATCCTTGCATTCCTGTGATAAACCCCACTTGATCAAGGTGTATGATCCTTTTAATGTGCTGTTGGATTCTGTTTGCTAATATTTTATTGAGGATTTTTGCATTTATGTTCATCAGAGATATTGGCCTGTAGTTTTCTTTTTTTGTCACATCTTTGTCTGGTTTTGGTATCAGGGTGATGGTGGCCTCATAGAATGAGTTTGGGAGTGTTCCTCCCTCTGCTATATGTTGGAAGAATTTGAGAAGGGTAGGTGTTAGCTGTTGTCTAAATGTTTGATAGAATTCGCCTGTGAAGCCATGTGGTCCTGGGGTTTTGTTTGTTAGAAATTTTAAATCACAGTTTCAATTTCAGTGCTTGTGATTGGTCTGTTTATATTTTCTATTTCTTCCTGGTTCAGTCTCGGAAGGTTGTGCTTTTCTATAAATTTGTCCATTTCTTCCAGGTTGTCCATGTTATTGGCATATAGTTGCTTCTGGTAATCTCTCATGATCCTTTGCATTTCTGCAGTGTTAGTTGTTACTTCTCCTAGTTCATTTCTAACTCTGTTGATTTGAGTCTTCTTTCTTTTCTTTGATTAGTCTGGCTAATGGTTTGTCAATTTTGTTTATCTTCTCCAAGAACCAGCTTTTAGTTTTATTGATCTTTTGTATTGTTTGCTTCATTTCTTTTTCATTTATTTCTGTTCTGATGTTTATGATTTCTTTCCTTCTGCTAGCTTTGGGGATTTTTTTGTTCTTCTTTCTCTAATTGCTTTAGGTGTAACGTTAGGTTGTTTATTTGAGGTGTTTCTTGTTTCTTGAGGTAGGAGTGTATTGCTATAAACTTCCCTCTTAGAACTGCTTTTGCTGCATCCCATAGGTTTTGGGTCGTTGTGTTTTCATTGTCATTTGTTTCTAGGTATTTTTTGATTTCCTCTTTGATTTCTTCAGTGATCTCTTGGTTATTTAGTAGCGTATTGTTTAGCCTCCATGTGTCTGTATTTTTTTAGATTTTTTCCTGTAATTGATACCTAGTCTCATAGCACTGTAGTCGGAAAAGTTACTTGATATGATTTCAGTTTTCTTAAATTTACCAAGGCTTGATTTGTGACCCAAGATATGATCTATCCTGGAGAATGTTCCATGAGCACTTGAGAAGAAAGTGTGTTCTGTTGTTTTTGGATGGAATGTCCTATAAATATCAATGAAGTCCGTCTTGTCTAATGTGTCATTTAAAGCTTATGTTTTCTTATTTATTTTCATTTTGGATGATCTGTCCATTGGTGAAAGGAGTGTGTTAAAGTCCCCTACTATTACTGTGTTACTGTCGATTTCCCCTTTTATGGCTGTTAGCATTTGCCTTTTATATTCAGGTGCTCCTATGTTGGGTGCATCAATATTTACGATTGTTATATCTTCTTCTTGGTTTGATCCCTTGATCATTATGTAGTGTCCTTCTTTGCCTCTTGTAATAGTCTTTATTTTAAAGTCTGTTTTGTCTGATTTGAGGATTGCTACTCCAGCTTTCTTTTGATTTCCATTTGCATGGAATATCTTTTTCCATCCCCTCACTTTCAGTCTGTATGTGTCCCTAGGTCTGAAGTGGGTCTCTTGTACACAGCATGTATATGGGTCTTGTTTTTGTATCCATTAAGCCGGTCTGTGTCTTTTGGTTGGAGCATTTAATCTATTTACATTTAAGGTAATTATTGAAATATATGTTTCTATTATCATTTTCTTAATTTTGGGGGGTTTGTTTTTGTAGGTCTTCTCCTTCTCTTGTGATTCCTGCCTAGAGAAGTTCCTTTAGCATTTATTGTAAAGCTGGTTTGGTGATGCTGAATTCTCTTAGCTTTTGCTGGTCTGTAAAGGTTTTAATTTCTCTGTCCAATCTGAATGAGATCCTTGTTGCTTAGAATAATCTTGTTTGTAGGTTTTTCCCTTTCATCACTCTAAATATCTCCTGCCACTCCCTTCTGGCTTGCAGAGTTTCTGCTGAAAGTTCAGCTGTTAACCTTATGGATATTCCCTTGTATGTTATTTGTTACTTTTCCCTTGCTGATTTTAATATATTTTCTTTGTATTTAACTTTTGATAGTTTAATTAATGTGTCTTGGTTTGTTTCTCCTTGGATTTATCCTGTATGGGACTCTCTGTACTTCCTGGACTTGATGGACTATTTCCTTTCCCATATTAGGAAAGTTTTCAACTCTAATGTCTTCAAGTATTTTCTCAGTCCTTTCTTTTTCTCTTTCTTCTGGGACCCCTATAATTCGAAAGTTGATGTGTTTAATGTTGTCCCAGAGCTCTCTGAGACTGTCCTCAATTCTTTTCATTCTTTTTTCTTTATTCTGCTCTGCAGTAGTTATTTCCACTATTTTATCTTCCAGGTCACTTATCCGTTCTTCTGCCTCAGTTATTCTGCTATTGATTCCTTCTAGAGAATTTTTAATTTCATTTATTATGTTGTTCATCATTGTTTGTTTGCTCTTTAGTTCTTATAGGTCCTTGTTAAATGTTTCTTGTATTTTCTCCATTCTACTTCCAAGACTTTGGATCATCTTTACTATCATTACTCTGAATTCTTTTTCAAATAGACTGCCTATTTCCTCTTCATTTGTTTGGTCTGGTGGGTTTACTTTCCTCCTTCATCTGCTATGTGTTTCTCTGTCTTCTCATTTTGCTTAACTTACTGTGTTTGGGGTCTCCTTTTCATAGGCTGCAGGTTCGTAGTTCCCATTGTTTTTGGTGTCTGCCCCCAGTGGCTAAGGTTGGTTGAGTGGGTTGTGTAGGCTTCCTGGTGGAGGGGACTGGTGCCTTTGTTTTGGTGATTGAGGCTGGATCTTGTCTTTCTGGTGGGCAGGACCACGTCCGGTAGTGTGTTTTGGGGTGTCTGTGAACTTGGTATGATTTTAGGCAGCCTCTCTGCTAATGGGTGGGGTTGTGTTCCTGTCTTGCTAGTTGTTTGGCATGGGGTGTCTAGCACTGGAGCCTGTTGGTCGTTGAGTGGAGCTGGGTCTTAGCATTGAGATGGCGATCTCTTGGAGAGCTCTAGCCGATTGACATTACGTGGGGCCAGGAGGTCTCAGGTGGTCCAGTGTCCTGAACTTGGCTGTCCCACCTCAGAGTCTCCAGCTGTAGCACCAAGACCTTGTTAGCCACATGGATCAGAAGAAAAGGGAGAAATAAAAGAAAGAAAGGAAAATAAAATAAAATAAAATAGTTATTAAAATAAAAAATTTAAAAATTTTTTAAATAAAAAAATTAAAAATGGAATGAAATAAAAGAAGAGAGCAACCAAACCAAGAAACAACTCTACCAATGATAACAAGTGCTAAAAACTATACTAAGATAAACATAAAAATCAGAAACTAGTCAGTCGAATACAGCAAACCCCAAGTCTGCAGTTGCTCCCAAAGACCTCTGCCTCAATTTTGGGATGATTCATTGTCTATTCAGGTATTCCACAGATGCAGCGTACATCAAGTTGATTGTGGAGATTTAATCTGCTGCTCCTGAGGCTGCTGGGAGAAATTTCCCTTTCTTTTCTTTGTTTGCACAGTTCCTGGGGTTCAGCTTTGGATTTGGCCCCGCCTCTGCTTGTAGGTTGCCCTCTGGCATCTGTTCTTCACCCAGACAGGAGGGGGTTAAAGGAGTGGGGTTGGCCTGCTGATTCTTAACCTCTGCCCCACTGATTAGGGGGCAATGGCTCACTCAGTCCAGGGGGAGGGAGTGGTATAGAATGCACGGTGAGCCTGCGGGAGAAGAGGCCAACATGATGTTGCTGCAGCCTGAGGCGTGCTGTGTGTGTGGAAGTTGTCCCTGGATCACAGGACGCTGGCAATGGCGGGCTGCACAGGCCCCTGGGAGGGGAGGTGTCAATAGTGACCTGTGCTTGCACACAGGCTTCTTGGTAGCTGCAGCAGCAGCCTTAGCATTTCATGGCCGTCTCTGGTGTCCGTGCTGGTACCGCAGCTCACGCCCATCTCTGAACCTCATTTAGGCAGTTTTCTGAATCTCCTCTCTTTGTGCACCCCGAAACTGTGGTCTCTTGGCTCTTAGGCAATTCTAGACTTTTTCCAGGACTCCCTCCCTGTTAGCTGTGGCACACTAGCCTCCTTCAGGCTATGTTCACACAGCCAACCCCAGTCCTCTCCCTGGGATCTGACCTGCGAAGCCCGAGCCTCAGCTCCCAGCCCCCACCCACCCTGGCAGGTGAGCAGACAAGCCTCTCGGGCTGGTGCTTGCTAGTTGGCACTGATCCTCTGTGTGGGAATCCCTCTGTTTGCCCCCTGCACCCCTGTTGCTACACTCTCCTCTGTGGCTCCAAAGCTTCTCCCCCACCCACCCGCCATTTCCACCAGTGAAGGGGCTTCCTAGTGTGTGGAAACTTTTCCTCCTTCACAGCTCCCTCCCAGCAGTACAGGTCCCATCCCTATTTTTTGTCTCTGCTTTTTCTTTTTTCTTTTGCCCTACCCAGGTATGTGGGGAATTTCTTGCCTTTTGGGAAGTCTGAGGTCTTCTGCCAGTGTTCAGTAGGTGTTCTGTAGGAGTTGTATTTTTGATGTATTTGTGGGGAGGAAGGTGATCTCCATGTCTTACTCCCCCGCCATCTTGAAGGTCCTCCCGCCTCAGGTCCCCAGTGAAAAATTCTTGCCCCACGGAGCTAATAATCTAGTCTGTCTGTGTGTCTCTCTCATTATTCTTTGTATAAACAATGAAATCTTGTAAATTTTATTCCATCCATCCCATTCTATCCTATTATCTTCTTTTTAGTTATAAAAATAAAGTAAGTTGCTCTTTAGGACCCACTAATTGATTCAAGACTCAATAATGGATCTTGACTCCCACTTTGAAAAACATTACCATATAGGAATTACATATATTTAACAGAGCTATTAAAGCAGCCTAGATTTTTTTTTTTTTTTTTAATTTCTGTCTCGCTGTTGAGTCTGTCACCAACTTAAAAATCCAGTCTTTTTCACTGAGCTGCTTTAAAGCTACAACTCTCTAAATCTACGTTTATATAACCTGTTTTTAATCTAATGGAGAATCTTATATTTATTTCTGTCAAATTCTTCTTTATTGGTTTCAGTCCATCATTCAAGCCTATCAAGATTTTTGAACTCTACCACTGTTAGATAATCCTTCTAAATCTGTCATCCACAAATATGAAAAGGGTGGCTTTTATGTCATGAGCCAAGTCACTTTTGAAAAATATTGCAAATTCCTATAGTTCTTCTCTAGAGATGTCCCTCTTGTTGGCATTGATCCATTAATCAACATTTTAGAGTTATATTTGCATGCCAAAATATAAATCTCTCTTAATTTTTCTGCCTGCATTTTCTCATTAATTAAAAAATTCTAACAAACTATAGAATACATACTGAATTTTTGATTTTTATGTTCCCCCGTGATAAAAATAACCTGTCAGAATATATAGTTAAGTTTCTGTTTATCTCAGCCACAACCAGTTGCACTGATAGTAGCCTTCAGTTTATAAATTTAGTTAGCAAATGAGATCTGACATCACAGCACACTGGGGCTCATTCTCAGAACTAAGGATGGTGTAGAAGTAGCAATCTCTCTGATGCATGTGCTGCAGGGATAAGCAGTGTTCTTGGCGTTTACAAGATAATTCAGCTATTCCTCCTCAACTCAGTGATTTCCAACTGATAGGGCTTTTGTCTTGGTCACAGGGTTTTAGTGTCTGTGACAGCTCTTGAGTAGGAATAAAGTCTGGTTAGCTGAGGCTAGACACTCTCATTTAGTCCAAAAATCTCCACTTTTTTTTTCTTTTTGGTGAGACATGTTACGTTAAGTGTAAATTACATTCAACTCATAGGATGTTATTAATAGGATATCATAACAGAATGTTTTCCTTTGATAAGAGCATAGGGCAAGGTATTAACCACAGATACTTTTGAATCCTTACTGTATTCACCTATTAACTGCATTACTTTTGGTAAAATCTTAAAACTTTCTAAGTCTCTCTTACATCATCTATAACCCAGAGTTAGAAATGCATACCTTACCTATCTCACAAGGTTCTAGTAAGAATGGAGATTATGTCATAAACAATACAATCTAAATGTTTACTAAATGATAGGTATAACTATCAATCGGTATATTAGTATCATCCTTTAAAATGGTTTACTGCTTCATCTATAGAAACTCTGAATTCATAATCCAAGGGAAAAAAATCTTCATTTCTACAGCATTGTCTTATACTAGTGATGCCATCTCTTTTTATCTCTACGCAAGATTCTTTCATCCCTCAGTACTGTCAGTCTCTCTTCCTGTACCTTGCTAGAGGGCATTTTATTCTTTATAGGTGTTTATATGTAAGACCTGACAACTACAAGTCCTAGCTCTGCAGTCGTTGAGCAGATAATTTAATCTCTCTGAGCCCCAATTTCTGTCGTTTGTAAAACAGGTAACTAACATTTACTTTGAGGCAGTGTTTTAACAATTAGATATAATATATGTAAAGTACTTAGCACAATGATTGATATACAGAGAGTGATCGATATATGGTAGTTGTTATTATTTCTAGATTTTTTTCCTCTTCAGCTATAGAATGTTATCCTTAATAAATAAGAAAGGAAAAAGAGGTCTTCAGATATTCTTATCATCTTTCCAACAGAGATATTTCTCTGTCCTTCACAAAATTTCAATTACCTTTCAAATCCTTTCCCTACCTTCCTTTTTAAGCAACTAACTAATAAATGTAGAAGAACAGCCAAATTCCCAGTCAGCAAATACTTCTGGCATAGTAATGAAGAAGGCATCTTACTGTGAAAAGTGAAGGAGGTAATAATTAATAGAATAGCCTTTTAAGTCAGGCAGACGGAACTGGGTTTGATCTACTCCAGACATTTGCTTGCTGAGTCACAATGTAAAAGTTACTTAGCCTTTCTTATCTATTTTCTCTTATGTAAAGTGGGCAAAATAACAATATGTCTTCATTAAGTATGAAGTGATACATATGTGAGAAATCTTTAAAAGCTTAAAACTTAGTGCATTGTCTGGCAGGTGGCAAATAATTTATAAATAGAATCTCATTGATATGTCTCCTTCTGCTTCTACTTTCACTTCCTAATATTCTTCTCTGATAATGATGGTCAAAACTATTTATCTTTGGAATATGAATTTTAGCTATGTATTTATTGCCCAAGATTCTCAAATAAGATCTTTTAGATGCTTTATAGTGTTTCTTATAAATTAACCAGGTAAGGGTTGGTACTCATGCAAAGCTGTCAAGTGTTTTGCTTGAACATGGAATTTATATGTCCACAAAGAAAAATAAATTGTGATCCCAAGAAATGCCTAGTGTCTGCTAGCAATTATAGTCATGGAAAGCCATCAGTGAATTTTGTTATTGCTTAGCTGCTTTTGTTGCTATCATAGTAGCTATATTTATTATTATTACTACATGGTCTAACATTTTACCCATGTTAAAAGATACGTGGGAGAAGGTAAACATAATTTGGATACTTCCCTAATTCAATTGTGGAACATAAGAGATTCCCAAGTTTTTCTGGTTGGGAAGACAAACGTTAGAATTCTGAGACTCTTGATGCAAAGGAGTAAGATTATGTGTTGGAAAGCATCTCCTAGTTATATTTTCTTCCCACCTGGACTAGGCATCTCTAAAGGGGAAAATGCATTTTCTAGTCTATATACTTTATTTTTCCTCCTTGAAGTTTTCCACAGAGAATAAGATTAGCTTATTTGAACCATTGGGAAAAATGGCCTAAAAATATAAGTATCCATCTACTAAACAAGCACTCATCACAAATCTTCTGTGTTTCACAAATTGTACTAAAGCTAAGCATACAGTGATAACCAGAACATTAGACCTGCCTCCAAGGGTGTCTCTTGGTCAGGGGATAGGAACAGATACATATTTAAATAATTGAACAAAATGCAATGTTTATTATGCCAGAGTTAGAAAAATCTATTGAAAGAGAGGGAAAAGTGTTTTTGTACCATTTTAAGGCTTTACAGAGATGGTTAACATTTGAGCCATGAGAAGTTCAATACATGCACTAGAGATTAGGCTCTCAAAGGTTAAATTAAGAGAAATAGCAGGTAAAGAGTGTCAACTGAAGAGAGGGAGAGAGAAAAAAGTAGTGGAGAGTAGGGCAAGAGAGAGGAAGAAAGGAAAGAAGGGGAAGGGATAATAGGGAAGAGAAGAGAAATATAGGAACTGACTAAATATTAGGTCTTGGATATTAAACACCCTATTGCTACTGACAGGATATTGATGAGATTCTAGTGGTACCAGATTATTGGTATAAATAACCAAGCCCTAAATCAACAAATCAATATTTTGGTTATCACATATTCTTTTAAAAATGTTCAGTTCTCAGCCACAAGAAAAGGAATATAATAGTTTTATTTCCAAGATTAATACCTTGTAGAAAATTTTTTAAATTCTTTCCCCCGATCACTAATATAATAGAAAGTATGTGTTAAACACTAAATCAAAGTTTTCTTATGTAAGTCAAGTTTCTGAAACTCTTCTGCCCTTTAGGGATTTTTATCATTTTTCTAGAGGATGGCAGACTCTACCTTTGATAATGTATTTGTGTGATTTAGATAAATTCATACTGATGTAGATAATTTCATAAGCTGTATTACCAACCACATTTGTTTGATTGAGTTACAATTCAAGAGAAAAATTTACTATAATTTTTATTACTTCTAAGTTTATTTCTAACAGCAAATAGATATTCTTTATTCAGTTTTGTAGTGGCATTTTTACTTATTTAATATAAAGGTTGTGTAATTCTTTGAACTTAACAGTTTAAATGTAAGACCAAATTCAATACTTGATTGGTAATATCAATGCAGCTTAACAAAAATTGTGTCATTTGCAAGTAATTTACCTTATGAAATACTACTGAATCTTTAAAATTAATAAATATAAATTATAATAATATGTGTTACATATTGTGTTAGTCTTATTTAATCAGAAAAGAAGTTAATTTATAAAGATAGTTTTAAGCAAGGCATTATGTCTGAATGGTCCAGCTGGTTATTTCCATTCCATACTTCACCTTGACACTAAATTATCTACATCATAAAAGAGAGTTTTATAGATTATCAACAATATTTTGAATTTATATCTAAAGTACAAGAATAGCTTTGAAGGTCACTTTTCTATTTTATCCAAATTGGCTAACAGTTTCTCTTCAGTTCTAGCTAATTGAAATAGATAAAAATCATAAGCCTATTTTATTCTAAGGAAGAAGGTCAGCATGCATACAGTAGTAATGTGCTGTTCTTTTTACTGGCATAAATATTATAGATAATTATTTTTCTTAGAGTCAGTGTAGTATAGGCTCAAATATAAAAGTGGATTAATAGTATTATATTAATTGTGATGATTGAACTATTTTTCATCAAGCTTTTATGCACACTGACCATGACAAATAGGAGGCAAACATTTACACAGATTGATGGAAAATTCAAATTTAAATGTATCAACAATTGTTGCTTTAGGTATTTTGACTTCTTGAATTAGAGTAAGCACACTACTCATATTTGAAGAAGAAAACTAAGTTTCACAAGTACTATGCATATACTGACATGTCCTGGGTAAGAATGGCCGACTAAGTCTAACATGTTGGATTGACCAAAGTAATAAGTACCAGGTGGCCCATCAGTGGAAAAATGGCATACTTCATATGCTATAAAAAGAAGATAGTAGTCTAGGGCACCATGACATAACTAACTTGCCATAAACCCTGACCAGTCTCTTACTGGTGTAAAGAAAATATTTCTCTTTCCCATAACTTAGGGGAAAGTAGATAGTTTCCAGAAGGAAAAAAATCATGCACAGAAAAAAATAGTGCACATTTTTAAGTACACGTTCAAGTTAAAATATATAATGTAAATTCATTAAAAGGATTTCCTGTGGGGAGATGGAAATTAGAGTAAGATACGGTGATAAAGGGAATTAACTAATTAAAAACATGTATTGTTTCTAATGAATTGGGTTAAATCAAACAAAATTTCAAGGATAATAATATCTTACCTAAATTTACCCAAATAAAAGCAGAAAACTTAAGTGCAAGAAAACGACAAGGCTTTATTATTACCTAGCAGTATAAAAAAGTAAAAAAAAGTTTTGAGAAAATGTTGAAGTTGGAATATTCTTGATAATATAAAACAACATTATGGGAATAAAATGCTTCATATAAGTGAAATTATATAAAGACACACAAAAAGCATGTATGTCTTTTTCTGACTTTGCAGAATGTCCTCAAGATCCATCCATGTTGTACTGTATATCACAACTTCTTCTCTTTGTTAGGCTGAATAATATTCTATTGTATGTATATGGCACATTTTGTTTATCCACTCATGGGTTGATGGACACTTGTGTTGCTTTTATGTTTTAGCTATTGTGAATAATGCTGCTATGAACATGGGCATATAAATATGTCTTTGAGACCCTGCTTTGAATTCTTTTTGAGCATATACCCAGCAGTAGAATTACTGGATTGCATGATAATTCTGTTTAAAAATTTTTGAGGAACTGTTTTCCATGGCAGCTGTACCATTTTACATTCCCACTAACAATGCACAAGGGTTAAAATTTCTCCATATTCTCGCCATCATTTTTTTCTGTTTTTTTTTTTTTTTTTTTATAGTAACCATCCCAATTAGTGTGAGGTGATATTTCACTGTAGTTTTAATTTGCACTTCCCTAATGATTAGTGATGCTGCACATCTTTTCAAGTGCTTATTGGCCATTTGTACATCTTCTTTGGAGAAACGTCTATTTGAGTCCTTTTTCCGTTTTTGAAGCAGGTTGTTTGCCTTTTGATGTTAAGCTTTAGAAGTTCTCAATATAGTATAAATATTAATTTCTTACCAGATATATGATATGCAAGTATTTTTTTTTCCATTCTGTGTGCTTCCTTTTTACTCTTTTGATAGTGTATTTTGAGGCACACTTTAAAAATTTTTTTATGAAGTTCAGTTTGTCTACATTTTCTTTTGCTGCCTGTGCCTTTGGTGTCATATCCAAGAAATCACTGTCAAATCCAAAGCTTTTGCCCTATGTTTTCTTCTAAGAGTTTAATAGTTTTAGGTCTTACATTTAGGTCTTTGATACATTGTTAATTTTTGTTTATGGTATTAGGTGAGGGTCTAACTTTAGTCTTTTACATGTGCATATCTTGTTTTTTCAGCACCATTTATTGAAAAGACTGTGTTTTTCTCTATTGAATGGTCCTGGCACTTTTGTTGAAAATCATTTGACCATATATGCAAGGGTTTATTTCTAGACACTCTATTCTATTCTTTTGCTGTATATGTCTGTCTTATTGCCAATACCATACAGTTTTGATTATTGTAGCATTGTATAAGCTTTGAAATCAGGAAGTGTGAGTCCTCCAGTTTGCCCTTTTTCAGAATTGTTTTGGCTTTTTGGGGTCCCTTGATAGTCCCTATGAATTTTAGGGTGGATTTTTATATTTATGTAAAAAACATCATTGTGTTTTTGATAGGGATTAAATTAATTCAATTTGGATAGCATTGACATCTTAACAATACATATCTTCCTTGATTTACAATGGGTTTATGTCCCCATAAACCCATCATAAATTGAAAATATCATGAGTTGAAAATGCATTTAATACACCTAACCTACCAAGCATCATAGCTTAGCCTAGCCGACCTTAACTGTACTCAGAAGAATTACATTAGCCTACAGTTGGGCAAAATCATCTAACATAAAACCTGTTTTATAATAAACTGTTGAATATCTTATGTAATTTATTTAATACTATACCAAATAATGAAAAACAGAATGGTTGTATGTGTACCAGTTGTTTACCCTCATGATTACATGGCTAACTGGGAGCTTCAGCTTGCTGGCACTGCCCAGCATCATGAGAGAGTATCATAGTGCAAATTGCTAGCCCAGGAAAATATCAAAATTCAAAATTCGAAGTAAGGTTTCTACAGAATGAGTACCAATTTCACATCATCATAAAGTTGAAAAATTGTAAGTCAAACCGTCATGAGTTGGGACCATCTGTACTAAGTCTTCCAATCCATGAACATAGGATATCTTTCCTTTTATTTATGTCTTCTTTAACTTCTTTCAGAAATGTTTTATAGTTTTTATTGTATACAAATCTCTCACCTTCTTAGATAAGTTAATTCTTAAATATTTATTCTTTTGATGCTATTATAAGTGGAATTGTTCTCTTAATTTCCTTTTCAGATTGTTCATTGTTTGTATAGAAATGCAACTGATTTTTGTATCCTGCTTGATATCCTGCTACTTTTCTGAATTTGTTTATTAGTTTTAATAGTTTTTTGGTAGAACTTTTAGAGTTTTCTACATACATGTAGAGTTGTCTAGATCATGTCACCAATGAACAGAGATAAACTTTACTTCCTTTCTGATTCACACGCCTCTGGCTTGGACTTCCAGTTCCATGTTGAATAGAAATGGTGAAAATGGGTATCCTTGCCTTGTTCCTGATCTTAGTGGAAAAGCTCTCAGTCTTTCACAATTGAGTATGATTTTTGCTGTGGGTTTTTCATATATGTCATTTATTACACTAACGTCGATTTCTTCTATTTCTAGTTTGTTGAGTGTTTTTATCATTAAAGGGTGTTGAACTTTGTCAAATGCTTTTTCTGCATCAATTGAAATAATCATGTGGTTTTTAATCCTTCATTCTGTTAATATGGTGTATTACATTGATTGATTTTCATGTGTTGAAGGATATTTGCATTCCAGGAGAATAATCCCACTTGATTGTGGTATATGATTCTTTTAATATGCCGTTGAATTCAGTTTGCTAGTATTTTGTTGAGGATTTTTGCATTAATGTTTATAAAAGATATTGATCTGTAGTTTTAATTTGTCTGGGTTTGGTTTCAGGGTAATGCTGACCTCATGGATTGATTCAGAGAATATTCCCTCCTCTTCAATTTTGTGGAAAAGTTTGAAAAGGATTGGTGTTAATTCTTCTGTAAATATTTGGTAGAATTCACCAGTGAAACCAATAGGTCCAGGGGTTTTCTTTGTCAGTTTTTTTTTTTACTAATTTATTCTTAGTTATGGGGCTATTCAGATTTTCTCTTTTTGTGGTTTGTGTTTAGGATATTAATCTGATTCAAACAGTCAGAGCTGAAAAAAACAGTTGTGGATTGTCACTATGTGATCTTTCTTAGCTACTATGATTATGCCTCTACATATTTTCAGATTGCCATGGAAATGTTTAGCTGCTTGAAAAAGACAAAATTAAGTATGATCTAGAACCTTAGAGAATAAATCGTTCTATATGGCCATATTTGTCAGAATGCCTGGCTCCAATGTAAGCATCAAGATATTTTAATTTTAATTGTTTAGCTGAGAATTCTCCAAGGAACTTGCCTTCCCTCTTTATGTAGAATATAGTAAACATAATTTGAGTTTTGTTTTAGCATCTAGGCCATTATTACAGAATCAGTTTTTGTATTGTGTTTCATAGCAGTAACAGCTCCAAGACTTATTAAAGCTCTTATTTATTAGTTCTTATTCTTGCTATCTCACTGTCACCTTCCTCTCATAAAGGCAACAATGTAGGAATCGCTCATCATCTTTTCAAGTTTTCTGCTTCCCAATATAATGTGCTTTAAAACAAAATAATGTAGCATATCTAAGATGTATGTAATATAAGAGTAGCTAGGATCTGACTAAAGGGATTTGGAGTTTCCCAATGAGTAAAGGGCACACGAGCTTAATGTGTTGATTCTGATTTTTAACTACTGGCCAGAGACCTACACATTCTCTTCAAATGGGTAAAATAACTGATTATTTGCCTGGAAAATTGAGCCTAATGCCTTACATGCATTATGGGGTATAAATTACAAAGAAAGCCAAGATTGAGAGGAAAGGGAAAGTGAAGCTAGGAAGGTGTATCTTCATAGAGACCCTGTGGACAAATATGTCTCAAAAGAATCTCTATAGGAAAATAATGGGAGAAGAATTTACTCTATGTCTTCCATACTTCATTGATCAACATTTGCCTCACAGCGATCGATTCCCGTACACATGTCAGTTGTGCTGTTTGTTCTCTCAGAGCAATTACCAGAGACGCCAGGTTTCAAGACAGCAGTGACAGACCTTAGTATAATCCACAGGGTGCAGGGCAAGCCAGCAAGTGGGTGTGAACTGGCAGTCTTCCCTTCTCAGCCTGGTAAGCCACTGCACTTGCATGAATTCACAGCAGGCCTCTTGTCTTCTCTGGGACCCCTGGGAACAGAGACTCTCCAGGGAATGAAGCCACAGGGCCTTAAACAGGCATAAGGCAGGTTACTGTTGCGTTGTACCTCTGTGAGATATGAGGGTCTGTCTGTGAGATATGAGGGTCTGAGAGCAACTAAGGTAAAGAGCCAGGCCAGCCAAGTAGGCTGAGGGTCACAAAAACCCCGCCTCTCTGAGAGACAGGTACTGCACTATAGGAGCCTGCTTCTAATGATGACAGAAACCCCCTTTGCGCCTTCAGAAATGCTTCTAGTGCTAGATAATCTTTCTCAAGGATCAGCATGGCATCCAGCAGTTCATAACTAAGAGATCCACTCCTCACATAATCTAGATCCAACAGTATTTTGTGTTCTCATTGGGTGAGGGAACACTCAAAGAAGTAATCTAAAGTACATCCCCATCTTTCTCATTTGTCTGATGACCAGTAAAAATTTTGATTTTAGTTTTTACTTTCAACATCTATGAATTGTTTTCTATGTTTGTGTAATATTTAGTGTTTATGATTATTTGGTAGGGCACATGTGGAACCAAAAGGAAAGTAGACAACTGAAGTTTTTTAGATTACTTTTTATGATGTTTTGTGGAGATTTTCTTCAATGGTTATGTCAGGAGACTGAATTATTAGTTACAGACTCTGATCATAGAACCACAAATTAGAAGTTATTTACAGAGTTTTTCTTATACAGCTATTGAATATCTTATGTTGAAGTGCCAAGATGAGATGACATTTTAAATATGTATCATATCTCTTCTGTATTAGGCAAATAAATAAAATAAATTTGTTTCTGATGCTCTATGATTTTGGTAATTTCTACTTAAAGCTAGTAGTTTTTGCTGCTCTGAAAATGATTCTTAATGAGGTTGAAACACAATGAATTACCAAGCATATACTCACACACCAACACAAAAGTTGTTAGCTTCACAGCACACTATAATCCCAATAATGGGATAAATAATAATGTAGTTTAATTTTATGTTTCCACCAAGCACTAGGCATAAAAAAGTCTTCTCACTAAAATGCTAATAAAATCTGGGAACTTCCTTTTAAAGGAATCATTTTGCCTTTCCATTTATTCTGTAGCTAATACTACTCTTTTTATCAAGTCATTAAAAAAAAAGAAGTTGCTTTAAAAGAAAAAGAATGCATTCACATGGGCATTGTCTCTTTGCATTCCTGTGCCTTTCCAACAAGGAGCAGGACAGGGTTTCAATAATCCTAACTTCTGGGCATCCGGAAAAAAACTGTTTGTTCCAAATCCCTACAAATGCTGAATCACAACATCTGAGAAGGGTGATGGTGATTTTGCTATGGAAATTCGATGAAAAGTAATCGTAACATTGACTGAGGATTAAGTAAATGGTGAGAAAATGGAGATCCCCTTGTACCCAGCAGTCCTTATACTGCTAATTTACTACATGATGCTAATTAAATGAAGTTAGCTTCATAATAGCAAAGTATGGTGCCCTTGTAGGAAAGCTGTTAACATAATTATATCACTAACACAGGGGGTAAAACAGATTACAATTATTAGAAAGCCATGGGATACAGGCTACTGTGAGTTTTACAACATTAGGAAGTGGATTTACAATCCAAAATTTCACATATACAAGGTATATTCAATATTCAAGTTTCTATTTATTAGATGGCATCTAATAGAGATATTTGAAATTATGTATCCTCTAAGTGATCAGTTTTCAGATTCAGAAGAGAGAGAATAAGTGTGTGTATTTAAGTGTTTATGTAGGAAAAATATGTTTTGGTGTGCAGTTTCCTGCCTTGTCAAAATATTACCTCGTTTGAAAGATATATGATGGGACAGTTATATATTAAACCATAAATAAAAATTGATCTATAAGAATGAAAGTATCATAATATGCAATATTGAATCCCACATCTTACATACATTCTACCTCTTATCTCCCACCATGGCAACATATTATTAAATATCAGTCAAAGGATCCAGACTGATAAAGGACAAATTCTCAAAGGTAAAGGTATTTTCAAAGCCAGTTTACCTTATTAAATATTATTGGCATTCAGTAATGCCCTAACTCCAACATTTCACAGAGAAAACTTGTTGCCATAACAAGCCTACCCATTTTTTAAAACCTTGTTTATTTTTTTAAATTTTTAGTTTTAAGAGGAGGTGTGCAACTTACAGTACAAACAGAAATATGAACAATTTAAATATAATTTAAATAAAGGTAAAATCTCCAGAATGAATATGTGCAGATCAAGAGCTGTGGTATTCAAACATCAACAAAATGAAAACAATTAGTACACCTAAAACATGCAAGCTAGTCATATAAAATAAAACAATATTTTAAATATTGTTACTGTTGAATTCTGATTAATCTGGATTTTTGAAAATTCTAAAGTGTTATAGTGCTTCCCTAGAATATCAGGATATACTAGAATATCTTTAGAATGATTGATTAAGTAGATTATTAAGGATGAAGGAAACTGAAACTGTTCCTATTTTCTGGAATGAGTTATAAAAGAAACTGGATATTTATTGATGGGAGAGGAACTAACATTTGTATATTCCCTTCTATACTTCAGGAACTTTATATATATATTGTATATAAAGTATTATACATATATTGTCTCATTTAAATTTCAAAATAACTGTACAAGGCAAGCACTGTTATTGTCTTGCTTTTATTAATAAGGAGTCAGAGATTGAAAATGTTGGATTACTTATTTGAGGTCATCTACCTAACTTCTCTCCACAGCTAGTTATCTGTATACTATGGACCATGCAGCCTTGCTGTCTAGTACACAGTGGTGCCAATAGAGGCCTCAGAATTTACTTTTGCAGTATAACAGAAATATAACTTTTGTTTATTTATTTTTGTTTTGACAATGTTTATGATGAAGAAAAGAACAGAAAATGATGTGAATACACATATCCACCACCCAGAGTATTTAAATGTTAATATTTTCATTTTTTGTTTTATGCATATATTCATACATAAAATATGAATTACAAATACCTTTGTGCTTTCCTTCTGAGTTCCATTCTTTTCATTATCCCTTAACATGGTCATATTTATTAATGTAATATGTAATATCACCACCAATGTGTTAATATCAGATATATACCTATAGCTAAAAACATTATATAAAAATATATTTATTTTGTATAAATCATTTTATACTGAACCTATGCAACTTTCCTCAATTAACATTAAGTATTTCCATATCTATCTATGTTAGAAAATACAGATTTAATTCACCAATAATGGGTATGTATAAATTAATATAATGGAATAATATATAGCAGTTTAGATAAATGAAATAGATTTCTAGTCAGTTGGAATATATTCCATTCTCAAACAAAATTTATTTTATTTTAAATGATAAAATAAGTGACGTACTATTGTGGTGTTACAGTGCATTGATTAGAGAAGCATAAATTAATTAAGGAGAGCAAAGTATAATTCTTTTTTTTTTTTTTTTTTTGCAATTATGTTCCCTTTTCCTTCAAAGGCACTTCTCAAGTGAATAACTTTGTTCATATCAAAAGTTCTTATAGTGGCCACTGTAATTCTGAATTATCCTTAGTGAAATTATGCTACTTAGAAAGATAAGTACACAAATTTGGGCAATAGCATCAATACAGGTAAGATGCAGAAGTTGGGTCCAAGGAAGGCATGGACTGAGGTTTATACTAAGACTGGGAATGTCAGTAGAGAGTTGCTTGTGTATCCTCTGGCTCGGGGACCCCCAACCTCACAGCTAGACCTTAGCCAATGGCAACTCTGTTGAACTTACAGTTCTCAGCAGATGAAGAGTGTGGAGAGATCTCTGCTGATCCAAACTCTCACAGACAAAACTAGTCTGAGGAAAGTTCTCATAAGGTGTTGATCAGTGGCCTGAGACAAAATTTTTCCCTGGGCTGGCTTAGGGACGGACTTATTGGGACCCACACCTGTCCTCTTCTCCATAAACTTTATTCTAATATATGCACAACAATAAATGACCAGGACGGACATAGACAAATAGTTGCCTGGTTAGTGATAAGGCGGATATGCACCAAGGAGAAAAGATTTTCAAATATGGTCAGGTAATCAAAGGATTCCTGAGAAGGGTTCCTTATTGCTAGGAGACAAAATAGATTCAGTATTTGGGGAGCTCAATAAAAAGGAGACTTAAAATAAGAAATTGGAACTTGGGCCCAGGACAAGCCTTACATCCCTCACTAGTGAAGCCTGAAAGACCCCTGAGGGGATCGAGGGCCTCAGAAGGGGACACTGTTTCTGAATCAGGGGTCTTGCGCTGCAGTGGTGAAGAGGGTCTCCATTGGATCTCGGTGGGCCTCAATAACTGAATGGTGGCTCCCTGAAAATACCCTCAAAACAACTTTGTGATAATGTAAAGCTGAGTTCTCATCGCAGGAAGGGAGAACACTAACTACTCTGCAGAGCCAGAGTAGCATCTAAAATGGGGAGGCAAAGTCGGGATATTTAGGAAGTGTTGGGGTCTATTTGAAGGCAGCTCTTCCAGTGAGGGGGCTTGATTAGGGACTGGACAAGAATCATGATACAATAGTTGAGGATTAGTAGGGCAAGGGGAGGGTTTTGAGGCAAGGATTTCAGAGTCTTAGAGAGTGGTTGGATGCAAAATATTGAAAAGTCGCAGAGTTCATTTAAATGTTTTTCTTCTTGAAATTTCTGCCAAAAATGATAGTTACAACTTTTATTATCCCGGGCAAGAGTTTCCTCTGTTCTCTTTTATTAGTTTCTTGTGTATACCTCAAATGTTTCTTTCTATCTAAGGATCAGTATATCCGAAGTACAGAAAGTTTCCTGTTTTCCTCCATCCTGAATTCCCCTCGGGGCACACTGTTGGTGGTCAATTGCAGTGGCTAATGGCTTGATCCTTGTAGAACTGGAATGGCATGCAACATTTTTTTTCTTTACGCTATTATCTTTCTTTCCAACTTGCAGTCAGAAGAGCCCAGGAACCAGGCGCCGGGCAGGGGCGGGGCCCCCAAAGTATAATTCTTGCTTTGATTTTGAGAACATTTTGCAAAGGAGAAACAAGTTGATGGCATACTTACCAGTGAAAATTTGCAAGCTCATTTTGTGTCTTTCTCGATTTTTTTCTTATTTTTATTGTGAATGTGTTTGGCGTTTATAATATATGGCATAAGTTGTGTGTACATGTATGTACATGTGTGTATACCTACATGTATATATTCATGTATATGTATATATTCATGAACATTATATGTGAAAGAGATTATATAAGTATAAATATAGGAAGGGGAGAGTACATAACGATAATATGTATATAGTAAAATATTTTTACATAGTATACATATTATAGATCTCACTGTTTTGTCTCCTGTTAAAAACTTAAAATTTTTTAAATCCCCAGTGCCTGTATTTTAACTTGTGATGAAAATCCCTTTATATAGTTTTCTCATCATCTTTATGCTCTCTCTAGGTTTGTATAACTTACTTTTATTCACCTATCCACTGAGTTTTATTTATTTATTTTATTGGAGTATAATTGCTTTACAATGTTGTGTTAGTTTCTGCTGTGCAGTGAAGTGAATCAGCTATATGTGTATATATATATCCCCTCCCTCTTGGACCCCCCCCCCCCCCCATCTAGGTCATCCCAGAGCTCCGAGCTGAGCTCCCTGTGCTGTACAGCAGGTTCCCACTAGCTATTTTACACATGGTACTGTATTTACATCAAACCTAATCTCCCAGTTCATCCCACCCTCCCCTTCCCCGCCATGTTCACACGTCTGTTCTCTACGTCTGCCTTTCTATTCCTGCCCTGCAAATAGGTTCATCTGTACCATTTTTCTAGATTCCACATATATGCGTTAATATGATATTTGTTTTTCTCTTTCTGACTTACTTCACTCTGTATGACAGACTCTAGGTCCATCCACGTCTCTACATATGACCCAATTTCATTTCTTTTCATGGTTGAGTAATATTCCATTATATATATATATATGTACCACATCTACTTTATCCATTCATCTGTCAATGGACATTTATGTTGTTTCAATGTCCTGGCTATTGTAAATAGTGCTGCAATGAACATTGTGTCTTTTTGAATTATAGTTTTCTCAGGGTATATGTCCAGTAGTGGGATTGCTGAGTCATATGGTAGTTCTATTTTTAGTTTTTTAAGGAACCTCCATACTGTTCTCCACAATGGCAGTATCAGTTTACATTCCTACCAACAGTGTAAGAGGGTGCCCTTTTCTCCACACCCTCTCCATCATTTATTGTTTGTAGATTTTCTGATGATGGCCACTCTGACTGGTGGCCATCACTGGTGGTGATACCTCATTGTAGTTTCGATTTGCATTTCTCTAATAATTAGTGCTGTTGAGCATCTTTTCATGTGCCTCTTGGACATCTGTATGTCTTCTTTGGAGAAATGTCTATTTAGGTCTTCTGCCCATTTTTTGATTGAGTTGTTTGTTTTTTTGATATTGAGCTGCATGAGCTGTTAGTATATTTTGGAGATCAATCCTTTGTCCGTTGCTTTGTTTGCAAATATTTTCTCCCATTCTGTGGGTTGTCTTTTTGTCTTATTTATGGTTTCCTTTGCTGTGCAAAACGTTTTAAGTTTAATTAGGTCCCATTCGCTTATTTTTGTTTTTATTTTCATTACTGTAGGAGGTGGGTCATAAAAGCTCTTGCTGTGATTTATGTCAAACAGTGTTTTTCCTTTGTTTTCCTCTAAGAGTTTTATAGTGTCTGGTCTTACATTTAGGTCTTTAATCCATTTTGAGTTTATTTTTGTGTATGGTGTTAGGTGGTTTTATATTTCAATGTGTATCAGTTAAGAAGATGTAGCTTGTGGATAACAGAAAACCAGAATAAAATACCTTGCGTAATAAAAAGTGTAGAAGTGGTATAGCCTCCAGGATAGGTTTATTATGCAGTTCAGTTCATGTTTTCAATATCAAATTCTTTTTCGTTTCTTTGCTTTGCCATTTCCTATGCATCTTTATAATTCTACTGATATCGTATATATAATAATACATAATGTATACTAATACATAATATAATATATTTACATTGTATTATTATATAAATATAATATGTTATAGATAGAATATCCACATACAACATAACTCAGTTGAAGAAGATAAATATTTTTTCCTTATTAGGGGCATGAAATTTTTTAAAAAATATCTCATTGAGCCAAATTACGGTACATTCCCATTACAGAAATAAGTCATTAGCTTTGTCGTGGGATTTTTCTTGTACTCAGTCAGACCTATCCTTGGAAGTTGGGCTTAAATAAGCATCCTCTGAGGCATTTAACTAAGTAAAAGGGTAGTGAATATTTGAAAAAATAAAATGGGATTTCTATTTAAAGAAAAATGGGGAAATAATACTGACAAGACAACATCATCATGATATAGTCACTCTGTTTTCAATTTTAGGAACATTGCTTGACTCTTTTCCCAATTATCTCTTGTTTTACATATAGTCCTATATTTCTTTAGTTTCCATTTTAACATTTTCTCTTTAATTTTCAAAGGTACTCATAGCTTCTTTCAAATTATTTTAATATTTTTTCATTCAGTGGGTCCTTATTTTCATTCTTATTCATGTTTTTTCCCTGTTTTTTGAAGTTTTAAATTTTGTACTCATCTCATGCAGAGTTAATTTCCCTCTTGTTTAATAAATTCTAAGTAATAAAAAATATATAACATGATTTATGAACTTTGGGGTACTATTTTCTTACAGTTAATTCAGGTTGTAGGCTTGGGTTACTAATTTCTTATAGTTTTTTTTTTTTCTGTTCAAGCACTCAGTCAAGGGTAGGCAACTCCTCAACTTTTGCTGAGTGGTAAACACTATGCCTTTAATCTTCCTTTCTTACATGGACCATGTCAAAGACAAACAAAGCTGGACACTAGTTAAAGCAGCAAGGACAATTTTTATTCAGTGATAAATTATTACAATTGGTAAGGGCGTCCCCCATAAAATTCCATTTTTGCAGAGATGACAGCATTTTAAGGGAAGGGTGAGGGAGAAAGGAGGGAGAACTGTAGGGGCTTGAGCAGAGTCAGGGAAGTAGAAATTTACAAAAAGCAGGACTAGGCCCCCTGGGCTTGCTAACTGGTGCTTCTGGAGCTTAGGCTCCTACCTTCTCACAGAGACTGGGAGACAGAGGCCCTGTGTTCAGGTGTTGGCTGAAGCAAACAGTAAATTCTTTTGGCAGCCTTAAGCTTTCTCAGGCAGGCATTTTAAAGGGCACTGGGGTCATTTTAGGAATGCGATCTTAAGTTGTTAGAAACTATGCAACTATGCTAGTGTTTTTCAAATGTCTTTGTGTGTGTGTGTGTGGGTGGGTGGGTGATGGTATGGATAAAGTCATTTGTGCTGATTTCCTGCAGTAGTTTTTAGAAAGTAAAGTTTGAGTCCTAGTCAAGTAGAGGGCTGAGAAGAGCCTGATTAGAGTTTGGTCAAGAAGAGTCTTTGTCATCCATCACCTGGAGTTTCAGCAATTTTGCTTTCCACAGTAAAGACTATACTCCTCTTCCCCAAAGAGGAAGCACTTATCTGCTGGGTCAAGTTTTGGGAGAGTTATCCCCAGTGAGTCGCTACAGAGCTAACACAAACGTGTTCTCTCACTTGGATTTCTCTCTTATTTTCTGGTTCATGGTGTGTTGTGTATTTTTAAATATAAAAATTGTATGCTATGTGTTTGAAAATTTATTGTATTTTATTTTGAACTTCAATATTTCTAAGATACTATAGAGACAATCCACTTCAGCAAAATACGTAAAAAATTAAAATAACTTGAAATATAATATATTGCCAGAGGAATGATAGAGAGAAAATGTTTTCAAAAAGATTTTGATGTTACCAATCAAATATTTACCAATAGTTTGCATAATTAATGAATGAACAATATGATTACTGTTTAATTCAAGAAATATCTATTAAAGCTCTACTTTATTTCCAAAACTAAATTAGTGTCATGACAACACAACAGAAATTGGAGTTGAAATGTTATACTGGCAGGATTGATTGGAGATAAACAGCCTAATAAATTATCTCTGTTGCCCTAATACGGTAGAACCTTCAAAATTATTTCTGTTGATTCCATGAGGATTTTTTTAACTCCTATGTATATAATGGAAAGGATGGTAGACAGATATAAAGCTACACAGTAGTGTGAGAGTGTACAAGCCAAATTGTTAACTAAGAATTGTTAATTAAGCTATTCTGAAAAAGTAGTTTTGGTGTAACTAAAATATCCTAAAGTTTGTTTTATTCTGTCAATCAAATAAACTAATTTGCCTACATGTAATCTATTCTTTATGGTTTAGAAAGTACTTAAACTACATTTGAAGGATCTGAAGTCACAATTTAAACTCTAAGGCCTTTGACTTCTACAATCTTCATGGTTTAATTTTTAATTCCTGATATTATATCTCTTACATATTCAATTTACTACATAATGAAACTACAATTTTCATGGAGTATTATGTACCCTTTGAATTTTTAGTTGTATTTCCATAGTACATATGAATCATGACTGAGGCAGAGGAAAATTCTTGTTATGAGAAATGATACCTGTGGCAATTTTCTACGTTTTCCCCCCTGGATCCCCATCCTGCAAATTATTTGCGAACATTTAACTCAGGTGATAGGAACCAAAACTATGATTTGAACAAGATTGCCTAAATTAAACCAAGTATTTTCTCATGAGCTTTCTGAGACAGTGTCATAACATGTTGGGGAGAAAGACATAAACCTGAAGTGCCCAGACCTGTGTAATACAAATTCATTTTAAATGAATTTCTACTTGGAAAAATAGAAGCATTTCCTTAGATACCAAGCCATAGTGGAATAGAATACTCTCTTAAAATATCATTATGTGATTATGATATTATATTAAAAAGCAAGGCGTATAGATTGATACAAAATATGGTCCATCTGCTTAATGGATTTATAATCCACTTGGGAGTTTGGCGATCTAGCTAAACCATATCATGTTTATGCTAAATTTCAAGTTAGCCGCTTAAGTAATAATAGAGCTAGGAGGACAGGAACAGAAATGATTGCCAGGCTCAAGACATTGTCAGGAAGTTGTCAAAGAACAACGGGAGATTATAGATAGTTTTTAGATTAAAGATTATAAACTCAAATGCTCATGGGAGTCAATCCACAACTCAAGTGGAAGCAGGATCCTTGAGTAGGTGAAATACATGCATATGTCCTAACACGGAAATAGCCACTCAGTTTGAGAGGATTCTGCATGGCAGTTGACCCTAGAGATAGCAGATATCCCGATTTTTATGAGAACCAGAAAATCTCAATTCTATATTAAATATTCAGATTTTAAAATACTAAAAGCAAATGATATCTTTAAAACTGGGCAGGACAGAAAAAAATAGCATTCCACAGTTTTAAATCTACCGTTGCTACTAGTGTGAAACATGTGATTTAAATATATAGCTATTTAGAGCAGAGAGGAAATTACTATTTCAAATACTGTGCTTCAGTCAGTAGAAGTATTATAAGCTTAGGTGGAGAGCATATTGAATATTTGGAGAAAAAAATACCAGTTTGGCTAGATAGCTGCTGTGATGAGAATAAAAACTATTTTAAGTTTAACTGCTAGAATGGGGGTTGTAATACTAATATTTTATTGATTTCTGGGTCAAACAGAACTGATAAAGGTGGGAGTGTCTAAGGGCTGAAATAATCAATGGACAAGAAAATATCAATCTCATGAAACAATAAGACACAATTAGAAAATATTATTATAAAGGAAAAACAAGTTATATATAAAATATCTAAAAAGTTTTTTAGTTTCAAGATTGAAATTTATAAACTATTTTTTCAAAGGAAAATATTTTCTAAATAATTTAATTTAGAAATAAATGTGGGACTGCCAACAGAATCCTAAAACTGGTATGTTTGTTCCACTATGCATAAAGAAAATTTAGTTTAAAAAAAACCAAAACATGTTTTTCTGTTTATTCTACTTGAAACCCATTGGTTGATACTATGTTGGAAAGAGAGAACCATATTAAACATATGTAGATAAAACCTTTCAGAAGGATTACATGACCTCTGATCTTACCCATGTGTCATGGTGATGAATGGGGTTATCCATCCAACTACTTGTATCATGATCACTTTTTTAACAAAGCTCTCTTTGGCCTGCAAGTTTATTTTTTCAGACAAACTTACTTTGTTGTTTTTCAAAACTGCAAACTCTAACTAGAGAAATATTTTTAAAATTCTTACAGAGTTTAACAGTTCTAGTCAGTAGATATCTGGCTGAAAAAATAATAAAAAATGTACTTACAACCACAAGTATAACCAAAAAATAGTCATTTAGAATGAAGGTATTCGTTATTTTGTGTTTGCATTTGTTTAGTATGTGTTACTCATTGTATTTGTTACCCTAAAATGTTTATACAAATATGGCTCAACATAAGGGCAAGTTAGGTCAGATTTGAGCCTTTAAAAATCCTTCTGATCAAAATGTCTTCACCTTTATGAAAGTGATTAAAAGTTTAACTTTATTTCTTTTTACTGGAGATTTTTATGTGTCAGAGATTTGCCATATCTCTGTCCTGAGTTTAAGTATTGTCACATTCAGATAAAGAATTTACCTGCTAATCTACTATACAAAACTTACAATCTAATGTTGCAATTAAGGTTATAGAATCATCTGAATTTGATTCATAAATTGAGAAGCAAAGATTTATAATTAAGTGGTGGGAAGATTATTGAAAAGTTCTTAGTGAGAAAAAAATTAAATGAGAGATGTGAGAGAAATGCACAAAGGAGTGAAGACTGACATGACTGTAGTGTCACACAATTCTCATGATTAAATGTGTTTATACTTCTTTGTGAAAACTTCCATAACTAAAATGTGAAATTCACTGAAAACTACATAGATATATAGATATGTTATTTGAGAGGTGAATTGCAGCAAAGAAATCTCAATGGAAAAAATCAAAGATCAGGAGTGGAGGTAGAACTTGATTTTTATATAGGATGGTCTTCACATTAGGTGTATTTTGTGAAAAGCCCCATCATTTTAACAGCTCAGTTACTTTAAAATGTTGAAGCCATGCAAGAAAGAATAGGAAAAAAATATACCCAAGGAAAATACTTTTGACTATTGTTCAGAAAAAGCAAATGTTTCTCAAAGTTTGAAAAAGAATTTAAAATTACCAATTGAGTAAATGTAAATAACATAAGAGGACATTTACCAGCCTAGGTGTAAATATTTTCAATATTCTGAGTACAATCCAAACACAGTGTTGGATGAGAATTTATGAGGTGCTTACTGGGATTCAATACTATTGCCTAATAAGAGATTTGAGCTTCCTCCCACTATGAGTTATATATGATCAAAAATTGATAGTTTGTGTTACTGCAAAGTTGATTTAGGTGGCTCAATTTAGTTCATTTTATTAGTCTGTAAAAAGAATGAAAATGTTTTATGTGACACAATCAGAAAGCAAAAATTTTTCTCAGAGTAACACAGGATCAAATTTTTAGAAATGGCTTTTGCTATTGGCACATGGAACATTTCCATGACCCATGATTTCCATGATAAGTAGTTCGATTGAAAAGAGAGAAGACGTCCAGGTGCAGAAATCTAATAGTACTACTCTGCAAGACTTAGATAGCAACACTTCAGTAAAAGAAGAGAAACTACTTCCAAAATAGATACTGCTTAAATACTCCTCAGGAAAATTCATTGAAATTCTGAATAATAATTTTTGTTGGCTCACAAAGCAACTCCTAATAATACTATCAGTTATATACATTGTTTATTTTTAAGGTACCATGGAAAAATACTTGATCTCTCGGTATGAATGTGGCTGAGAGGTCCAATAGTACAGGTAGCCATTAAGACATTGTATATATTGAAATGATAGCTGGCAGTGCTAACGATTCTAGCAGTTTGATGGTTTCCAATCCTAGAGTCCTGGGTAGCCCATGCGTTTGCTTAAAAGGTTAATCTATAGTCATAGGTATACTTTGACAATATTTTCTATATTTTACTCCCAAGTTTTAACATTCTATGAAATAGTTACTGCAAAATGAAAATTAAAATATTGAAGGAGTATTTTGTAATTAAAATCTGACATAGTGCATAGTCATATGGATCTCTGTGTTTCACAATCTTGAAATGCTGACAAACTGGTAGACTTCTTTTCCCCTTTACCTCATTAGTGAGTGTTTATAATCATTTAGTTCCTTAGAGTTTTGAGTCTAACCTATAAAACTTGGAAAAGTCAGTAGATGTGTGAGATCTTCAGGACACAGCCATAGTTGATGTCTTTGTCTTGGTTTATGACAATGTCAAATATTTAAAATAAAATTAGATGAAAGTTTTAATTAAGTTGCCCTTACACTAAATTATATTTCATTTTAGTATAAGTTGAAGCTTTGAGTTGCCTCATATATTTTTCAATAGACATAGATTTCTGAGAAATACATCTTTCAGTTTTCAAAGCTAGTATTCAATACACAATGACATTAAACTCCAACCAGACATAAAATACTTAAAATAGATGAAATTTAGTTTTTACAAAGATATTCACTAATATATTTATGATCACTGAGTTGATCAGGGATAGTGGAAGACAGTGAAGATAAACTAAGGAAGAGAGAGGAGTTTGGAAGCCAAAACTGCATGTGCAACATGAGGAAAGCACTTGAGTAAATAGCTCATCTGCCTTCATGCATACCAGTTTGAGTCCTGGAAAAGGAGGCCACAGAAGGAATTGTAAGAATGGTTGACAGACTAAATATTTGTGAGAGATATTTGGGAACATAATACAACTTTATTTATTTAGGTCATCAAAACAAAGAGATCTTCATTCTTCTACTAGGGGTTATAAGCATGTGTGGTGATGGCGTGATGAAACTGATCAAGTAAAGGCATCAATAGACACAAAACAGGCAAGGAGGCAACACTGACAGTGATTACAATGAATAGGTAAATTTATGAAATCTCCCAGATTACTGAAATAAAAGGGCCTTGAATAGAAAGAGGGGGAAAAAAAGTATTAATGCCAAGTGGTAGCCTATAGCAGTGCTTCCAAACTAGTGTGAAAGGAAGAATTTTTTATTGTTGTTTTTATACATTTTCAGTGTGTTGCAGACCAATACTTTTGTAAAGTACAGTAAAAAGGAATTGCACCAAAAATTAACTGAAAATGTTTCACGGACTAAACTTAAAAATCAAAACTATAAAATACCTAGAAGATAACATAGGAGAAAACCTAGATGACCTTGGGTATGGTGATGACTTTTTAGATACAACACCAAAGGCACAATCCATAAAAGAAATAATTGATAACCTGGACTATATTAAAATTAAAAACTTTTTTTTCTGCAAAAGACAATGTTTTCAAGACAATGCGAAGACAAGCCACAGACTGGGAGAAAATATTTCCAAAAGATATCTGATAAAAGACTGTTATCTACAATGTACAAAGAAATCATAAAACTGAACAGTAAGAAAAGACTTTAATATACACCTCACCAAAGAAAATATACAAATGGCAAAAAAGCATATGAAAAAATCTTCCATGTCATATGTTACTAGGAAAATGCAAATTAAAACAACAATGAAATACCACTAATTAGAAAGGCCAAAATCCAGAACACTGACAACACAAAATGCTGGTAAGAATGTGAAGCAACAGGAATTGTCTTGTTTATTACTGATGGGAATGCAAAATGATACAGATGTTCTAGAAGATGGTTTGGCAGTTTCTTATAAAACTAAACATAATTTTACCATAGGATCCAACAATCACACTCCTTGGTATTTACCCAAAGGAGTTGAAAACATGTTCACACAAAAACCTGAACATAGGTGTTCATAACAGCTTTATTCATAATCTCCAAAGCTTGGAAGCAACCAGCATGTCCTTCACTAGGTAAATGGATAAATAAACTTTGGTATATCCAGGAAATGGAATATTATTCAGCATAAAAAAAAAAAAAAAAGAGCTATCAAGCCATGAAAAAACATGAAGGAAACCTAAATGCATGTTACTAAGTGAATGAAGCCAATGTGAAAAGGCTACGTATTGCATGATTCCAACTGTATGACATTCTGGAAAAGGCAAAACCTTAGAGACAGTAAAAAAATCAGTGGTTGCCAGGACTTGGTGGTGGTGGGCAGGGGGATGAATAAATAGAACACAGAGGATTTTTAGAGCAATGAAGATACTCTATGTGATATTATTATGATGGATATATGTCATTATACATTTGTCCAACCCCATAGAATGTACAGCAGCAAGAGTGAATTGTATTGTAAATTATGCACTTTGGTTGATTATGGTATGTCAGTGTAGGTTCATCCTTGGTTTAAAAAAAAAAAGTGCCATTCTTGTGAGTGATGTTAGTAATGGGGAAAGCTGTTCATGTGTCAGGTCAAGGGGTATATGGAAATTCTCTGTATCTTCCCCTGAATTTTTCTGTAAATCTAAAATGTCTTTAAATATATTGTCTTAGAAAAGCAAAATGACTTCATTGTACAGCAGAAACTAACACAACATTTTAAAGCAATTATACTCCAATAAGAAAACAAACATGATAAAAGCCCTGCAGAAAGTAGGCATAGAGGGAACTTTCCTCAACATAATAAAGGCCATATATGACAAACCCACAGCCAACATTGTCCTCAATGGTGAAAAACTGAAACCATTTCCACTAAGATCAGGAACAAGACAAGGTTGCCCACTCTCACCACTATTATTCAACATAGTTTTGGAAGTGTTAGCCACAGCAATCAGAGAAGACAAAGAAATAAAAGGAATCCAAATCGGAAAAGAAGAAGTAAAGCTGTCACTATTTGCAGATGACATGATACTATACATAGAGAATCCTAAAGATGCTACCAGAAAACTCCTAGAGCTAATCAATGAATTTGGTAAAGTAGCAGGATACAAAATTAATGCACAGAAATCTCTTGCATTTCTATACACTAATGACGAAAAATCTGAAAGTGAAATTAAGAAAACACTCCCATTTACCATTGCAACAAAAAGAATAAAATATCTAGGAATAAACCTACCTAAGGAGACAAAAGACCTGTATGCAGAAAATTATAAGACACTGATGAAAGAAATTAAAGATGATACAAATAGATGGAGAGATATACCATGTTCTTGGATTGGAAGAATCAACATTGTGAAAATGACTCTACTACCCAAAGCAATCTACAGATTCAATGCAATCCCTATCAAACTACCACTGGCATTTTTCACAGAACTAGAACAAAAAATTTCACAATTTGTATGGAAACACAAAAGACCCCGAATAGCCAAAGCAATCTTGAGAACGAAAAATGGAGCTGGGGGAATCAGGCTCCCTGACTTCAGACTATATTACAAAGCTTCAGTAATCAAGACAGTTTGGTACTGGCACAAAAACAGAAATATAGATCAATGGAACAGGATAGAAAGCCCAGAGATAAACCCACACACATATGGGCACCTTATTTTTGATAAAGGAGGCAAGCATATACAGTGGAGAAAAGACAGCCTCTTCAATAAGTGGTGCTGGGAAAATTGGACAGGTACATGTAAAAGTATGAAAATAGAACACTCCCTGACACCATGCACAAAAATAAACTCAAAATGGATTAAAGACCTAAGTGTAAGGGCAGACACTATCAAACTCTTAGAGGAAAACATAGGCAGAACACTCTATGACATACATCACAGCAAGATTCTTTTTGACCCAGCTCCCAGAGAAATGGAAATAAGAACACAAATAAACAAATGGGACCTAATGAAACTTAAAAGCTTTTGCACAGCAAAGGAAACCATAAACAAGACCAAAAGACAACCATCAGAATGGGAGAAAATATTTGCAAATGAAGCAACTGACAAAGGATTAATCTCCAAGATTTACAAGCAGCTCATGCAGCTCAATAACAAAAAAACGAACAACCCAATCCAAAAATGGGCCGAAGACCTAAATAGACATTTCTCCAAAGAAGATATACAGATGGCCTACAGACACATGAAAGAATGCTCAACATCATTAATCATTAGAGAAATGCAAATCAAAACTACAATGAGATATCATCTCACACCGGTCAGAATGGCCATCATCAAAAAATCTAGAAACAATAAATGCTGGAGAGGGTGTGGAGGAAAGGGAACACTCTTGCACTGTTGGTGGGAATGTAAATTGATACAGCCACTATGGAGAACAGTATGGAGGTTCCTTAAAAAACTACAAATAGAACTACCATACGACCCAGCAATCCCACTACTGGGCATATACCCTGAGAAAACCATAGGTCAAAAAGAGTCATGTACCAAAATGTTCATTGCAGCTCTATTTACAATAGCCAGGACATGGAAGCAATCTAAATGTCCATCGACAGATGAATGGATAAAGAAGATGTGGCACATATATACATTGGAATATTACTCAGCCATAAAAAGAAATGAAATGGAGGTATTTGTAATGAGGTGGATGGAGTTAGAGTCTGTCATACAGAGTGAAGTAAGTCAGAAAGAGAAAAACAAATACAGTATGCTAACACATATATACGGAATCTAAGGGGAAAAAAAAAAAAAAAAAAAAAAAAAAAGGCCATGAAGAACCTAGTGGCAAGACGGGAATAAAGACACAGACCTACTAGAGAATGGACTTGAGGATATGGGGAGGGGGTGGGGTGAGATGTGACAGGGTAAGAGAGTGTCATGGACATATATACACTACCAAATGTAAAATAGATAACTAGTGGGAAGGAGCCGCATAGCACAGGGAAATCAGCTCGGTGCTTTGTGACCACCTAGAGGGATGGGATGGGGAGGGTGGGAGGGAGGGAGATGAAAGAGGGAAGAGAAATGGGAACATATTGTATATGTATAACTGATTCACTTTGTTATAAAGCAGAAGCTAACACACCATTGTAAGGCAATTATACTTCAATAAAGATGTTAAAAAAAAAAAAAAAAAGAAAACAAACAAACAAATGAATAATATAATCTTGGCTTCTAAATAAAAATAAATAACAGTGGGGATACTTGTGATGAAGAACAGCAGTCACTTCTTTAGTAATATATACAATTTACCATAAGGTACAAATTCTCTAGCTAACTTCTTTGAAAATGGATTTGTATATAGATGTAGGTATAGATAGAAATGTACATATATTCATTCTCCAGGAAAGACAGTATGAAGTTCTGTTTGTGTGTATAATATGGTATGCTACTCACTGAAAGACAGGTTATTATCTAATTTTTTTAAATGTATTTGAGTGCCTATGGAGCATTTCTCTTGTTTCAAGTGCTGTAACACAAGTGCTATGTTCTTACACAGTTGCTATAGAAACTCTGTTGTTATTGGATAGTAAATTAGAAAACTCATAAAGCCTTTTTGAAACACACAGATTAGAAATCTTGTTTGATTGGTTTAGGTATTTGAAATGCATTCCTGAAAAAGAATTGAATGACTCTAATCAAGTAAGTGATATTTCTTATTGCCATCATTTTTCTTGTACATTTCCTTATCCAGAGTAAATAAGGAGACTGTGATGAGTGGTTAATGAATGAAGAAAACAATCTTATATGGATAAATTATAAGAGTTTACAAATACACACACATACACACATATACTTATGTATGAGTATATATAATACGTTTGTATGTGTTTAAGCATATATATATATGTTTTTTAAAGTTTTGATTAATTATAATTCAAAGCTGTAATTAATAACTTCATGAAAGTTTGCTACAAAGTACACCTATGAAGGTGAGAAAAAATCTCCACAAATAACTCAAGCTCGTTATTGAACCACTGTGAAAAATGTATGCTGGCAATATTAAAATAGCTTCTATTATACTGTGTCATTCTGTCCCTTTGTATCTGTCTACCTATAAATAACAGTGAATATATAAAATGTCAAGATATATGAATTTAATTGTGGACAAATGTGAGATTATAATGGTTGCAGCAGTCTATTCATGGAATTTCCTATTCCTTGGAAGTTAATAGCTCTTCTTTAAATACTGATTTCTAATTCAAAACACAAAGATCAGGCCTACACTGCCTTAGTGAAAGGCAAGTAACCTAACGTAATTGCCTGGTGAAATCAAGATCTGCCTTTATTGCTTAGTTGGAGAAAAGGGCACTTTAGTGCCTTTAAGGCAGTTTCCCCGAACACAGCTGACGAGAACTAAAATGGTCAATAATGTGGAAGAGCTGTAAAGAAAAGAACAACCCTAAAACATTAGTATTTCTCTGAGAATAAAAACCTAAAAATAGTTTATTAAAGCTGAAAAATCAAAAATATATAGGCAAATATAGATTCATTTATTAAATGTATATTAGTTCTATAAAAATGTCATTAGTCACCATCCACTTATCTTACCAGATCTCAGAGTACCTGAATACTAGGGCAGACCTGGAATCTTGAGTCAATTAACTGAAGTAACTTGAAGGTAGATATGTTTTATCTAAATCTTTGTACCTGGCATGAATCATAGTGCCTAATACCTAATAGCTGTTGAATGAATGTGTGTAACTAAATACGAAAATAGACTGTAATTTGAGTTTTTGAGAATACAGCTTGAAGTTTTGTTTCCTTGAGAAGCATAGTTGAGGAGGAAAATTAATATTCATTTCTTTTGCCTTAATGACTCAGTATGTTGGTTATTAGTAAATAATATGGCACATTTATGATACATTTTATTTCTTTTTAACCTCTAATATTATTAAAATAAAATTAAGCTGTTTTCTCTTTCTAGAAAAAGTATGAGTGCTGTTCTTTATTCTCTGATGAATCTGCCTTGAGACAAAGTAATAATACCAATACCACTAAAACAGGTCAACTGAGAGAATGTAGCCATCTCAGTGAAAGAAAGAAGTGATCAGGCAAGTCTGTGAGATCCACCTAACCTAATATTTGGCAAGGCATGGTCATGGATCAAAAGTTTTAAAATGACCTGGGGCATTTGGAAAAGATCAGTTTCATGGACCAATCTCAGACTTACTGAATTAGATTTTCTGGGGAAGGTGAGGCCCAGGAAGTGATTTTAAAAAGACCCCAGGGGATCATTATGTGCATTCGAGTTTGAGAAGCACTGACGTGCCAGATGGGCATTAAACCAAAGGCATGGGTTTGATTTTTCAGTCCCATCTCTCACTCATCTTCCTGAATGGTGTATTTATTACCAGCTAATTATTTTGCAAATGTGTTATTGAGTGGAAATAATTAAAAATCACTACCAAGTACCTGCATTAAAAAAATTAAATACATGGTTTCTTGCAGTGGGTCAGTAAGATAATTTCAACATATACTGACACTAGAAAATCAGTGACTATGAAAAAGTTCACTTCTGCTTCCTGAGAAAGATCTCTGATAACGCTTGAATGAGGCAGTATTTATCTGAGATTCTCAGATGTCATTTAAGTTATACCATTTATTTTCACAGCGTGTTAGGATTTTAAGAATGGTTTAAACTTATTCACTGAAAACCTACATACATAATAATAATAAAATGAAAATTAAAAAAAAGACATCTACCTCCTTTGAGTACTCACTGGATGCTAAGCAATCTTCCTAGCATTTTAATATTAAAATAATTTTTTAATATTATCTTAATACTTTTGTGTTTGAAATAAACACAATTTAAATAGAGCTTGAAATTTAAAAAACCCAAACCAAAATATTTAGGCTGCATATAAGTGGCATCACTGGCATTCTTTAAGAGGAAGATATTTTTCAGTTATTATACTTTTCATTTTTCTATCTTTTTTCTCTGATCACAAACCATTATCTATCCTAATCAATGAATGAGGGGTAAAGTGATGTTAAAATGTCTCTTTTTATGATGTTTACTGTTATCAGTCAGTGGACTTTTCTCCCATTTCTTTTGAATTAGATATAAAATCCTTGTCATGAAGAGACATCACCATTAGCTTTAGGCCTAAATTGATTTATCTCTTTTTTAAGCTGTGATATGTGAAGAATTTATTGTTGTTTTGTATATATTTTTGCTCCACTTTATAATTTTAGTTTTTCACCTCTTTCTTTGGTTAAAATACATTTGTGAATACAATTGTTTTGTATATATTTTTGCTCCACTTTATAATTTTATTTTTTCACCTCTTTCTTTGGTTAAAATACATTTATGAATACAAAAGAGTAAATATAATGAAAGTGATCAAAGGTTAAAAGATAGTTATCCATTGAAGATTGTGTTTTTATAATCAAAAAATGACAACTTTAGAAGTTCTATGGCAAGATAATTTTAGAATAGCAACCGCCCCCACCCCCCACCCCCCAGAGCCCTGAATTCTGACTAAATGTTGAATGAAAAAATTATTGACATAAAGAAAAAAGAGAAGAGAAAGCATTTGGGTAAAAGCAATGAGTCCAATTTGCTATATTTTTCAATGTACATTAGGCTACCGTTTTTGGGTTAAAATAGACAGAGATTGTGCCCTAAATGAGTTCTGAAAAATATGAATCTGAAGTATATATGAATTTGAAGTCAGGAGGGAGAAGGAAAAGGGAATCTGTCAGTACTTTAAAAGTTGATGTATCTGAATTGTATTTTATCTCTTTTAAGACCATGTTAAAATCATTAGCAGCTGTAATAGATTTTTTCAGAAATCTAAAAAAAAATTATTTAGCAATACTGCATTGTGACTTGGAAACACTTTTTCTTTTAATTTCGTACATGAATAATACTTCTGTGTTCAATGTAATAATTTAGGAGTCTCTATAAATTACTTTCATTGATTATTATGAATTTGACTGCTTATGATAATCCATCTGATGATGTATGTCAAAAACTCTTCAAAGTCTCTGCCATTAATATATACTTAATTGAAAAGAGGTGTGTAGCCAAGAGGTCTGCAGAAGTTTTTCTTTTATCATACAAAAACATTGATTAACCAGGTTGAATCTGAATATAGCAAAATGGTTAATATCTCAAAATGATTAACTTCTCAAAATTATTTATCTCTCAAAATGCATAGTACAACCTTCACTGTTAAACTAGGTCAGAAAATAAAAGTATGTGGTGGACCAATTACTTTGGATTTCAAAGACCTCATCTTTAAAAGAGTCTGCTAAAAGTTACGGGATTTTTTTTTTGTCTCTTAATTTTTTCTTATAGAAATCTTTCCAAAACCAGTTTTGATATTTTACTTAAGGAATAATCTTCTACAAATAACAAATGCTGGAGAGGGTGTGGAAAAAAGGGAACCCTTGTACAACTGTTGGTGGGGAAGTAAATTGGTGCAGCCACTGTGGAAAACATTATGGAGGTTCCTCAGAAAACTAAAAATAGAACTACCATGTGACCCAGCAATTTCACTCCTGGGTATATATCTGAAAAAAACAAAAATACTAATTTAAAAGATACATGCACCCCAGTGTTCATAACAGCATTATTTACAATTGCTAATACATGGAAACAACCTAAGTGCCTGTCGACCGATGAATGGATAAAGAAGCTGTGTTATACATATATGTACACACACATATACCATGGAATACTATTAAGCCATAAAAATGAATTAAATTTTGCCATTTGCAGCAACACGGATGGACTTGGAGGGCATTATGCTAGAGATAGTCAGAGAAAGATAAATACTGTATGCTATCGCTTATATACAACAATCTAGTGAATATAACAAAAAAGCAGACTCACAGATATAGAGAACAAACTAGAGGTTACCAGTGGGAGGGGAGGAGGGGCAATAGGGGTGGGGGGATGGGAAGCAGTAACTATTGGGTGCAAGATAGGCTCAAGGATGTATTGTACAACACGAGGAATGTAGCAAGTATTTTGTAATAAGTGTAAACGGAAACTAACCTTTAAAAAATTGTATAAAAATAAAGAAGAAAAAAAAATAATCTGTACCTGATAGTTTGAAATTCTTACAAAGTAATAACTGTGCTTATGTTTTCAAGGTATGCATACTGGAGTATTTACATAAAATAAGTAAAATATCATGATATTTTTAACTTTCTTAAAATATTGGTTTGGCCAAAAAGTTCGTTCGGGTTTTCCAGTACAAAGTTATAAAAACCCGAACGAACTTTTTGGCCAGCCCCAGTTAATCAAAGAAAAAAATATACAAAGCTAATACAGCAAAATATTAATATTTGTAAAATCATATGTAGGACTGTTATGCAAGTCTTTCTACTTTAGTTTATGATTAATATTTGATAATAAAAAAATGAAACAAACCAGTACACAAAAACGCACATAAAACAACAAAAAGAAAGCAAGGGTAAGCCTTTCTTTTTTATGATAGAGAAACCCGTTTAAAGCAAGGCAAAAATTAAGACTTAAAGGAGAACTAATTAATATGATGGCCTAAAGTGATAAAAATTGAAACTTACCTACAAAATCAATATTGAAGACACAGTCAAAAGACAAATTATAAATTGGTAACAACTGACACCCAGAAACCTAGAGTAATATGATTCATTTATTTTAGATAATGGTCACTTGCAAGTCAGTAAGAAGAAAAATAAACTGGTCAAATTGCATGTATTTAAAATATTGTTAGTTCCAAATTATTAACTCTTGCAATAGCCTTATGAGTTTCTGCTTCCCTACATTCTTGCTAAATCCTACTCTTATCAAATTTAATATTTATTCTCTAATTTGATAGGTAAAAATGTTATCTATTTCTTATATTTGATTGACTGTGAAAGAGGTATGTTTTCATGTATACTGTTTGTGCTTACTTTTCCATTAGTTAATTCTCTATTCATATAATTATGTGAAAAGATACACACACATACATAGAGACAGTGTGTGTATCTGTGGGAAGTGGAACTCCCATGATATTCATATTTTATTGTATTTAATTTTATACTCTTTTAAATTTTTTAAAATTTTTATGCAATTTTTAAAGGCTACTTTCCATTTAGTTATTACAAAATATTGACTATATTCCCTGTGTTGTACAATATATCCTTGAGCGTATCTTACACCCAATAGTTTGTACCTCCCACTACCCCACTTCTATATTTCCCCTCCCCCCTCTCCTTTTGTACTCTTTTAATTTTTAACATGAGTATGTTTTATTTTGAATCTTTAAAAATATCCAAATTACATTAAAAACTGTGTTGTCACTGTAATAATCTCATTCTAGTTGTAGGGAGATAAGACATATTTTATAAAATAGCAGCAAATACATCTTCACTCACAATTAAGTGGTTTCTAGTTTTGTGTTATACCCAAGTGACTTGAAATGTTATCACACAAAAGCATGCTGTCAAAAATGGCAAAATGAGCCCCAGACCCATTTTTGCCAGGAAGGGAAATGAAACTGAGCACATCAGAAAAGTTCAAGTTGAATGGTCTTAAACTCCATTTCAGATTTAGGTAGAGGCTCGTTATTCACTGAGATCACCTTTCATAAAATTACAATCATTGATGGGATCCAGATACTCTTTTGCTACATTAAAATTTCCTGTGGAAAAAAATAGCTTTGGGAAAAAATCTTTCGACTATGGCATATGTCTTCTCTCTTCAGTTGCAACAGAAAAGACTTTATTTTCAAAATCAGCTATTTATTTTTTTAAAGTTACCAAAATTTATGCAATACTTTATCTAAATTATGAATTTCCTAACAAATGCAGAAATTTATGTCTCATATCCATCACTTTTCCTTCTGTGGATGTGTTGAGTTACATCAGGTTGAACTTTGATAGCTTTTTTTTTGTGTTTTTGGTGGTTCAACCACTGAATGCATCAGACATCTTCAATTTTTTTATAGAACATTGCTGACTGAGGAAACTAGAGTCAGCAAGTGTGTGAACAAATGTATACTAACGTTTGTATGAATCAAGGATTCCAGTGTGGACAATTAGTGAGGAGAATAGACCATGGTAGTCTCTCACTGGGCCATACATATGACCTGCCCAACTTGCTGAGTGCTGGATGAAATAGCCTCAGATGCGTGGCCTTTGCCTGATGAGCTACAATGTGTAACAGCACAAGCAGCAAGATCAACAGCAGCATCTGTGAGAGGAGTTCAAGACAGATTCTCTTCCCAAATTTAAGCCAATTATGGAATCAGTCAAACAGACGTGGATACAACATAAGCAGAATTTACATTCCTTTTAGAAACTCACTTTTAATTAAATACCATTCCCATGTCTAACTGACTATCCAAGATTCAGAGCCAATATGTTAGATTAGAGCATTTTTTTAATTCCAGGAAGAAAATACAGTTAATTCTCTAACATTGCAATTCCTACATTATTATCAAGCTACTGTATGCGTCCTGGACAGTTGTGTGGTCTATTCTATGTATTTTAAAGTTATTATGATGCCATAAAGGGGATAATCCAAAAATATACTGAGATCAAGGTGAATGTCTAGCTTTATTTTTGATTTTAAGAAATTTCCCTACATGAATGAAAGTGGTAAAAAAATAAGTGCTATGCCTCATGAAGTTACGGTAGTTATCAGACCCCTTCACTCTTAAGAGAATTTGTAAAATCATCCAATGAGTTTTCCTTCCAAATACCCAGACTGGTCAACTAAGCCTAGAGTTTTCTTTCTGACCCTTAGCTATGTTCCAGTCTTCCAAGAGTTATTTAAAAATAGCAGCCTATAACTTTACAGTGTGTTTGATCTGAATTTACTATAACTCTGGAGTCCCAGTCATCTGCAGAGCAGGTGTTTATCTGAATCATCTTTCACCATGTCTTTACCTACTGTGGTCTGGTTCACCAAACTTCTAGTCTGTGCTTTGCCTCTTCCTCCTCTGAATTCCCAGTTCAGTGAATCTGTCTAATCTTAGTATGTGGAATGACTCATCTAACATTTGAGCTGCAATTTAGCCATGTGACAGATTTATTTGCAGGAGGAAAAGAAGAATGAATTAGATGATAGAATGTCTTAAGGAGTTTCTTCTACTTTTGATGTTGCCACGTAACTTTCATTACTTTTAAGTAGCAACACATAATTCACTGCAAGAGCAGTAAAATGGAATGTATATGCAATGGCATTTAAAGATACAGATTCCCTATTTTACACATGCTTAATTATTATATATTGTCATTTTAGAGAAATTTAAAATTTTTAAAGATAGAAAGAATTCCAGATTCCCTACAAAGAGGAATATTAAAAAGACACAGAAATGAGGTAAATTACTCTTGATAAAGAAGTTAAGGACAAAGAAAAAAATATTGGCAAGTGGCTGCAAGGTAGCCAGATTGGCACAGAAATTGACCTTTTAGTTAAGCTTTGTTTAAGTGAAATCATCTATACTTGCTTGCTATTTTTAATCACGTCTAATTCATTTTCTTAGTTTTTGGATGCTACTCACTACTGGTTATAAGGTATAGTGGAAAATAATGGTAAATAATAAATGTCCTCGTATCTAGACAGAAGTCTCCCACTAAATAAATAAATAAAGACATTCACAGAGGAGAACGTGTCTGATCAGAGTTCTTTCTAAAGTCACTGTGGTTTGCTTTTATTTTTTTATTCTTGACTTTTGATGCCCTTTCCTTTACTTAAGGAATGAAAGTGAGCTCACAATGCTGAGAGGTGAGAGGTAGAACACAGCCACTCTCCCTTTTATTCACTTATTATCTATGCGTTTCCATCTTTCTGTCACACTGGAACCCGAGAGAGAAATGAATTTATTTAATTTTCAATGGTGTGTTTGTTTATGTTCAGATTACTATTAAGACCTCTTTCCATACTTTCCTAAATGCTGCCATGACTAGCAGAAACAATCTTTCTTTTCAGGTCCATATTTTTCATTTTAGGAGAAAAGCCCACTGATGAATTTCCTAATATTATCTATTTCCCACTGCACACCTTTGGGAAATTACAGGCGTCATTTTCAACACATAAGAAATAGGTGAGAGCTCATTTTTAAATACTGCCCTCTAGAATTCTGTCATACTCTTTTTTTCTGATTTGTGTATATACACATTCATACTCTAAGGGGCACTACATCTAAAAAGAAACAAATAAGCCTGCCATGTATGCCTGTAAGCAGAGAGACTGATGGTTGTATGCATGATATGAATTCAGGAATTATGGCTTAGCTCCTGCAGAGCCATAAGAAAATCGTATAAACTTTGGGGCTGGAGTTCCTCATCCATTTAGAAAAGCAACAATTCCATGTCTAGTGTACAGCTCATTGAGATAAGGGTCACGCAACCTGAATGAGACATACTTTTATGCCTGATGCTCCAAATTTCTCTGTGGAAAGTCAGAGAGGCTGACAAACTTTCCTCTCAGTTTTTTCTTCCATATTACATTTAAATAAAGAATGTATTGTATAACTTTTCTAAGCTCTGAGAGAAAGACTCTTGATAGACTATAATAAGTGAATCAGAAAATCACACAGAATTAACAACTGGGTAGGCAATTAGCTATTACATCTAAAGTTGTTAGTATCCAGTAATATTTAGTTGTGCTCAGCTTCAGTGTTTCGTAGCAGGGATTTGATATTTCAATTTTGTTATGTCTAATAGCAACATGGGCCATAGATCTACTATACTTATAAGTAGCTTTGCTTGTTAAATATGAAAGAATGAGCACTGTTAAGACTGCAACACACCAAGAAACTCCCCAAGCTTGTTTTATATCCAGAGGTCCAAAAGGTTATAGGAAAGGAAAAGGATATTTCTCTGTATACATGGAAGAGCATAGAACTTGCAAGTTTTAAATTTTAAAATTAAGAATTATGCATATGTTCTTTCCTCATGTGTTTCTAATCTTTTTAACAATGGCATGGTTGTCACTATTTGCAAAGTTTTAAATTCTTTTAAATTCTTGGTCCTCTGGCGAAAGTTTCATGTGTAGCTCCACTTTTCTGAAAGTAAAATATTCCTTGGATTTCAAAAATGTAGATGAATGCAACTCTATAAACACTATAAACATGTTTCTATTTTTAACTTTTAGCTTTTCATCATGAACATTTAATGTATTATGTAGAAGTAATTAAAATCAGTGAAGAGAGACTACTCAACAAATTGTTGGGGGCAAATGGCTAAAAAAGATTGAAACAATAAATTACAAATGAATAAAAGAGTTAAAAAGGAATTTTTTTTAAAAAGTGGAATAACAGTTAGATAAAATGTGCAGATATTGTCTATACTCATAGACTGGGTAAGGTCTAAGCATATAAAAAAGGAAAGAAGAAAAAATGAAAAAGTTTGATAAATTTAACTTTATGAAAAGTCAACAATTCTATGGAAATAAGTAAACACCCAGAGAAAGTAAAAATATAATTGACAACAATAAACTTACACCTCTGACAGATAAATGCTAATGCCCTTAATACACTAAGAAATTTTAACAACAATAAGAAAAAGAATAAGATCTAATACAAAGATGGACAATGAGCATAAAGAAGCAGTTAATAAAGAAAGTGAAGGGTCAATTAACAAATGAAAGTACAATCAAAATCACTTATAATGCAATAACAAGACTATTCAGTTATCAGATTGCCATTGATTAAACTTTGATAATTACTCATGTGGTCAGCTATTTGCAAGGAAACCCATTACCCTTCCAGAACAACTGTGTGTATAAATTGATATAATCTTATAAATGCTGAAACTCTTTTGACTAAATATTGTAATTCTATAAATTTATCCTAAAGTTATTGCAGCAAAATGTATAAGGATATACTTACAAAGATTTTCACTGAAAAATTAACATTTACATATACCAATAAAATTGTTGTTTAACAAATCACACTACCTTCATAAAATAGTTTTGTGCAACTGTTGAAAAGTATCAGGATGATTTATGTATTCCAGTATGGAAAGAGATATAAAATTTATTACTTAGCAATGAAAACAAGTTGTGGAAAAGTTTAAAACTTGGAATGGATATTAGCATTTTGTTAAGAACATGGGTGCTGAAGTCCTAGTTTGATGTGGTATATTGAGCAAGTGTCATATTCTTTATTACTATTATTATTATATATGTCAGTGTATAGCATTATAATTCGACATCTGTATGTACTACAAAGTGATCACCACCACAAGTCTCATTGCCATCCATACCACAGGTTTAATTGCCATCCATCACACCAATTTACAGACCCACCGAGCAGTGTTTGAGGGTTCTTTTTTCTTTACATCATCTCCAACATTTCTTTTTTATTATTATTTTTTTATTGGAGTAAAATTGCTTTACAGTGTTGTGTTAGTTTCTGCTGTACAATGAAGTGAATCTGCTATATGTATACCTATATCCCCTCCCTCTTGGACCTCCCTCCCCCCTTCACCCCCCCATCTAGGTCATCACAGACACCGAGCTGAGCTCCCTGTGCTATACAGCAGGTTCCCACTAGCTATCTGTATTACCCATGGTAGTGTATTTATGTCAAACATAATCTCCCAATTCATCCCACCCTCCTCTTCCCCCCACCCCATGTCCAAATGTCCATTCTCTATGTCTACATCTCTATTCCTGTCCTACAAATAGGTTCATCTGTACCATTTTTCTAGATTCCACATATATGCATTAATATATGGTATTTGTGTTTTTCTTTCTGGCTTGCTTCACTCTGTATGACAGACTCTAGGTCCATCCACGTCTCTACAGCTGACCCAATTTCATTCCTTTTCACTGAGTAATATTCCATTGTATATGACCCAGCAATCCCACTACTGGGCACATACCCTGAGAAAAACATAATTCAAAAGGACACATGTACCCCAATTGTTCATTGCAGCACTATTTACAATAGCCAGGACATGGAAACAACCTAAATGGCCGATGATAGATGAATGCATAAAGAAGATGTGGTACATATATCCAACATTTGTCTTTGCTTGTCTTTTCAAAAAGGGCCATTGTAACGGGTGAGAGGTGATACTTCGTTGTGATTTTGATTTGCATTTTCCTAATAATTAGTGATGTTGAACATCTATTCATGTGCCTTTGGCTGTCTTTATGTCTTCTTTGCAAAAATGTTTATTCATATCTTCTGCTCATTTTTTTTTAATTGAGCTGTTTGTTTTTTTGTTGTTGACTTGTGTGAGTTTTTTATATATTTTAGATGTTAACCACCTATCAGATATATGGTTTGCAAATATCTTTTCCCATTCAGCAAGTTGTCTTTTTATTTTGATGATGTTCTCCTTTGCTGTGCAGAAGCTTTTTGTTTGATGGAGTCCCATTTGTTTATTTTTGCTTTTGTTTCCCTTCACTTTGGAGTCAGATACACAAAAATACTGCTCATACCAACGTCAATGAAGGTACTGCTTAAGTTTTCTTCTAAAAATTTTATGCTTTTAGGTCTTACAATCAAGTCTTTTAAACATTGTGAGTTAATTTCTATGTATGGTGTAAGATAGTGAACTAGTTTCTTTCTTTTCTATATGGCTATCAAGTTTTCCCAACACCATTTATTGAAGAAACTAATATTTCTCCATTTATGTTCTTTGCTCCTTTGTCATAAATTGTCCACATATATGTTTATTCTGGGCTCTCAATTCTGTTCCGTTGGTCTGTGTATCTGTTTTTGTGCCAGGACCATATCATTTTGATTACTATAGCTTTGTAGTATAGTTTGAAATGAGAGCACCTAATACTTCCAGCCTTGTTGTTCTTTCTCAAGATTGTTTTGGCTATATGGGATCCTTTATGGTTCTGTACAAATTTTAGAACTGTTTCTTTTAGTTCTGTGAAATATGCCATTGGAATTTTGCTAGAGATTACATTGAATCTGTAGATTGCTTTGGGTAGTAGGGACATTTTAACAATATTAATTAATTATTTCAGTCCATGATCCTGGAATATATTTCCATTTGTTTGTGTCTTATTCAGTGTCTTTCATGAACATTTTATAGGTTTCAGTGTACAGATTTTTCACCTCCTTGGTTAAATTTATTCCTAGGTATTTTATTGTTTTTGATGCAACTGTAAATGGAATTATTTATTTCCCTTTCTGATAATTTTTTATTAGTGTATAAAAATGCCAGAGATTTCTGTATGTTTATTTTGTATCATGTGACTTTACTGAATTCATTCATTAGATCTAATAGTTTTTTGATGGAGTGTTTAGCGTTTTCTGTCTGGATGATCTGTTTATTGGCGTAACTGAGGTGTTAGAGACTCGTACTATTATTGCATTTCTTTCACTTTCTCCCTTTAATCTCTTAATAGTTGCTTTACATATCTCGATGTTCCTTTCTTGGGTGCATATGCATTTACAAATGTTATATCCTCTTGGTAGATTGACCCCTTTATCATTATGTAACACCTTTCTTTGTCTCATGTTATAGTCTTTGTTTTAAAGTCTATTTTGTCTGATATAAATATTGCCCCAGCTTTCTTTTTGTTTTCATTTGCATGGAATACCTTTTTCCATCTTCTCACTTTCAGTCCACCTGTATCTTTAGATCTGAATCTCTTGTAGGCAGCATATAGATGGGTCCTGTTTTTGTTTTTTTGTTTTTTTAATCCATTCTGTCACTCTGAGTCTTTCAATTGAAGCATTTATTCCATTTACATTTAAAGTGATTATTGATAGGTATGTACTTATTGCCATTTTTTTAGTTGTTTTCTGGATGTTTTTGTAGTCTCTCTCTGTACCTTTCTTCTCTTATTTCTCTCTTGTGTTTTGCTGGTTTTCTTAGTGTTACATTTAGATTCCTTTCTCATTTATTTTGTGTATTTACTGTAAGTTAATTCCTTATGATTAACATGAGGATTACATACGACATCCTATAAGTACTAGGTCTATTTTACGTTTGCAGCAATTTAGATATAAACACATTCCAAAGCTTCACATTTTACTCCACTCCCCCATATCCCATATTTTATAGTTTGATGACACATTTTACATTTTTTAATTTTATGCATTCCTTGGGGTGGCCAAAAAATTTGTTTGGCTTTTTTCGTACAATGTTAGAGAAAACGAACTTTTTGGCCCACGCAATATTATAATTGTAATTACTTTTTTCTACTTTTGTCTTTTAGCCTTTATGCTTGCTTTATAAGTGATTGACCCACTACCTTTGTTATATACTCACCTTTTTCAGTGAGAGTTTTACTTTCGTAAGTTCTCCTATTATTAATTAATGCTATTTATTTTAACCTTAAAGAAGTCCCTTTAATATGTCTTATAGGGCTGGTTTAGTGGTGATGAAATCTTTTAGCTTCTCTTACCTGTAAAACTTTTGATATCTCCTTCAATTCTGAATGATAACCTTTCCGTGTAGAGGATTCTTGGTTGGCAATTTTTTCCTTTCAACACTTTGAATATGTCATGCCACTTTCTTCTGGCCTACAAAGTTTCTGCTGAAAAAATCTGCTAATAGCCTTATGAGGTTTCTTTTGTACATAACAAGTTGTTTTGCTCTTGCTGCTTTTAGGATTTTCTCTTTATCCTTAACATTTGCCATTTTTATTATAATGTGCCTTGGTGTGTGTTTCTTTGGATTTATCTTATTTGGCACTCTCTGTGCCTCATGGACCTAGATGTCTGTTTCTTCCCCAGATTAGGGAAGTTTTCAGCTACTATTTCTTCAAATATTTTTTCTGGCACTTTCTCTCTTTCTTCTCCTTCTGGGGTGCCTAAAATGCAAATGTTATTCTCCTTATGTTGTCCCAAAGTTGCCTTAAGGTATCTTCATTTCTTTAATTATTTTTTTTCATTTTGCTTCTCTGTCAGGATAAGTCCCATTGCTTTGTCTTCCAGCTCACTGATTTGTTCTTCTATTTCATCTAGTTTGCTGTTCAGTCTGTCCAGTTTACTTTTCAGTTCAATTGTTTGAAACATTCTTATATTTTCTATCTCTGTTGAAGTTCTCACTGTGTTCATTCACACTTCTCTCAAGTTTGCTGACCATGTTTGACAATTACTTTGACATCTTTAATAGATAGATTGCTTATCTCCATTCTACTTGGTCATTTTTCTGTAGTTGTGTTTTATTCTTTCAGTTGGAACATATTCCTCTTTGTCTTTATCTTGCCAAATTTTCTGTGTTTGTTTCTACACATTAGACATATCAACTAGCTCTCCCAGTCTTGAAGAAGTGACTTAATTTAGAAGATATCCTGTGTGACTCAGAAGCACAGTGCTGCTTGGACACAGAACCAGACACTTAAGTGGTGTCCCTTTTGTGGGTTGCCTTCTGTTTTGGTGGGGCAGTGACAGCTGTGGAGGAATGGTGAGCGGAGCTGGCCCCTGGACCAGCCGCAGGGCCAGGTGGTAGCTGTCATTGGTACTGGCAGGGGTGGCCACCATTGACTGGCTGGCTGTGAGACCCCAGCAGAGGCACAGAAGTGTGTGGGCCCACTTCGCATCAGGACATGCCTACTGGTGCTAGCAGATTAGATGGAGAATTCCAAAATGGCACTCACCAGTGCAGATATTAGCAAGGTAGCCTGAGATCACATAAATAGCTCCTGCCAGGGTAAGTACCATATTTTTTCTTTTTGTTACTTATATTATTTCCTTTTATGTTATCATGGAAATAGTAATAATACTACCTTAAAGGGTTTTGTAAAAAATAAGGGTGAATAAATATGGAAAATACTTATACCATTGCCTGGGTCGACTCAATAAATGTTAGCTAGTAGTATTACTATCACATAAATATATGTTTTATATATGCAAAATATACTAATAATCACCATCCCTGGAAAATATGTGAACATGGGAATAAGGACAGAGAGAGAGGAAGGATAGAGGACATTAATTTTGCTTAGTTCTGTATTCTATGAGTTTTTAATAGTAAGCATATGGCTCTTTAATTATAAATCATAAATATTTCTACTTTAAATGCTTAGTTTTCCACAAAATATTTATTTAGGACATTATATGGACAAGAAGGCATTCTGAAAAATGTACAGTACAGAAGTACTTAATCCTCTGATACAGTGTTCTTACTATATTTAATTTACTTAAAACATTAAAATTAATAAATGTAATGTGTGGGAGGGTACAAGTATTTACTCTAAGCTGAAGAGCACTGATGCTTAATATAATCAAGCATAAGAAACTGAATGGTTGAAAATTTTCCATTGTGACCCTCTTATGTTCTCATTCCCCCAGACTGTTCTTCCCACACCTTATGGTAGTCCTCATGTGATATTAAGCCCTCTTTCTTCTACCACTTTTGTCAAATTAAAATTGCTTAGCCATCAGCTGCTAAAGCACAATAATAATCTCCCTGTCTTCCAAGAAATGTTTATAACACTTCCCAAAATTTACGTAACTTCTTATTCCTTCTGCAAAAACTCTACAAAAACTACCCTTCTTCCTTATGATAAAACACTCTTTCAAAGCTGAACCTATTGTAGCATTTTTCAACAAAGGCTATCCTTAATGGTGATCAGGTTAGTTTTCTTCCACCATTTTTGGTGCTGCCACTTATATCACACTTAGCCCAGGTCACTTCCTGGATAGAGCACAACAACACCTCTTAAAGTCTGCATCCTCAAAATCCCAGGGCCTGCACAGTTGAGTAATTCCTATTTATGATGAGTATACCTACTCTTTGCTTCAAGTGCTGCCTAAGCTTTTACTCTCTTTTTTGACTTTGGTGTAGCCTCTTGATTGGACTATGTTTGTTTACCTAGGGCATTAAAAAATACCAAGACTCTTATCTATTAATTCTCTATTATTTCCTATCATTTGTGTATGATTTTCTCAGCAATTCATGAAAATCTGATTTTATGTCCGACTTCTTACATGTACAAATTTTATGATGTAAATATAACTAAATATTTGAAATCTGGCAGAATTTTACCAAGGACAGTTAATGACTTCAGTGGTTATTCTTCAGAACGTTGAAAAGACTAACACAATTCAGCCTAGAGCTTTCCCAAAGGACTTTTCTATCAAAAATGATTAGTCAAGACTCCAGTCCTATTTCTCAGATTGTGGTATCTATATCATTCTCAAAATGAAAGCACCAAGGTTCCCTGGAGAAATGGCTTATTTTAGGACTGGGGCAGAAAATATGCAAGATGAGCCTGAAACATTCTTATATTGCCAGAGAATATGAAAGTGACTAAACACACATACATATTCCAATTAATAAGTGATAGTGATGATGGGGAAACTAAAAGAGTCCCCAGAGGCCAAAACTGGAATAATTTGAGCAAGAAACTAAAGTGATATTGCATTATAACCCAAAGTATAAAATCAATATGCATTAGTCTATACTTATATAAGTAAATGATTGAATAATTAAATAACTTTGGGAGGAGAGAAAAATCTCCTGTACAGAAGGCTTCAAAATAATTTATATAATCCTTGGCATTCAGGAGGGGCAATATAACTCCACATTCCTTAAGTGTGGGCTACACCCAGTGAATTCCTTTCAAACATTGTAGTATGGAAAGGGGGAAAGAAGAGTAACTTTATAGTGGAGAAACATGACAAACATGACCTCAGTCAGATGATTAAGGTCAAGTTCAACAGTGGTAAACCATATTGATAGTATGTTTTCTCAATAAGATGTAGTGAAAAATGCACTTTTCCTGTGGTGTTCCTCCCCCCCGAAGACCAAAACCCATAACTCCAGTCTGATTGTGAGGAAAAAAATCAGGAAAATTCCAATAGAGAGGCATTCTAAAAAATAACTGACCAGTAAACCTCAAAACTGCCAAACTCATCAAACACGAGTCCAAAAACTTGTTACAACAGAGGGGAATCTAAAAAGACTTGGCGACCCTGGATGTGATTCTAGAACAGGAAAATACATTAAATAAAAATTAACAAAATCTGAAAAAAGTATAAACTTTAGCTAATAACAATGTATCAATAATGTTTCACTTATTGTTAATATTAAACCATATTAATGTCTATGTTACTAATAGGGAAACTGCGTGCAAGTATATGGGAACTTTCTATACTATATTCTCAATTTTTCTGTAAATATTAAACTGTTCTAAAATATAAAGCATATTTTTAAAAGTTGCAGTCTTATAAATAGAAAAAAAATCATTGTAGACTTTCCAGAACACATCACTAGCACCTTTAAAGAAAATTCTTCCCTCTATCAGGGAGAAGACATTTCAACAGTCCTAACTGTCTTGTGCACTTTTTGTTGAAGACCTTAAACCCAAGGTCATAGATTTAGCTAGAAAATCAAAGATTAGAAAGCAAACAGCACCCTCTCAGAATTACAAGTCCTTGCTGAACACTTTGTACAAACCTTTGCTCAGAAAAAGAAAAATTAAAGACCAAAATAATAGCTCTTAAGATTAAGCAGTTGGAAAACTCAATAACAATAACACCTCTCTATACTAGTCTATACAAAGACATTGATTTTAGCTGATATTCTCAGCAAAGGAATAAAATATAAAAAAGAAAAAAAATAAACAGTTTAGAATTTAAAATATAATATAAACCAAAATGAGCAGTCGGTATGATCATTTTAGTACCTAAATTAGATCAGATCACTTCCTGTTCAAAACTTTCAGTGGCTTTTATCACAATCAGAATAAAATCCAAACTTCTTCATGACCATACAACATCTGGTTCTTCCTACCTTTCCAATTCCATTTCTTACCAATCTCCTGTTTACTCATACCGCCACCCCCACCCTCACCCTCACTGGACTTCTTTCTAATCCTCCACTTCACAAAACTCTTCCTTACATTAGATCATTGTATTTGCCTTTTATTTTCCTGAAATAGTTTGTCCTAAATGCTGATTCTGCACAGAGGCCTTCCTTAACTCTGTCTAAAATCACCTCTGTTATTCTCTATTCTCACTTCCTGTTTTATTTATCTGATATTATATTATGTAATTTTGTGTTTCATATCTTTTTCTTTCACTAAAATAGAAGCTCCATGAAAGGCAAAAACTTGATCTTTCTTATAAATGATATATCCCATCTTTGAACACAGATATAATTAATAAGTACTTATTAAATATTTTCTGGGAAGAAATTTGAAGAGAAATACAAATGGGTCCTTGAAAGAGCAACTGAGGGAGAGATAACTTTTATTTCATTACAGGCTGATGAAGTCATTTAGCTAGTTAAATATGTCTTGAATTGGATATGAAAAGAGTGGTAGAACAAAAGCTGAGAAACTCAAAATATTCCCCTTTATGGAAAAAAGAAAAAAACAGCCACTAACTGAATGATATATAGTATGTTTTGATTTATTACTTGATTAATCCATTATCAGAGTATCCATTATATTCCAAGAATCCAGCCGGGACCCTGGATGGGAGAGGGAAACATGTCATGTAGGTCACAGGTCCTCATAGACATAGAACAGGTAATATTCTGATTAATAAAATTTCAACAAAGCTACTCAGCAAAGGATATCTTTGACGAAATCCACCAAAGCCATATTTTTGATTTTTGCATTTTTTCTTCTTTTTGTTATTTGCCCCCCCACTTGATATGATCAAAAATTCCTCATTTATGTCAAGCCTCTACTGAATAATCATGGCTCTGTATCAATTACTTGCCACTCTGAGTCTACAAGATTCTCATTTCTTATGATGGCTCAGCATTTATCTAAATTGCACTTATTCAAACCCTGAACTTGAATTTTCTGTAATTTTTTTTCACTGGATCACCATTTTAAAATAATCAGATTTATAGGATGATTCAGAATGGTAAAGCAGCCCAGACCTAGGGTTTTTGAAGAGACTTTCAACAAGAACAACTCTTTCTTTCTCTCTCTTTTTAACATACCTGTCCTCATAATGCTACTGGCCTTGCTAAAATTTTTCATGGTAACTCAAGATTTTTCTTAACAGTCTTTATATAAGTTAGTGATGTTTAATCTGAACTACAGGTACTCTGTGAACCCCTTGAAATGACATGAAAAATCTAGTGCCCTGAAGGTCTATATCTTAGGACGTTGAAGTTCTATATCGTAGGTCTCTTTCAGCTTTGTATCACCCACAGTACCTATCTCAGAAGTGTGGAGTATGTCTCCAATGACTGAATGATTCTTTGTCACCTTGCTGTGTACTCATCTGAACAGACTCTAAAGGCATTGATGTGGGTGTAATCATGAGGTTGTATGTTTGCCTTCAGGATCAAACAATTGCTTCTCCAGCACTGCTTATCATTGTACAGAAAACCCTCAGTCACCACAAATTCTCTGTTAGAGAGTATCAAACTTATCTTACTACATATGATAGCTAACTATAATCATGTTAAAATTGTATGGCCTATAAGTACAAATTATAAATTAAATAATAAGATAAAATTTCAAATGCTAATTTTATTTGAATATTTAAAAAAGACTCTCCCAAATATATCTTGTATAGAGCCACTAGAATTGCTATTGTCTGGTGATTTATGAAACATGTTAGCTTAATAACTTAGGGTCTTATAAACTGAAGGCAGTAAAGCCTTTCTAACAAATCAAATAATGGAAAAATATCACTTGGTTTTTAGTGACTAGTAGTACACATACTAGAAAAAAAAATGAGACTGAAGGAGTGAGTGCTTTTCTCAGAATAATCATTGGGCTTCTGTCTTACTATAGATTTTCCATTTCCCCACAGAGCTAGTTAAGTGAGTTATCCTGTATGCTCCAGGGATTAATCAGGAATGTGAACAATCCTGATGAGAGCTGTTGGGGTTTTGAATGAGTGTGCCATTGGATATATGAGACTTTAAATTCTTAAAATTAGCAAAATAATATTTGATGGACATTCAGAAGGAAATGACTAAGTGTCATGACCTACACACCAGAAGGGGAAGGAAAGATTTTTACATAGATGTTTTGTAGAAGGTTTGTGCTGAAACAACTTTAAAGGCCAAGTCCCACCAATATAATTCCAGCAGTGATTGTATTTCCTGAATTTCACTATCCAGCTGAATAGTCTGTTTAGCTCAGTAAGTCTAAACCTGCCAAATTAAGTGAGGTTTGTACTTTCTTTGGAACGATTTCCACACTTCCATTAAAAGTGTGGAAATTTACTTCCCCATGTAAAAACTAGTGTATGCCTTTAATATAAAGTAAGTTTTTTCAGCTGCTTGCATTTCGAGTATACTAAGATTGTACAATAAAATACAATAACCCAACAGATAAATAATGCCAAAAGACCATAGGGGGTAGCACAATTGGCAGGGAAGAGAGGTTTTTCAAAAGTCAAACTGAGAACAGTGTACAAAAGCCAATGATTTTGAAGTGGAACAGCTTTTTCAAGCATCATTTGCCTAATCAATCTGAAATAAAATTTCAAGCCAAAGGTTTATTTTCCACAATAATGAGAACCTAAAAGTTGTTTTAACCCATGTCTTAGATTCCCTTCAGCCTTCTGTATCTTAGTTTTTTGGAGAGCTAAGCTATGGAAACTCACAAGAGCACTTCAAGCATCTTAGGGAGAGAAGTATGGAAGAATGCCTTTTGTGGTATATCTAAAATATGAACTGGTACTGTATTCTTTGACCTCAGACTTCAGATTTAACATGTAGTGTAGACACTTGTAACAGAAGAAAAGTAGTTTTATATCAGAAAACAATATAGTTGGACACAGGCTCCTGAAAGGAGACAATCCTTCACTATGATTTCAAATAAGGCAAGAATTCAGCTGAAGGTATTCTGAACCCTTTCCACCATTTCTGTATCTCCTATTAAGGCAAAGTCAGCTCACTTTACTTTTTATGAGTGAACTTGTTATGATCTATCAATTGCCCCTTTAACCTAATCTTTGTTGAGCACAAAATTTGTATTGCTACTGATTTTAGAAAAATCCTGATTTACTTAAAGATGCTTAAATATGAAACTGATATGGGAAAAGTGGTATATTCTAATTTTATATTTAACTTGCATGTACCTATGTAATCAAACCTAATAAATTGTAACAATTTTGAAATATAATTTATTTGCATATTGAAAAAGAGACCACACTACTGTTGTTTTAAAGATAAAAACAAACAAACAAAGGAAGAGGATAGATAATAGATAAAGGATTGGGTAAAACTGATAGAGCAGCAAGGTAAACAACATGAAAGGAATTATGAGATAAAAGAAAAAGGGCTGATTATGTATTTGTAGAGAGGCACAATTTATGTGTACTCACAGCTATCTTGGAGACTGATAAGAAAGGTAATCTGAATGATTTATGCTTCATGTTTTTATATATTTAGTAAAGTTTATACTGCATGTTACATTACAACACATTTTCCTATTAAATATTAATGCAGAAGTGTCTGAATGTTAATCATTTATTATATTCATAATAGTTTATCTATTTCTTCTTCCTAAATTAGGGTAAAATATTTTTTCAAAGATTTTGTTTTGAAGGACTTTTAGTCTAGTGAAGACAGAAAACATAGTACATGTCAGTGTCTAAAAGTAAATAATTATGTTTCTCAGTAGTGCAGTATCCTCAAACACTAGCTCACAGAGAAGGAGCAATGCAGGTTACAAAAGGATAGCAACATATAGCCCCTTAGCCATAATTTTCTTTACTAAAAGAAGGAGTGAAAATAAAACTCACTCACAAAATTTTGAAAATGAATTACATGCCAACATGTTGCTCTAGTTTGGGTAAGTCTATTAATTTCTGCCCACTTATTATTGTAATTTAAAAACCATTTCCCCAAAAGATTTTAAGAGAACATTAAATCAATAAATGTCAACACCTCATATAAAATGGAGATGATTTATTTCTTTACTTCATCTAAACAGATAATTGCTTAGAATCAAATGGGGACAAACCGGAATTCAAGGTAACTAGATCAGTCAATTATAATATTGTGTATAGTCCAAAAGTTAAAATAAAGAGCCAAAAGCATGTATTTATTGTTGAAGCTTGGTTTAAAACTGTTTTATAGTTTTGATTTATTCTTATTCTTAATACAGCTTCACAGAAATACCTCATACCTTCTTATAAAACAAACTAGCTCCTCAAAGCAAAAGCTGGAGAAAAAAATAATAATAAACTCACTTTATTTTGCTTAATAATATCTCTCTTTAAGTATCAGGAAAATAAGCAAATCAATTAATCAGCTTTTTTATCTTGGAAAGATTAGAATAATATAGATACATTCTTGAGCATTTATCTCTGTGCCCCCTCCAGAAAAAAATGATAACATCTTAAGCATCTAGGTCTAATATTTTTTTTTTTTCAAATAAACTATTTTACAAATAAAGACATTAAGGCCCAGAAAATTAACATTTCTAATCAAAAGTTAGACACAAATCTCTTACTTCTAAGTACTTTGTTGTATATTTGTTGTGCTAAATATGTAAGGGCTCTCACTTAATATATGCATATGCCAGACTTGGTTCATGATAAATATGGAGTAAAACCAATGAGAGGAAATACTAGTAACATTTATTTATTTATTTAGATGAATAGGCTAGGTATCACAAATGTTAAATGTGATTTAATATTTAAATTAAATATAATATACATAATATAATAAATATAAATAGTAAAAATTCCTTTGTGTACTTATCATAATTAGATCTGTCTTATAATCTAGGAAAAAAATAGACTCAAAGAAAGAGAAGTTAGCATTCATTTACTATTGTTAACTTTGGACCAGATGCACATCTCAAGCTTTTACCTTCAAGTATTTATGCTTGCAAATTAATACAGCAAGGGCAGCACTACATCCTTTTATAGATCTTTTGAATGAGAAAATAATGATCTTGCTGTTGATGATTTAACCTTCATTTATTCAGCCAGATTCTTCTACTTCACAGGTAACTCGTTGAGAATGCAAGAAGCTTAATAAAGCAGAGATTTTGCTTTTATCTTTTTTGTTTGGATTTGTTTTTTAATTCCCTGTCATTTAGCAAATAGTTGAAGACAGAATTAGAAATCTATAAACCTTCCTGATTTGGAGTCCTGTAACTCAACTTTGAACTGTATAGGTCCTGAAACTAGGATGCCTTGATAAAGCTCATGAGTTTGATGATGTCCTTCATTTTTTAATAGTCTCTTTGTCTTTCAAGCATGTTCAAGCTAAGTTTCTTATCAGTTTCCTGCAAGGCCAGGTCTCTTTTTTGGCTATTTCCATTAAGTATTGTGCATAATCCAAATCATGCCTGCTGAATCCTCATGCATGGAAGGGCAGAGCAGTGCATCTGTGGATCATGTGCTCTTGTTTCCATATGTGAGATACCTTGTCAACAATGTGATGATCAAAGAGAGGATGGACTTCTTAGGAAGCTCAATAGCAGGGCTATGCACACCTTTTACTCTAATGAAGTAGTTATAGAGCCTTCTGAGACAAGCTCATTGTCCCCTCAGGCAATAATCTTTAATCCTTTAGGGCTCCAAAGTATGGATCTCATTTCTTGTACTCACATGACATCAATCTTTGAAGCTTTATTCCTCTGCTAAGAAAGAAAGGAAAGAAAAAGGAAGGAGAGAGGAAGGAAGGAAGGAAGGAAAGAAGGAAGGAAGGAAGGAAGGAAGGAAGGAAGGAAGGAAGGAAGGAAGGAAGGAAGGAAGGAAAAGAGGGAGGGAGGGAGGAGGAAGAAGAAGAGAGGAGGTACACTCATATCCATTTTCCTTTGAGGAAAAACTTTGAAGCTTATTTCTTTCTTTAAGTAAAAACTTCATCTAAAATCTCTCCCAGATGATCAGGTGTAAAGAATTATAATCACTTTTATTTGTCATAAGCCTGTCATCAGAAGTTCTAATACTGGTATTGGAAATATCCTGAAAAAAAATTTTTTTTTAATTATTATTTATTTATTTACTTATGGCTGTGTTGGGTCTCCGTTTCCGTGCAAGGGCTTTCTCCAGTTGCGGCAAGCGGGGGGCCACTCTTAATCGCCGTGCGCGGGCCTCTCACTGTCGCGGCCTCTCTTGTTGCGGAGCACAGGCTCCAGACGCGCAGGCTCAGTAGTTGTGGCTCACGGGCCCAGTTACTCCGCGGCATGTGGGATCTTCCCAGACCAGGGCTCGAACCCGTGTCCCCTGCATCAGCAGGCAGACTCTCAACCACTGCGCCACCAGGGAAGCCCTATCCTGAAAATTTTTAGACCAGGAATTCCTGAGGCATTACAATGAAAATTTCACCCTTTAGTCGTTTTGGTTCTTTTAAGGTAGAAGTTCTTTAAACAGCCTAGATGTAAAATAATGGTATGTAACTCTGATATACAATCACATATAAAGTAGCAATTATTTGCTGTTCATGTAAATAGGAAATGTAGCTACATAAAAAAATATTTTCATTTAAGTAAATTTTTAAAAGCGCAGGAAAAGTTAAAGGCAATGGATTGTCATTCCAAATAGCATTTAATACAAAATGCTGATTATTTTTTTCTCTTTATCATATTTTTTCCAGTTTTATTGAGATAAAATTGACATATAGCACTGTATAAGTTTAAGGTATACAGCATAATGATTTGACTTAAGTATATTGTAAAATGATTACCACAAGTGCTTAGTTAACATCCATCATCTTATATAGATACAAAAAGAAAAAAGACAAAATGTTTCTTTTCCTTGTGATGAGAACTCTTAGTACTTACTCTCTTAACTTTCAAATATATCATACAGCAGTGTTAACTGTATATGTATGTTACATCCCTAGTACTTACCTATGTTATAACTGAAAGTTCATACTTTTTGACCACCTTCAACCATTCCCTCCTCCCCCCACCTACCACCTCTGATAACCACAAATCTCCTTTTTTTTGGAGTTTGGTGTTTTGTTTTTAGATTACACATATAATTGAGATCATTCAGAATTTGTACATCTTTGTCTAACTTATTTTGCTTAGCATAATGCCCTCAAGTTCCATCCATGTTGTCACAAATGGCAGATTTCCTTCTTTTTCATGGCTAAAAAATATTCCATTGTTGTATATATATCACTTCTTTATCCATGTATCTGTGGATGGACACATATTTTTTCCGTGTCTGGCTATTGTAAATAATGCTGCAATGAACATAAGGGTGCGGATAGCTCAACATAGCATTTTTGTTTTCTTTGGATATATCCCCAGGATTGGAATTGCTGAATCATATGGTAGTCCTATTTTTAATTTTTTGAGGAACCTCCATACTGTTTTCCATAGTGGCTGTACCAGTTGACAGTCCCACCAATAGTGCACAAGAATTCCCTTTTCTTAACATCCTCTCTAGCATTTGTTATCCCTTGCCTTTTTGATGATTGCCGTTCTAGTAGGTGTGAGATAATATCTCGTTGTGCTTTTCATTCCATTTATCTGATGATTAGTTTTATTTAGCATCTTTTCATGTACCTATGGTCATTCATATATCTTCTTTGGAAAAATATCTTCAGATCCTCTGCCCTTTTTTATTTTTTTTAATTTTTTTAATTTTTTTTTTTTAGGGGAATGTTTATTATCCTAATGCGTATATTTAGAAATAAAAATAAAAGTAAATAATAAAACAAAATTTAAAAAGATTAAAGTTATAAAAAATCAAAATAACCCCAAAGAAAATGTAATTTAGAACTTAATTAAGATTAAAAACAAAAAGTAATGATGGAATAAACCACAAATAAAACATACTTTATCAATAAAACTAAAAGCTGATCCCTTAAAAAGACACAATAAATTTGAACAAAAAAAGACAATTATAAGCAAAAAAGAGAAAAGACATTATGTTAGAAATAAGAAAATGACTACAAATGAGAAGTGAATTACAAAAAAATTTCCATAAAACTTGGTTAATACTCTGAAAACCTGGATGAAATGGATTATTTTTTAGGAAAATTTAAACCTACAAGCTTAACTCAAGAAATGGAAAAGCTGAATAGAAAAATTATCCTAGAAAAATTTTTAGAAGCAATAAAATATCTACATCTGAAAAGGCATCAGGAACAAACCCTTTTTATAGATGCATTTCACCAAAACTTCACAGATCAAGCAATTCCCATGTTACATAAACTTTTTCACATAGAAATTTGGAAAGCTTCCCAATTTATTTTATGAGACTGGCATAACCTGAAAATAAAATCAAACAGGTAGAGCTCCAAAAAGGAAACTAACTGAAGGACAATCATAATGATGAATAAGATGCTAAGACCTCTAAATATAATATCTATATATAATATTAGCAAACAAATCTTAGTAACCAAGTGAAATACTTTTTTTTTTAATTGCATTATTTTTCTTTTATTTTTTTTATTTTTTAACATCTTTATTGAAGTATAATTGCTTTACAATGGTGTGTTAGTTTCTGCTTTATAACAAAGTGAATCAGTTATACATATACATATATTCCCATATCTCTTCCCTCTTGCATCTCCCTCCCTCCCACCCTCCCTATCCCACCCCTCTAGGTGGTCACAAAGCACCGAGCTGATCTCCCTGTGCTATGCGGCTGCTTCCCACTAGCTATCTATTTTACATTGGTAGTGTATATATGTCCATGACACTCTCTCACCCTGTCACATCTCACCCCTCCCCCTCCCCATATCCTCAAGTCCATTCTTTAGTAGGTCTGTGTTTTTATTCCCATCTTGCCACTAGGTTCTTCATGACATTTTTTTTTCCCTTAGATTCCATATATATGTGTTAGCATACTGTATTTGTTTTTCTCTTTCTGACTTACTTCACTCTGTATGACAGACTAACTCCATCCACCTCATTACAAATACCTCCATTTCATTTCTTTTTATGGCTGAGTAATATTCCATTGTATATATGTGCCACATCTTTATCCATTCATCCGATGATGGACACTTATGTTGCTTCCATGTCCTGGCTATTGTAAATAGAGCTGCAATGAACATTTTGGGACATGACTCCTTTTGAATTATGATTTTCTCAGGGTATATGCCCAGTAGTCGGATTGCTGGGTTGTATGGTAGTTCTATTTTTAGTTTTTTAAGGAACCTCCATACTGTTCTCCATAGTGGCTGTATCAATTTACATTCCCACCAACAGTGCAAGAGGGTTCCCTTTTCTCCACACCCTCTCCAGCATTTATTGTTTCTAGATTTTTTGATGATGGCCATTCTGACCGGTGTGAGGTGATATCTCATTGTAGGTTTGATTTGCATTTCTCTAATGATTAAGGATTTTGAGCATTCTTTCATGTGTCTGTTGGCCATCTGTATATCTTCTTTGGAGAAATCTCTATTTAGGTCTTCTGCCCATTTTTGGATTGGGTTGTTCGTTTTTTTCTTATTGAGCTGCATGAGCTGCTAGTAAATCTTGGAGATTAATCCTTTGTCAGTTGCTTCATTTGCAAATATTTTCTCCCATTCTGAGGGTTGTCTTTTGGTCTTGTTTATGGTTTCCTTTGCTGTGCAAAAGCTTTTAAGTTTCATTAGGTCCCATTTCTTTATTTTTGTTTTTATTTCCATTTCTCTAGGAGCTGGGTCAAAAAGGATCTTGCTGTGATTTATGTCATAGAATGTTCTGCGTATGTTTTCCTCTAAGAGTTTGATGGTGTCTGGCCTTACATTTAGGTCTTTAATCCATTTTGAGTCTATTTTTGTGCCTGGTGTTAGGGAGTGTTCTAATTTCATTCTTTCATATGTAGCTGTCCAGTTTTCCCAGCACCATTTATTGAAGAGGCTGTCTTTTCTCCACTGTATATGCTTGCCTCCTTTATCAAAGATAAGGTGACCATATGTGCGTGGGTTTATCTCTGGGCTTTCTGTCCTGTTCCATTGATCTATATTTCTGTTTTTGTGCCAGTACCAAACTGTCTTGATTACTGTAGCTTTGTAACATAGTCTGAAGTCAGGGAGCCTGATTCCTCCAACTCCATTTTTCGTTCTCAAGATTGCTTTGGCTATTCGGGGTCTTTTGTGTCTCCATAAAAATTGTGAAATTTTTTGTTCTAGTTCTGTGAAATATGCCACTGGTAGTTTGATAGGGATTGCATTGAATCTGTAGATTGCTTTGGGTAGTAGAGTCATTTTCACAATGTTGATTCTTCCAATCCAAGAACATGGTATATCTCTCCATCTGTTTGTATCATCTTTAATTTCTTTCATCAGTGTCCTATAATTTTCTGCATACAGGTCTTTTGTCTCCTTAGGTAGGTTTATTCCTAGATATTTTATTCTTTTTGTTGCAATGGTAAATGGGAGTGTTTTCTTAATTTCACTTTCAGATTTTTCATAATTAGTATATAGGAATGCAAGAGATTTCTGTGCATTAATTTTGTATCCTGCTACTTTACCAAATTCATTGATTAGCTCTAGTAGTTTTCTGGTGGCAGTTTTAGGATTCTCTATGTATAGTATCATGTCATCTGCAAACAGTGACAGCTTTACTTCTTCTTTTCCGATTTGGATTCCTTTTATTTCTTTGTCTTCTCTGATTACTGTAGCTAACACTTCCAAAACTATGTTGAATAATAGTGGTGAGAGTGGGCAACCTTGTCTTGTTCCTGATCTTAGTGGAAATGGTTTCAGTTTTTCACCATTGAGGACAATGTTGGCTGTGGGTTTGTCATATATGGCCTTTATTATGTTGAGGAAAGTTCCCTCTATGCCTACTTTCTGCAGGGCTTTTATCATAAATGGGTGTTGAATTTTGTCGAAAGCTTTCTCTGCATCTATTGAGATGATCATATGGTTTTTCTCCTTCAATTTGTTAATATGATGTATCACGTTGATTGATTTGCGTATATTGAAGAATCCTTGCATTCCTGGAAGAAACCCCACTTGATCATGGTGTATAATCCTTTTAATGTGCTGTTGTATTCTGTTTGCTAGTATTTTGTTGAGGATTTTTGCATCTATGTTCATCAGAGATATTGGCCTGTAGTTTTCTTTCTTTGTGATATCTTTGTCTGGTTTTGGTATCAGGGTGATGGTGGCCTCGTAGAATGAGTTGGGGAGTGTTCCTCCCTCTGCAATATTTTGGAAGAGTTTGAGAAGGATAGGTGTTAGCTGTTCTGTAAATGTTTGATAGAATTCGCCTGTGAAGCTATCTGGTCCTGGGCTTTTGTTTGTTGGAAGATTTTTAGTCACAATTTCAATTTCAGTGCTTGTGATTGGTCTGTTCATATTTTCTATTTCTTCCTGGTTCAGACTTGGCAGGTTGTGCATTTCTAAGAATCTGTCCATTTCTTCCAAGTTGTCCGTTTTATTGGCATAGAGTTGCTTGTAGTAATCTCTCATGATCATTTGTATTTCTGCAGTGTCAGTGGTTACTTCTCCTTTTTTATTTCTAATTCTATTGATTTGAGTCTTCTCCCTTTTTCTCTTGATGAGTCTGGCTAATGGTTTATCAATTTTGTTTATCTTCTCGAAGAACCAGCTTTTAGTTTCATTGATTTTTGCTATTGTTTCCTTCATTTCTTTTTCAGTTATTTCTGATCTGATCTTTATGATTTCTTTCCTTCTGCTAGCTTTGGGGTTTTTTTGCTCTTCTTTCTCTAATTGCTTTAGGTGCAAGGTTAGGTTGTTTATTCGAGATGTTTCCTGTTTCTTGATGTAGGCTTGTATTGCTATAAATTTCCCTCTTAGTACTGCTTTTGCTGCATCGCGTAGGTTTTGGGTCGTCATGTCTCCATTGTCATTTGTTTCTAGGTATTTTTTGATTTCCCCTTTGATTTCTTCAGTGATCACTTCATTATTAAGTAGTGTATTGTGTAGCCTCCATGCGTTTGTATTTTTTACAGATCTTTTCGTGTAATTGATATCTAGTCTCATAGCGTTGTGGTTGGAAAAGATACTTGATACGATTTCAATTTTCTTAAATTTACCAAGGCTTGATTTGTGACCCAAGATATGATCTATCCTGGAGAATGTTCCATGAGCACTTGAGAAAAATGTGTATTCTGTTGTTTTTAGGTGGAATGTCCTATAAGTATCAATTAAGTCCATCTTGTTTAATGTATCATTTAAAGCTTGTGTTTCCTTATTTATTTTCATTTTGGATGATCTGTCCATTGGTGAAAGTGGGGTGTTAAAGTCCCCTACTATGATTGTGTTACTGTCGATTTCCCCTTTTATGGCTGTTAGTATTTGCCTTATGTATTGAGGTGCTCCTATGTTGGGTGCATAAATATTTACAATTGTTATACCTTCCTCTTGGATTGATCCCTTGATCATTATGTAATGACCTTCTTTGTCTCTTGTAATAGTCTTTATTTTAAAGTCTATTTTGTCTGATATTTTGTCTGATATGAGAATTGCTACTCCAGCTTTCTTTTGATTTCCATTTGCATGGAATATCTTTTTCCATCCCCTCACTTTCAGTCTGTATGTGTCTCTAGGTCTGAAGTGAGTCTCTTGTAGACAGCATATATATGGGTTTTTTTTTGTATCCATTCAGCCAGTCTGTGTCTTTTGGTGGGAGCATTTAATCCATTTACATTTAAGGTAATTATTGATATGTATGTTCCTATTCCCATTTTCTTCAATATTTTGTGTTTGTTATTGTAGGTGTTTTCCTTCTCTTGTGTTTCTTGCCTTGAGAAGTTCCTTTAGCATTTGTTGTAAAGCTGGTTTGGTGGTGCTGAACTCTCTCAGCTTTTGCTTGTCTGTAAAGGTTTTAATTTCTCTATCAAATCTGAATGAGATCCTTGCTGGGTAGAGTAACCTTGGTTGTAGGTTTTTCTCCTTCATCACTTTAAGTATATCCTGCCACTCCCTTCTGGCTTGCAGAGTTTCTGCTGAAAGATCAGCTGTTAACCTTATGGGGATTCCCTTGTGTGTTATGTGTTGTTTTTCCCTTGCTGCTTTTAATATGTTTTCTTTATATTTAATTTTTGATAGTTTGATTAATATGTGTCTTGGCATGTTTCTCCTTGGATTTAGCCTGTATGGGACTCTCTGTGCTTCCAGGACTTGATTAACTATTTCCTTTCCCATATTAGGGAAGTTTTCAACTATAATCTCTTCAAATATTTTCTCAGTCCCTTTCTTTTTCTCTTCTTCTTCTGGGACCCCTATAATTCGAATGTTGGTGCGTTTAATGTTGTCCCAGAGGTCTCTGAGACTGTCCTCAGTTCTTTTCATTCTTTTTTCTTTATCCTGCTCTGTAGTAGTTATTTCCACCATTTTATCTTCCAGGTCACTTATCCTTTCTTCTGCCTCAGTTATTCTGCTGTTGATCCCGTCTAGAGTATTTTTAATTTCATTTATTGTGTTTTTCATCGTTGCTTGGTTCCTCTTTAGTTCTTCTACATCCTTGTTAAATGTTTCTTGCATTTTGTCTATTTTATTTCCAAAATTTTGGATCATCTTTACTATCATTATTCTGAATTATTTTTCAGGTAGACTTCATATTTCCTCTTCATTTGTTAGGTCTGGTGTGTTCTGACCCTGCTCCTTCACGTGCTGTGTGTTTTTTTGTCTTCTCATTTTGCTTATCCTACTGTGTTTGGGGTCTCCTTTTCACAGGCTGCAGGTTCGTAGTTCCCGTTGTTTCTGGTATCTGTCCCCAGTGGCTAAGGTTGGTTCAGTGGGTTGTGTAGGCTTCCTGGTGGAGGAGACTAGTGCCTGTGTTCTGGTGGATGAGGTTGGATCTTGTCTTTCTGGTGGGCACGTCCACGTCTGGTGGTGTGTTTTGGGGTGTCTGTGGCCTTATTATGATTTTAGGCAGCCTCTCTGCTAATGGATGGGGCTGTGTTCCTGTCTTGCTAGTTGTTTGGCCTAGGGTGTCCAGCACTGTAACTTGCTGGTCGTTGAGTGAAGCTGGGTCTTGATGTTGAGATGGAGATCTCTGAGAGATTTTCGCCGGTTGGTTTTACGTGGAGCTGGGAGGTCTCTTGTGGACCAGTGTCCTGAAGTTGGCTCTCCCACCTCAGAGGCACAGCCCTGATGCCTGGCTGGAGCACCAAGAGCCTTTCATCCACACGGCTCAGAATATAAGGGAGAAAAAAATAGAAAGAAAGAAAGAAGATAAAATAAAATAAAATAAAGCTATTATAATAAAAAATAAGAAAAAAATTATTAAGAATAAATGTATTCAGAAAAAATGTTTTTTTAATTTTTAAAAATAGATTTATTAATTTTTATAATAAAAAATAAGAAAAAAGTATTAAGAAAAAAATTTATTAAGAAAAAAATTTAATTTTTAAAATAAAAAATATGAAAAAACTTATTAAAAATTTTTTTTAATTTCTAAAAATAGAAAATAAGGGAAAAATTATTAAGAAAACATTTATTAGGAAAAAAAACTTTTTTAAGTAAAAAAAAAAAAAAAAAAAAAGGACGGACCTAACCCTAGGACTAATGGTGAAAGCAAAGCTATACAGACAAAATCTCACCCAGAAGCATACACATATACACTCACAAAAAAAGGAAAAGGGGAAAAATTAATATATCCTGCTCCCAAAGTCCACCTCTTGAATTTGGGATGATTCGTTGTCTATTCAGGTATTCAACAGATGCAGGCACATCAAGTTGTTTGTGGAGCTTTAATCCACTGCTTCTGAGGCTGCTGGGAGAGATTTCCCTTTCTTTTCTTTGTTCGTACAGCTCCCAGGGTTCAGCTTTGGATGTGGACCCGCCTCTGCATGTAGGTCACCTGAGGGCGTCTGTTCCCCGCCCAGACAGAATGGGGTTAAAGGAGCAGCTGCTTCGGGGGCTCTGGCTCACTCAGGACGGGGGGGAGGGAGGGGTACGGAGGAGGCGGGGCGAGCCTGCGGCGGCAGAGGTCGGCGTGACGTTGCAGCAGCATGAGGCGCACCGTGCGTTCTCCCGGGGATGTTGTCCCCGGATCACGGGAGCCTGGCAGTGGTGAGCTGTACCTGCTCCCGGGAGGGGCGGTGTGGATAGTGACCTGTGCTCGCATACAGGCTTCTTGGTGGCAGCAGCAGCAGCCTTAGCGTCTCCTGCCCGTCTCTGGGGTCCGCGCTGATAGCCACGGCTCGCGCCCGCCTCTGGGGTCTGCACTGATAGCCGCGGCTCACGCCCGTCTCTGGAGTTCGTTTAGGCGGTGCTCTGAATCCCCTCTCCTTGCGCACCGCGAAACAAAGAGGCAAGAAAAAGTCTCTTGCCTCTTCGGCAGCTGCAGACTTTTTCCTGGACTCCCTCCCGGCTAGCACCGAAGCCCGAGCCTTGGCTCCCAGCCCCGCCCACCCGGCGGCTGAGCAGACAAGCCTCTCAGGCTGGTGAGTGCTACTCAGCACCGATCCTCAGTGCGGGAATCTCTCCGCTTTGCCCTCCGCACCCCTGTGGCTGCGCTCTCCTCCGTGGCTCCGAAGCTCCCCCCCTCTGCCACCCGCAGTCTCTGCCCACGAAGGGGATTCCTAGTGTGTGGAAACCTTTCCTCTTTCACAGCTCCCTCCCACTGGTCCAGGTCCCATCCCTATTCTTTTGTCTCTGTTATTTCTTTTTTCTTTTGCCCTACCCAAGTACATGGGGATTTTCTTGCCTTTTGGGAGGTCTGACGTTTTCTGCCAGCGTTCAGTGGGTGTTCTGTAGGAGAAGTTCCACGTGTAGATGTATTTCTAATGTATCTGTGGGAAGGAAGGCGATCTCCGCCTCTTACTCTTCCGCCATCTTCCTGACCATCCCTCTGCCCATTTTTAATTGGATTATTTGGGGTTTTTTGCTATTGAGTTATATATGAGTTCTTGATATATTTTGGATATTAACCCCCTTTATCAGATATATGGTTTGCAAATGCTTTTGCCCATTCCATAGGTTGTCTTTTCATTTTGTTAATTGTTTCTTTTGCTGTATAGAAACTCTTCAGTTATAGTCCCACATGTTTGTTTTTGCTCTTGTTGCTTGTGCTTTAGGTGTCACATCCAAAACATCATAGCCAAGAGCCATGTCAAGGAGCTTTTTTCCTATTTTCTTCTAGGAGTTTTATGGTTTCTGGTCTTACATTTAACCCTTTAATCTATTTTGATTTAATTCTTGTGAGTAGTGTAAAATAGGGGTGTAGTTTCATTCTTTTATATGTGAATATCTAATTTTCTCAGAAATGCTGATGTTATTGTCAATTAACTTTGTTGGCTCTTACAAAATGAGCACTTTTAAATTAGAAGTTTGTACACAAAAGAGCAGTAACTCAACATTTGCTCAGAAATGGATTGGTATGTTTTGTTTTTAACTTACATGTTTATGGCGCAAGCAAAAACTTCAGTATTTTGTAAGATTAAAAAAAAAAAAAGGAAGCAGATTCAATGAATTCCCAAATCTGAAAGCTAGGAAAGAGCAGAGCCGAATCTGTTCTGCATCCACAGGATTCACCACTGTGTATGTAAGGCTGTTCCAGCCATTAACAGATCAGGTGGCACACCTAGTCATTAGTGGGAAGGGGCAGGAGAAGAGGAATATGAGGAATCAAATCGGTCCCATTGTCCAAGACTATACAACACGCATCTCCTTTGGTTTGCTCTGACAAATTTTGGAGGCTGTAGTGTAGTAAATACAGCTCTCTAAATGAAATAGTAAACATAATTGATATAGTCTTGCTTTGCTATACCACGGATGTTGAATTCATAAGTGCCCCCTTTTTTGGCTCATTAATTAATTCATTAATTTATTCATTGTCTATTGAGCACCTGAGCACCAAAAGTTTACAAGAAATAAACAAACTGTACCCTGGGGATTCATATAATAAATACACATAGTTTTGTCATTGCAGGATTTCTGTCTATGATGAAAATTGAGATGCTATCATCTATTAAGAAAATTGAAGATAGGCTAGAAGATAAGGAAAGCAATGATTACCATCATAAATATTATTGCTTTATTATAGTGACTATATCAGTAAGCTAATATAAGATAGAAATATTACATGCATTATCTCATTTGGTGAGATTTATTTCCTTTATTTAATAAATAATTAATGAATGTGAAATCCTTAGGAAAGAATCTGAGCCAATGCAAGTATTCAAGGTATGGTTGCATTTGTAATTCTTAATATTAGGGACTATTAGTATTATTGTACCTATATTAGAGCAAAAGTGGTTCCTATAGTGAAAATGTTAGGTACATAAACAGATGATAGAGGCAGGATTAAAATCTGGCTCTATCTGAGTAAAAATAATCATGCTTTTGGCTTTTATTATGAACGTACTATTTTCCTATGGACATGGTACATGGATTATATGATTCCCAACCTCACTTGAGTTTGGAATTCTCTTTTGTTTCCTATTTCTGCCTGATTTATAAGAAGAGCATATTAAGGGCTTGGTCAACAAATAGATATCTAAGAGTTCAAAGAAGAAGGAATGCACAAGCCTGATGTGGGATGAAAGGATACTGAGAATGAAGTTTTATATGTTCTGTTTATGAACTGAGTTATAGAGACTCATGTGAATTTTGTCCAAATAAGATGAACTTTAAAAGAAAGGGTGATACTTGACTTTCTGAGGGAGGGACTTTGTCATCTCATTTCTAGGTTTCTCAGTGTGTGAAAATGGAGGGGCATCCTTGATAAAGTACATAATAGCTTGATCTAGGCCTGTGGCTACATGAAGGAGAGGAATAATCAGAGCTGTGCTCACCAGTTGGTAGCCATTAGGGACATGTGGTTATTGCACACCTGAAATATGTCTAGTTCAAACTGAGATGTGCTGTAAGTGTAAAATGCACACCAGATTTTGGACCTTTAGTATAAAAAAACAAAAGAACATAAAATACTCATTAATGATTTTTACATTGATGTGTGTTGAAATAATATTTAATACCTTAGGTTAAATCAAATACATTATTAAAGTTAATTTAATTGTTTTTATTTTTGTTAATGTGGTTACTAGAAATTTTTAAATTACTAATGTGGCATGAATAATATTCCTCTTGGACAACACTGATCTAGAATGCCATGAGGAGTTTTAATCATTATGTGAGAAGATGGATAGGGAAATAGAAAGCCACACAAGTGAAAGACTACACATGCAGGGCCAGATGACATCACACAGGGATGAGGAGCCATTCCACTGGAATGTGGAGGATGGGTCATTCCAGAGCAAGGAAGTATCACTGGAATCATAATCTTTCCTGGAGCAGCTCACTAAGCTGGAGTGGCCCCCAGAATAAAAATCACCACCTTCCTCCTCCACTTCATCACCATCATCACCCAGTGGTATCCTCCGTGCTCCAGTGTCACTCGGAGAATACACATGGTGTAGTGAGATTAAATACCACATACATATGGCAATAGGCAAAGTGTTATTTATATATATATATGTATATATTTTTATATATATATATATATATATGATTTCCCCCTTCTATAATATCTACCTTCTCCAGAGGGCTTTTAACTTCATATCCCGTCACTGTTTTTTATTATGGATTTTTTAAAAAAGGTTTTTGTATAAGGGCTCTAACCAGCAGAAATGCAAAACTGCCCCTCCCCCCTCAAAAATGGTACCGTCATGCTACAGGAATCTCAAATGTCATGGTTAAATATATAACACATAAAAAATGGTATTTTTTAATCTCATAAATTAGGCCTACTAATAATATCATTGTCTAACCCATTACTCCTTAAGAAAAGTATGGCAGGAAAGAAAAAATAGGTAATAGAAAGGAGAATATATATGTAAATGATAACAAATCATAAGTAAATGGCCATATTTCAGATGAATTATTCTACCCCGGACACTGGTACTTTCAAAAGGTGTTTATGAATACTACTAGCAGGAAGACTTGGGAATGTAATATTACTTAGACCATTAGATGCCATCAAGATTGCTATCGTTTACTGAAAACTACAGTTAGAAATTTAAGGAGGAAACAAGAGAGGAAGAGTCCAATTAGGAGGGCTCAGGATTAATTTCTTTAAGAAGTGTGGTTGCTCAGCTGCTTGACATTAAGTTCTTTCCGTAACGAAGCCACATCTGTCACCACTTATCTTCTCTGAATAATGGTTCATGTGAGCAGGGCAGGTATCAGACTGCAAAATTTTAGAGTAAAAAATTGTTCTTTTGTTTTCTATCTTTTTCTTCATAAATTATTTCCTATATTCTGTCTTCCTATTTCTTCTGTTTCCCATTTATTACAAAAAAAATAGTTGTGGTTTCTTTATATTAAAGTGTCTTTGGTGACTCTCTCACATAAAGAACTGCTGAAGTAGAAAAATACTTCATGATGTAGGGAATATTGTATTTCTAAATCTGTTCAGATTGTGTTCATATTTTTGCACATGGTTATTTATGGTTGCTTTACACAGGCCTATGAGAAATTTCTCCATATTTCTAGACAAAACAACTTAATTAGCCTAATACCGATGTAGTTAATATAATCACGAAACCATTTAGTTTGTATTGCAAACAGCAGTTAAAATTATGTTTGGACCTATCCAGAAGTCGAAACTTTTTGTGACTAGATATAGTTCTCTGCTTACCCAATATTTTCCATGTGCACCATATGGGCAAATAAGAGAAATAAGAAGGTCTATGTTTTACAAGCAGTTTTGTCATAGAAACCAAATAGCTCATACCTCTCTTCCTTTCAGGGATAATCCTTTTATTCAATGTCTAATTTTAAAAAGGGTGAGGACTATATCTCAAAGACTTTCAGAAACATTTTCAGGAATAAGGTTTCCTTCCTCAATGAATATCTGAGATTGAAACTGAGAAATATTTTTATGTTCCACAAACATATCCTGGTGGATACTTATCACCTCCCAAATGTGCCTCGTTCTGGACTGTCTTATTTCTTGCTACATCTTGAGATTTGGTTCCTTTGTTTTATAATGATGTTAAATAATGTTCTTTCGCTTCAGAGCACTCTCAATTAGTAATTATATATTAACTAAGAGATTTATTTGATTATTATCTGTATTCCTCATATGACCATAGTGCTGTGAAAAGAGAAACCATGTCTGTTTTCACTAATATTTATACCCTCAGTTCCTAACACAGTGCCTGGCTCATAGGTTATCATCTAATATTTGAGGAATTAAAGGACAAGTGCTCAGTACTATTTTGTACTGAGTTGATGAAAGTTTGTCCTTAATTCCCAAAAGCTTATTACAGGATAGGATAAAACAAACTTTTCTCCAGAAATAAAGATAGAAGAAAACATAAAAAGTATCTTAGCACTGCACTCATCAATAGGTCTCATTAGAGTCAATAAGACTCTGATCAAGTGTCTCCAGTGAAATGTGGAGGTATCTCATCACCTCATAAACCTAAATAAACATGAGTCCCAGGGAGAGGATGATTTGCATCTTCCCCAAATTTTCTGCCACAGGATATTTTCCATTGATTATCATCAAGAAGAAACCTCCTCATCACTCAAAGTAAAAATCAACACTCAGGAATAAGGGCAATGTAACCATAATTGCCAACAATACATTTCCCAAACTCTAGCTTATGTTGTATGAAAAAAATTACACCTTACCATATATGCAGTCTCTCACATGAAGTGAGATTTAACTGTCAGTTTTCAGGAAGTATAAACTATGAAGAAACATGTTCAATAAATGACACTGCAATCAGAAAAATCCAGGCTTTGGGAAACTCTACCAAACAACTCATTTTTTTTTTCAATAAATAATTTGCAAGGGGAGAAAAAGAGGTATTATGGAGGTATATAATTAATTAAATATTAATTATTTAAAATGAACAGTTAAAAGAGACCTAGGAAACATATTGATCTCATTTGTATCCAAATTAAATCAAATTATTATTTAATCTGTATATTTGGTGATAGTATTAAGGAAATAGTAATTTTAAAACCTGATAATATATTGTGGTTATGTTTTAAAAGTTCATTTCTATCTATCTATCTAGATAAAATTTTGAAAATATTTAATTCATTGAGGTCATTGACTTGAAACTAAAAATTAAACAAATATCATCAAAAACATTTAAAAAGAAAGAAAAACAACATGTCCCATTCATTTAATACCACACCAAGCAGAGCCACCTTTTCACACACTTTTTCTTGAATCATATTAGGGTATCAGATCCATATATTTCATCAGCAACATTGTGGTCTTTTACTTTCCTACCAGTAAATTTCAGGTTAAAAATACACACCTTCACTTCCCAAAGTAAACAATTGCCGGCAGGAGGCAACTGATTGTGTTTGTATTTAGAACGGAAAAAAAAAAAATCAAGAAACCAAGAGAAAAAAAGTATTCACTAAGCTTCTAATGGGAATTGTTTGTGAATGATGCACCAATTTTCACCAGGAATAGTAAGTAAATTATGGTTAATGTGGGTAATCCAGTTAATGTCAATTTTTTTGTGTCCCAAGCATATTTTGAAATTTAGAATTTTTTGAAAATACTTGAATTGATTAGATTCTAAAATGTTTTTAACTTGAAATTTGTTTTTAAAAACAAGTTTTTAAATACATTAATCAAATATATTAACCTCTTTATACTAGTATTAACAAAAATGATCTATAAAAATAACAATTACACATATAATATTTCATCAGGACATATAATTGATAGATTGATATATATTATACCTTTTTAAGAGATGGAAATCTAATTCATGGAGATAACAATATTGAAAACTATAGCAGACCCAAGATTTTTTTAACTACTTTTTTGTATTGTAGGATATTCTTTCTTGATAGAAACCTACAGATGGACCAGTGGTATATGTAAATGTTTCTTTCTGAGGGCATGATTGATGGAAATGAAAGTAAATTATCTTTAATAATAAGTTACATAATATGGAAGAAAATGAACTTTTTACCCAATCATACTTTTGCTATATAGTACCTGGAAAATATATTGTTTAAGTGTCTTTCCATGACCCAAGGTGTGATACTCTAACTTGGTATCAAAGCAAATATTTTAAACTGTTGTCTTTTTTTCTCTTTTCTTTGACAAAAATTTTTTCCATGAATGTTCATCTTTTTCTAAAATCAAGAAGAATTTTACTTGGCTTTTACATATTGGTATTAAAAGTATTGACAAAAATATAACTTCCAAATAAACTCACTTTCAAAGCCTTTCTTATTACATTTATAACAGCAACCACAATGATTGGAGTGGTGTTCTGAAGTGTGTTCTGAAGATGAGTTGATGACTTTTATGTGATGTTTCTTCAGTTCCAAGGAGAAATAACAATAATTAAAGTACTACAGGGCATTTTGTTACAAAGTAAAAAACATAATGGAAGGCAAAGTAAAAAGGGACATATGCTTCATCAGACTAAATGACTTACATGTCCATTATGTCAGAAACCCAGATTGATGGCTTCTTAGTTTGCCAGTGTTCAGTGAAAAGTGGCTATACCAGCTAACAACAGAATTGTGGAGCTGTTGAATAAAGGGGTCTTCTGAATCTTATGACCCGAGATGCATACAGCTTGCATCAGAAGCAACTTTGGACATAACAGAGTCCCTCAAACCCTATCAACTCACAAATGATGCAACTGAACACCACACAGATAATAGTAGAGCAAGAAATGAAATTTTGAGTTCTATGAATTTTCAACTTTATAAATTCTTTCTGGAGTTGATAATACAATTTAATCCTCATCTGCCAAGTAACAACAAAAAAAATAGCTTAGGTACATTTAAGGAAAAAAAGTCATCACGTAAAGAACATAAGGAACAAAAATATACCTGAATATTAGAATTGAAAGAGATATTAGAAGTCAAAATTGAGTATTTAGAAAAGTATTGCTCTGGTTGGCTATTTCTAAAGGGAAGAGCCTAATAACTAGTTACAAATGTACCAACTTTTTAAATAGAGTACATGTTCCTAAGGAACATGATGTTAAAGATTTAACAATTCTCTCACAGGGCATTTCTGCAGGAATCAATGGATGCTGAGCACAAACTATTAGGATTATTTTCTAGAGGTTAAAGAATCAGGAAATGTGTGTGTAAATCAGCTTTATAGTTGAGCAGGATAGGTCTTGGGTGGAGCAATAATATGATGCCAGCAAGTTGAAATGGAGTCTAAGGGAGCAAGGGAGGAAACCTGAGGTAGTTAAGAGCTTGGGTCCAAATATCAAGTAACCTGGGTTCCAGGCATCCACTCAGCCCAAAGGATATTTAGTCAATAGCCTCTCACCTGGATAACAAACCATCTGTGATTTCTTCTATATATTTTATTGATTAACCAATAGACAAATGACATTAATTTCATGCTAGAGAACATACACAGTTAATGCCCACAAATTTTTAAAAACAAACTGTAGACTGTAACTTTGACTCCTGTTTTTCAATATTTATTTTTTAAGTCATGTATATTTTTTCAGATTTTAAGGGATGTCAGTACACTAAAAACATCATAATTTCCATGTGCATAACTTATGATAATTATCTGACATTATAAAAAATAACTGAGTTTATTTGCATATAGAATTAAAATTTTCTAATGATTTAAGAACTAATAGTATGATGTAGACATTGTCTTAAAACATGTCTTGTTTGATAAAAGGACACCGTTTATTAATCTTGATTAAGTTGAGTGTCAGGCCTTTCAGAATTTCATTCTTTTGGTTTACTTTTTTCCCTGTTTCAAATTTTGATAAAATTTAGATAAATTTTTTCAAACACATTGTTATGAGGGCTTTTACTCTTAAATTACCAGTAATTTACAATACTTACATATATGATGAAATTTCACATATGATTTGTAATAGTGATAAAATTGACTTCTATGAGTACTAATGAGTATTAATTAATATTACAAGTATTAATCACTCTGCAAAATGCCAGGAAATCAAAAAGAAAGGCACACATTTATAAAGGCACACTTCTTGCCATTATACTACTTTACTACCATTCCCTTATCCTCTGCCCTTGGAGAAGATTCAAGGATTTTTATCCAGAGAATCTGCCTATTTATTCGTGTTTTCTTGGAAAAAAATAAAACTGGTTACAACAAATAATAGCATATGTCTAATTAGAAAAACTCAAAATAGTGCAGGTATGATATAACCTTCAATAGGTTCTTGATTTAAAAGCATTAGTTATGTGTCTGGCAAAGCAATTGTCCCTAATGTACATTTCAAGACATCTGTGAAAACTCATAGAGGAAATGCTAAGAATAATGTAACACACATATTCTTTACATCTCTTTAACTGGTAATTCCACTAGGCAATCTAGTAATTCTGTGTGAGATAATGATTAAGTTGTGAATGAGATATTAAATCGCCATATAAGAAACAAAAGTAATAGATTTTTTCTCTCAATCTCAAAATCCAATTTTATCTAAATTGCTTATTAATGACCTTTATATCCAAAACATTTTTGATGAAATATGAAAGTCTATACCAGTGCCTTATAACAAAGGTTGCTATAAGGTCAACTTATGTTTACTGTGATTATAGGTTAGAGATATCATCTGTGTGGCTCTGCTATGCAAGTGAAGTTCTTCTTTAGATTTGCTATGTTATTGAAATTACAGTAAGTGCAATGTGTTATAATTTATTTTAATTAAATTCTTTTTATTGAAGTAGAACATGCATATAGAAAACTTTAACAAATTGAATATTACCAACCCACCAAAATTCCTCCTTGAAATATCTCCCAGTTACCAATACTTCTCCCCAAATTAGTTACTATCCTGATTTCATATTAGTTTCGTCCAGTTTTGAACTTAATATAAATGTTGTAGGAATTCTTTTTTATATATGCTTTATATATAGTATATAAGTGATGTTTGTGGGAATGCATCTTGTTGCATGTAGCAGTAGTTTATTCATTTTCATTGCTTTATGACATTCAATTCTATTAATATACCACAGGTAATTCATTAGCCTAATGTTGGTAAGAAACTGGTTAGTTTAGAATTTTTGGCCATCATAAATAAAGCTGTTAGGTCACTCTTTTAATGAATTGCTGAGTCACAGGGAATACACATGACTAACTTCAGTAGATAATACCAAACTATTTTCCAAAATATTGTACCAATTTACACTCCTACTACCAATGTATGTGAGAATTCTAGCTATTCTGCATTTTTGCCAATGATAGGTTTTGTTAGTCTCTTTTATTTTCTTTTACTTTAAGCTAGTCTAGTGAGTTTATAATGATATCACATTGTGGTTTTAATTCATGTTAAACAGTGTCACTGCCACTGTCAACAGTGACATTGAGCACTGTTTATGTGTATATTAGCCATTTGGATGTCCTGTTCAAGTTTTTTTTTTTTTCTCATTTGTATTCTCTAGCTTCTTTTCTGTTGAATTATAAGGATACGTCATACATTCTGAATGTGAATCCTTTATTATCTACAGGTATCACAAGCATCTTCCTCTACTCTGTGGCTTACTTTTTTCATGCTCTTAATAGTATCTTAAAATGAACAGAAACTTCATTTATAGATCAGGGGGACATTTCCCTTTCTAATTACCTCAGTGTCGTACCTTATTTACACACTTATATGTAAAAACACAGACAAGAACCTTAATTTTTTCCCCCTTTGTACCATTCAATTGACAACTGAATCTCTCTGCTATTAAAAATAACCCATTCCTTCCATATGGTTTGAAGATAGACATACCCAGCTTCAACAGTCTTTTCTTCATATGATAATTTGTGTGTCAGGAATCATCATCAGTAGCATACCTAGCATAAGTGACACCCTGAGTAGATCATTACCAAGTAATAATCATGAAATGAAAGACATAATACTAATGTCCAGAAAGAACACAGACAGTAAAGGTTTTATTTACTGAACTTCATGTATATATAATCATGTCAGTAAAACAAATGAAAGAGTACAAATTTGGAATTATTGTATGGTACAGAAAGGAATAATATAGTGGATTCGTATTTTTTTAGTTTATTACTGTGTCTTTATAGATTAGGAAAATACCTTACATATATATTTCTCTATGGCTGTAATGAGAAATAATAATAACTTTACATTTTCTTTTTGCAATTATTTATCTGCGAATTTGTCAATGACCTTATCAAAATGAATCTTCTTAAAATATTTATGGTCAATAGACAATGTAACCAGATTAGTAACTCTATCTCTGGTTGTAGCTGATTGAGAAGCACTTTTCATTAATTTTAATTTCAAAAAAAAAATTTCACATGATACAACTGATCCATACAGTTTTTAAAAATCTAAAATGTAACGAAAAGTTTGTCATAGAGTGATAAAAATCCCATTTTATAGTAAATTCCAGAAATTGCCATATTGCTCTACATGTTTTTTTCTTTAGGATTAATTCTAACAGCTTCCAATACTTTACACACAAATAAAAGTATAGGTGATCAAGTTTTGTTCCTTCATTTACAGTCACTAGACTATCATTGTTCATTTCTATTCTGCTGTTTAAATGGAGCATGGACTGGGCTTGAAGAGAGCTTAAATGATTCCATACCTTTATAAACTCATTTTTGAAACAAGTGCATGTTTCAAGTCCAGCTGCATAACTGAGAGTTAAATTAAATTCCATGTAGAATACAATGTTTACCAAAGGATAAGTAATAAAAATGTGCTAATTTGAAACTTACATATATATTATTAAAACTCAGTAGTAACCATAGCAATTGTTTAGAACTTAGAACAACAGATTTTTTTCTGGAAGGAAAACTTTACCACTGACTTGAAGCATGGTGTTAATAAAAAGCAGACCAATCTTAGTCAAGTTTTATTATTGTTTTTAAATTCTCTACAGACAGTGCACCTCATGAATTGCCTGCACTACAGATGGACTGCTCCTACTGCCTCATCTTTGGCATGCCTCTACCAATCACAGTGAGTGTTCTAAGATTTAAGAATAATCCAAATGTTAAACACACTACTTTCTTTAATGAATTTCTGATTGACGTCAGTATTTAATAACAGTGCAGTGTGTGAGAGGAACATCTCTGTTTGACACGTTTTTATGTTTTATCAAACATCTCTGTTTGATATTCAAGGAAAAAACACTGTTTTTCTTCTTGAATATCCTATTGACAGCATTAAATGGTATTCAACTTGCCTCTCAGGGAACAGATGTGTAGTATTTAGGTCAGTAAGATTTATCACAAGCTAGAAACATAGTAGTATTCTCACTTTTTGTATTTATAAACCTCACTTTGGATTTACAAGCTTTTTGTTTATCATAGTAGGTGAGTATCATAAAGTGCTCATTTTCCTCACTTAGCGTCTTCAAAGGATTCTAGTATTAACAAAAATCATAATAATTCTTTACATGTCCATGTACTGTATAGCTTCCACAAACTTCAGAACATTTTTATGTACATATACATACAAACCAAACACACATACAGTTTCTTATTGTCATCACAGTTCAGATATTATTATTTCCATTTTTCAACTGAGGAGTCTGTGACTCAGAGAACATTAACAATTTGTTTGAGCTCATGTGTTCATTCATTCAACAAATATTTATTTCTTATTCCATGCCAAGTTCTACATGAGGAAATGGGAATAAAACAAGGTCTATGCACAATTATTCCCCTTAAATGTTTTGAATTAATGTAATGGTGAAGCCTGAACTTGACCCAAGCTCTTGGCCTGTTACTCGTTCTATTTCGCTCTGCCCTGGTGAACCTCAATGAGCTTGAGAAAAGGTATGGGAAAATCCTTGCAAGAAGATGTTCAAAGTAAAAAACATTATTGAGGTTACCTGTTTTATATATTAACAGTTTCATACCTCTGATCTACTGGTTTCAAGCTCTTGACAACAGGCTGAATGCAATTCACTATATCTTATTGGAGAATACAAGAGATCTGTGGGGAAAGTGAGATATACCTTTTTAAAAGCAGAGTATTAGAATACATTCTAAAATGTGCTAAGGACTGTGTCTTTATTCCTTCTGACAAGAAGCCAAAGTAAAAGAAAAAATTCTGTTTAATGATTGTTTAAAATCATTATTGTCACAGAAGATGTAAAAGATTTTTTTTCTTAAAACAATTCTTTCCATTGTGAGATGATAACATTTATATTCTACTAGCTTCTAGAGGGAAAAAAAGCAGAGTACAGTATTATATTTCTTATTGTGTGAAAACAATGGTGTCATTGTATTATAAGTGGAAAAGATAGAAAATGGACACGACATAATTATACTATAAGCCTTAAGAGCAAGTAGGAAGTAAGTGGGTTTTGTTTACTTGTTCAAAGTTCTTTCAAAGTAACTTCTTAAGTAGTTGATGTTTATAGTGTAAAGAATTTTTTTTTAAGTTAAAGAAACAAGTTTTCTGGTTTTAACTTGCCATCTCTTAAAAATGTGAGAAAAGAAAAATGAATTAGAAAAAAATGAAGAGTGAAATAAATCAAGATGTCACTGTTTACCAACTTTCTCTTTTAACAAATTGTGAGGTGGATGAACAAAACCTTTCTCATATGACTTTCCTTTCCTTTCCAATTCTGCACTTTTGCAAGTAGATATATTTGTCTTTTGATATTATTTATATACCTTTCTTAGTGCCATAAAGGATTTTGAGTTTTCATTGTGCATTGTACCTAACCTCACACTCAGCATCTGCATAATTCAAGAAGGGTAATATGGGGGTGCAGCAGGATCTGATTTAGATTATCCAAAGCCTGTGAGATCTTCCTCACCGTGGAGCCTCATTTATTGAATGGTTAATGATAATTACCTTGCCTTTGTCTCAGAAACATTGGGAGGAAATATAGCATATTGGGTAGAGTCAGTTAAATGTGAGATAGAGTCTCGGCTCATTGCTTTCTAAAAGTGCCGTAACAATATAGAATACAGTATTTGTGTCTTAGGGTTTTTAATGGCTTTTTTTCTGAAACTATAAAGTTCCCTCTACAAATTGTCTGGAGACTAGTAAATACTTGGACAATGATAGCTGTTGTCATTATCAGTATTAATATATAAAGGTGAAATCCAATGATGGATGTGAAATACTGTTCACAAGTGTTCACGTGCAACTTAGAACTCTAGAACTCTATTATTATTGTTAATAATTAACTTTAAAAGATACGTTAATCATAATTTTTTTCAATAATCCACACATAATACTCAGTTTCTTTCTTAGCTAAGGATAACAGAAGGAATCTCAGAGTTAGACATAGGTAGCCAAGTGCCCCTAAGTCAACATGATTTTTCAGATTCTCCAAATTCCCACACTTTTGTCTTATTTGATTACATATAGCAAGTCCAGGAAAGAATAATAATGTTGCTAAAATTAAATATAATTATATATGATTTCCCTGTTTTATACGACTAGCACCTATACTGTCATAATGACAGAATGAATATTCAATTAAGTTTTTTTTAGACTCAGTAACAGTTATTTTCATTAAGAATAGCATTATTTAAATTATGGGTTGCCTAGATTCAAGGCATTCTTAACAATTTCTAAGCTTTACAAGAGTGAGGATCAATGGTAAAGTTGCCCTGTATTTAACATAGCCATGCCCTAAAAATCCTTGGTTCTACAAAGCATTTATTGAAATCAAGATGTGCTTTTTAAATCCATGTAGAGAAGAAGCTCTATTGATTCAGCTACTAGCAGGTGGGAAGCATAATGATTAGTGAGCAGAACCAGATTCTTAACAGTGTTCAGAGAGAGAAAGAGAGAACACACATTGATAGCTCAGCTAAATGACTCATATTCCTGCTAACACCATGTAGAACACCAAGTAGAACTCTGTTGCTTCAGCATTTCTGGTAAAACACCCCATGACTATATTTATGTGAAGTATACTATTTTTTCCTGTGTGACAAAGTACGATCTCCCACACAAGGTGTTCTTTCTTTTACTATATTATGTTCTACTATTTAAAAAAAATATTCAATTTATTTAACCTAAAAAAAAAAAACCAGTTCACCCATTTCTTTCATCCATCCCCAAATCTGCCTCTTGCAATCACAAATCTGTTCTCTGCATCTATGAGCTTGTATTATTTTTGTGGGTTTTTTTTTTTAGATTCCATGTGTAAAAGAGATAGTATGGTATTTGTCTTTCTCCGTCTGATTTATTTCACTTAGCGTAATGCCCTGAAGGTGCACAATTTCTTTATTCGCTCATCTTTTGATGGACCCTTAGGTTGTTTCTTGACTGTTGTAATTAATGCTGCAATAAACATGGGAGTGAGATATCTTTTCAAATTAGCGTTTTTGTTTTCTTTGGATAGATACCCGGAAGTAGAACTGCTGGATCGTAAGATAATATTTTTAAAATTTTGATAAACTTCCATACTGTTTTTCACAGTGGCTGAACCAATTTACATTCCTATCAGCAGTACACGAGTTCCCTTTTCTCCACGATCTCCCCAGCACATATTATTTCTTGCCTTTTTGATAATAGTCATTTTAACAGGTATGAGGTGATATCTCATTGTGGTTGTGATTTGCATTTTCCTGATGATTGGTGATGTTGAGCATCTTTTCATGTGTCTCCTGGCCATCTGAATGTCTTCTTTGGAAAAATGTCTGTTCGGATCTTCTGCCCATTTTTTAATTAAATTGTTTGTTGTTTGTTTTTGTTATTGAGTTGTATGAGTTCTTTGTATATTTTGGATATTAGCCCCTTATCAGATATATGATTTGCAGTTATTTTCTCCTATTCAGTAAGTTGTTTTTTTGTTTTTTAGATGGGTTCAGTATACAGGTTCTTTACCTCCTTGGTCAAAAGTATTCCTAGGAATTTATTCTTTTTATGCAATTGTAAATGGAATTGTTTTATTAATTTCTCTCTCTGATAGTTCACTGTTTAGTATAAAGGAAGAAAACAGATTTTTGCATATTGATTTTGTGTCTTGCAACTTAACTGAATTAATTTATTCATTCTAACAGTTTTTTGATGACGCCTTTAGAGTTTTCTTTAAGGATTATCATGTCATCTACAAATAATGACAGTTTTACTTCTTCCTTTCCAATTTAGATGACTTTTATTTCTTTCTCTTGCCCAATTGCTTTAACTAGGACTTCCAATACTGTGTTGAATGAAAGTGGTAAGAGTGAGCATCCTTGTCTTGTTCCTGATCTTAGAAGAAAAGCTTTCAGCTTTTCACTATTAGTGACGTTAGCTGTGGGTTTGTCATATATGGTCTTTATAATGTTGAGGTATGTTTCCCTCTGTACCCACTTTGTTGATTGAGAGTTTTTAATCATAAATGGATATTTGATTTTTGTCAGAAGCTTTTTCTGTATCTATTGAGATGATCATATGATTTTTATCCTTTAATTTTGCTAATGTGATGTATAACATTGACTGATTGTTGGATGTTGAACCATCCTTGTATCTCCAGAGTAATCTCACTTGTTCATGGTGTATGAACCTTTTAATGTATTGTTGAGTTTTGTTTGCTAATAATTAGTTGATGATTTTTGTATCTATGTTCATCAGGAATATTGGCCTGTAATTTCCTTTTTTTGTGGCATCCTTGTCTGATTTTGGTATCAGAGTAATGCTGGCCTCATAAAATGTGTTTGGAAGAGGCCCCTGCTTCTATTTTTTCAAAAAGTTTGAGACAAACTGATATAAATTCTTCTTTGAAACTTTGATAGAATTCACCAGTGAAGCTGTATGGTTCTGGATATTTGTTTGTTGGGAGGTTCTTATTACTGATTCAACCTCCTTGCTAGTAATCAGTCTGTTCAGATTTTCTGTTTCAGTCTTGGTAGGTTGTATATTTTTAGGAATTATTCCATTTCTTCCAAGTTGTCCAATTTATGGGCGTATAATTGTTCACAGTAGTCTCTTATGATCCTTTGTATTTCAGTGGTATCATTTTATTTAAAATTTTTACTGAAAAGGTAATACTCCATAAAACTGTAATAAAAATTTCACACGACTTTACATAGCCCACCTCTATCTGTGAAAATTTGCTTTCTCTCCTATTTTGAATATATCTACCTTCAAAGATAGTTTGAGATTACAGTGGTTTGGAAATGATTACTTGGGCAATTCTCCTTCTGTGAAAATTATATTGAAAAAGGATTTGCACAGGAAATCTTACAAACTTAATCATCAATATTTTTAGAAAAAATAATAAAGAAGGTATTATTTGGATGTCAATTCATAATTGCTCTATTTGGGGGAATATGTGCTGCACAGAAAAGAAAGATGTTTTCCTTCATGTTCTTTTCTCAAACACTAAACATCTAAGGAAAGTCACTAATATAGTACCAATGAAAATAATGCAAGGAAATCATTTGATCACAGTAAAATCTCAAAACATTAGGCCTGAGTAGGAATGACATATACAAACCCACTGATCTTACACTACAGAAAATTGATCTATTAAAGCTTGAAAATGAACAGGATGGAAACATGACAGTAAATGCAATACAAGGAGAATATCAGAGACCCAGTTAAGTATTTGGAGAGTGATCAGACATGTTTCAACCAGTGATGTCTAACTTTTTCAGGATTGTGCTAAAACTAGAAAATAATAGGTTCTGAGAATCTCCACATTGTAAGTAACCCATAAACATTTGGGCCTAGCCATCTTCACCCAAGGCTTAGAGTATGTAAAATTGGTCCTGCAGACGTTAACCCACCACCACTCTCCAATAGGACCAAGAAAGGGAATGGGTCTTTAGACTTGTCCCTTAGAAAGATAATGTTTCTGAGGAGAGGTTGAAAAGGGAAGAGAGAGGCAAGGAGGCCAGTAAGAAGAGGAATCTAGCATTTTTTTCCCTTCCCTGGTTGACATCTCCATAAGTTGTTCACTCGCTAATCTGTCCCTTTTCATATCAGAGCAGAGAGAGATGGCAGTTTCAAGAGCAGGCCAAGGATGCATATGAGTTTATTGTGGATCAAATGGGTACCTGGAAAAATACCTGTGCTTGAGCAATCCTGCCTGTGTACCTTATAATAGGAATGTTTGCTGGGCAAGAAAATCCCTGAAACATGTGCCCTGTGGGGAAGAGCTAAGGGAGAGTAAATGAGGTTGTGTCAAAGCAGGATCTCTCAGATGGAGGGTATTATGTGATGAATAGGCCTGCAGAGGTCTCATATAGACTTCAGAGACTGCAGATAACCAGCAGAAATTTAAAAAATGAAAAATTTATCAATATCAGTCACATACATAGCTGCAAGTTAGAGAGAAAGAAATAAAGTAGTGACTGGTTTGAATGATACAGGTCCCATTTTCACCCTTCCACTTGTCCCAGCAAGAAGGAGGAGCAAGGGCTTGAGGAGGGATGGAGTCTCATTCTTTATTAATGTTTAGTAAATTAGTGTTCTATATCAAGATGCTGAAATACTCACAAATGGGTTAAGTTGTGAAAACTGCAAACATTGCTGACTGCAAACAGTAGCCAGTTTTATGTATGTCTGTTTGCTTGATTCCTGCCATATTCCCAAAAGCCTTTCCAGAGACTCTTATTAAAACTTAAAGCCTTATCTATATTAAGAAGTAAGAAAGTGATGTCTGCCCTCTTATTTGAGAGTGGTAAAAGAGAAAGAAGCAAAACTGAGGGCCTTGATGGTAACAGCAGAAGTTCAAGGGAGTGTCAATGAATTTAGTTCATATAAAAACTCACCATGGAAATATTATCTATTCATAGGACACAGACATGTGTTACATTTATATAGCAATCCTCAGACACAGGAATATTTCAAATCTTAGAAGATATAACAGAAAAAGGCAATGCAGCAGTATATGACATAAATGACTGAAAAGCAGTTGATAGTAAATTTAATTGGCCATCAATTATTTGAAATTATATTAAGAATTATTTCCATTAATATATTTAAATTGATCATGAAATTATCATCAACACTGGATTTACAAAGCTGTCATTTGGCTTGTTCAATCTTACTGTAAAAATCAGTCTCTATTTAACTCCATATAATTTCAAATTCCTGTAATCATAAAATGTTCTTTTCAGTATTTTAATAATTATTTTAATAATTATTTGACTCATATTTGTGTTACCACCTCTGTTGATTTTTATACATATTCTTTCCAATTATAAATCCTGCAAAGAGGCCTGAGTCAAGGGGGAAACAGTACAAACTAGTTTAATTTGATAAAATTTTATCTTCCTTTTCGAGTGAGAAAATTCAGAAATCCAAAAATAAAAATGAAGAATGGAGTTAAGTGATAGTGTCATTTGACGTTGATATTAAACATCCAATATGCCTCTAACAATTATTCTATCATTGTCATTTTTGTTTGGAATTTTTGAATTTTATTTTATTAATTTTTTTTACAGCAGGTTCTTATTAGTTATCTATTTTATACATATTAGTGTATATATGTCAATCCCAATCTCCCAATTCATCCCACCACCACCATCTATCATTGTCTTTAAAAGTTAAATATATAAATCCTCTGTTTCAAGATATCAGGCTGAGCAAATATGTATCTTTTTCTATTCTCCTAAGACCCTTCAAAATATGAAATAGGAAATAAACCCTTCCCTAGGAAGAATACCATAAAGAAGCCAAAATATTTAAATACATTTTTACATGATGGAGAAAGGATGGACAAAATATAATGGATTAAAACAGTAGAGAGAAAATAATTAAAGATAAGCCAAGGAGAGCCCCAAAGTGGAATAATGAGATTTGTTGAGGAGACTACTAAGGAGATTGGTATAGATGTATTACATGAAATTTCAGTTAAAACTATATAAAGTATTTTTATAAGTTAAAAATTTTATTTGAACACTTGAAACATCTTAAGATGCAACTTATCCCATTTTCTGCATTTGAATTATGGTTCAAAAGTTATTAAATTTCATTGTAATTGTAATTATAGAGAACTTAATGGAACACATAATTTAAATAGTACTAAACAGTAAAATTTTTTTGAGGTTTGGGGTGTTAAGTATAGAATGATATAGCATGCTATTTAGGAATACACATTCTGGAGCCAGATGGACATGGGCTGAAATCCAGCCCTCCTGCTCAATAGCTAAGAATTACTAGGAAAATAACTTAAACTTAGCCTTGGTTTATTTATCTGTGAAGCAGCGATAAAGGTGGTACCTATTTGGTAGCATATCTATCACCTATGAAGAGGTAACACAAATAAAGTGTCTAGTTAAGACAGCATCTGGCACATTCAATAAATGTTAGCTTTTTTGTTATTATATGTTACTTATACAAAGGGTCAATACTGCTTTATTTCTTTCTCCCATACTAATTAATATAGCGATATAGCTGTGAATAAATCTGATTCTTCACTTTACATTCTGGTAGAGCAGTCAAATATCTCTCTCCCAGGAATAAATAGAAGAAACACTTTCCAAATCCTAGCTGCAGGAATATGTACTATAGTTCCTAATTTGTTGTAAAGTTTCTGCATAGAAAACAGAAAATAAAATCAAAATAAATCACATTGTTTGTGAGCTGTGGGCTGCACCTGGAATTTCATAGACCAAAAGGAGTTCAGAAAGGAGAAGAGCCATGCTTAGACTACTTTATATAATTCTATCTTTTTCTGATAAGCAGTGTGCAAAAGAATGAGTCCCAGATTTGATCTCCTTCTAACAAAGGGAAGGAATAAAACCCAGATTAGATAACACCAAGTGTTAGGCAAAGAAAGGTCAGATGAAGTCACAACAGAGAGAGATTTTTCTTCTTCATTTTATTACTGTAGGCTATGTCTACAGACCACTCATTCTGTTTCTTATGGACTTATGTATGTAAAGACATGCACTAGAGATGTGGTTCCCTGTTTCAATTCAGATAAACTGATATTCTTAGTGTTAGGCAATGCCACTTAACCCTTTCATTTAGATTGAAGATAATGCTTTATGAGATTATGTAAATGAAACTTCTCAACAAAGTAGGAAATCGGGATTTCTTTAGGGAAAATTTTGGTTCATTCAAATCAAGTTCATAATGGCCCCCTTGGGAAAGAGTCAAATAAAAAAGTCTGTTAAAAATGGCTACCATATTTTGAAATTAAAAGTTATTTTATCATTCAGATTATTCCTTTCTGGCATGGTATACATGTTACATTATATGACGAACATTAAAAATTAGTTCAATTATGTAAAAATATTGTGAATACGTATATACTGCACATTTATCAAATATCCATACTTATTTAATTTAATGTTAGATGCCAAAATGCTTATGATGCAAAGCATTAAGCCCTACTTCCTCGCTTCAAAAAAGAGGTTGTTTAAGTGAGATGAACTAATAAGGTACTGGAAATGCAAGCAGTAATGCAAGCAGTAATTGCTAAGAGTTAGGGAATTTGTTCTCCATAAGAACAAACCAAAGAATACTGTTAAAACAAGAAAGAGAATAAAAGAAAAGGGAATAAATCTCAAGGAGCAGAGGTAGAAAGATATGTGGGATTATTCTGAAATACAAGCACAGTGGGACAATAAAAAATAAAAATTAAGCCCATGCCTGGACTATTTGTCAAAGAAAATGGACTTTTATGAGTTCATCTCTGATTAGCAGGTCAAATTATTATATGCAACCTCATGACTTGTTATAAATACCTAAAAAAATGAAAATATTTTAAATTATCCTCCAGGTGGTGTTAAAGTATATGTTTTCACTGCCCTTTTTAGGTTACACACTTTTCTTAAATGCATAAAACCACATCACCGTCCTTCAAATTTCTACTTGATTCAACTCTTGGAAAACTTGTCAAACTAAATCCGCCTGGGTCCATTCATTTCAGATATTCTTTTAACTGTGTGTATCTTGACATATCAATAGGAGGATATGCATGTATCTATCATTTACATTTGCCCAGATTTACTTGTGCTGGAGCTAACTTCTGTATTACATTGCCCTTGTGGGCAAGAAATACATCTTCTGATTCATTTTAACTCCTTGTGGCAATTTAATATTGAGTAATTTGTATTCTATTAAGATGTATTTTGGTATGTTTTTGGATAGTGGTCTAAGATTTGAAGAGAATTAAGATTCATAAAAGTTTTAGGTTCTAAGGGAGAAAGATTTATCTCAAAATCATCCTTATTTACAATAAAATAGAAAGAGGTCTCAAAAATAGTTGATTGACATATGTGTTATATAATAAATATTTTCCTAGAGCCATATAGAAGTACAGATAGAAGAGGACTGTTCAGATCCACCCCAAAAATCTTGCATACATTTCTTCCACTGGTATTATTTACAGATTTGTTCAACAAACATTTATTGAGCACATGTGCTTCACTTGGGACACACTGATGGATAATTAAAGTTTTCTGTCCTAGAGAGGCTTGCAGTTCAATAAAGCCAAGAAAGCTATAAGTAAATAATAGAAAAAATTCGGCAAAATCATAGTTATTCCCAGAGTGCCATGGGAACACAGAAGAGAAACACTTAAGTTATACCTTTTATCATTTATCAAAAATTTCTTGAGCACCAAATATGTTCAAAGGCTTTTAGATAGATGGTGGGGATTCAATAGTAAATAAGTTTTCATAGAATTTATATTCTGGCAAATGGTAACAGCAAGTAAACAAGTTCTGTGTGTCATAGAAGTAGTACATGGAGAATTATCGTACAGTAAAGCAAAGACTGTTTGGCCTGGTGTGAAGTCTGTCCTTTCACTTGCTAACTGTTCAACATAGGGTAAGTTAATTAACATCCCAATACCTCAGTTTTCTCATCTCTAAAGTGAGGATAATAACCATGCTTACCTTACATCATTATTGTGAAAATTAAATACTTTAATATATGCAAAGTACATAGAAAAGTATCTGGCACATGTTAGATACTATAGGTGTTTGATATTGTTATCATACTTTGAAGCCACATTAAAGGGATAAAATCAAGACTTTGATACTCAGGGAGACTTCTGGAAGGCAGTAATATCTCGTTGACATTGAAAATGTTCTAGAGCAAAGCTGTTGGAACGTAAAAGTGTGAGATAAGGGGAGAGGAGAGGAAAGATCAGAATGAAGGAAGAGTTAATGCAAAAGTCTACAATTGGAAAAGATCATAGCATTTTGGGGAACTGAAATTACTTTGATATTTCTGGAGGTAAGGTGATACAGATATTGGAGAAAGCTAAAAATCTGGAGAGAAATAATGACCAGACATGAAATCTGAAAAAAGTGGCACCAAACTAAATTTACAAGAATTAGCAATAATTAAATGGAGCAAGGCAGTAAGGTAGGAAGGAATCTCAGAAGAGCAGTGAGAGTAGAGGCAGGAGCTGTACAACATTGCAGCCTGCTCCAGGAGCTCCACACACTTTGGTTTTACCAACACATATAGTGTGAGGAAAGGAGTAAAGAGAGATAAAGCTTTATAGTCATATAAAGACCAGGTTTCAGATAAGGGCTAGAACAGAGATACTATTCATTGCCATGAATTGCCTCTTGTGAGTTATCCTGTGAATAATGGGGAACACTGAAGGATTATCCTATGAGTGATGAAGAACAACTGAAGACTTTTGAGCAGTAGATGTGGTAGATTGTTTTTGTTTCAGTATGAGGGATGGATATAATCAGGGTGACCTTCGTTGTTAGGATGCTGTTGAAATAGTACAGTAAGAGCTGAATGAAGCCTGAACTTAAAGTGGATGTAGTAGGTATCAATAAGTGGGAGGAAATATTTAAGAAATATTAAGATTAATACTTGATCGTAGCATTGTGGGTTGCACAATAGTGAAGTAACCAATGTGCTTCCCAGTTTTCATTTTTTTGAGTGACCATGGGAATATAGAGGAAAAGGATAGAAATATCTCAGATTAATTTTGGACACTAGTTGTGGAACATTTAAATAATGTATCATGCAGATAAGTGTCACATAAACCATCAGGAAAGATTTCAGAATGGAAATGTCAGTGTTCAATCATCTACCTTTTATTTTGTGAAAAACATGAGAGTTGTTGAGATCACATTGGGCAAGTATTCATAGAAAATAAATACCATTTATTGGGAGAATTCTGATACACCAAAGATGGACTTAAAAAGAAGGCCATCCACAACATTGTAAATCAACTATGCTTCAATAAAATATTAAAAAACAAAGAAGGCCATCAATGAATAGTTTCAGAAGCATTCAGAGACTTGAGGCAATATTTGTATGGAATCTGAGACACTTTTAAGTGGATACTTCTAAGAAGGGTCAACACCAATTAACAGGGTTAAATTAGTCAAAAGGTGGTGAAACAAGGATGTGCTCTTGACATTATAGAGGTCATCAGTGACCTTTGAAATGACAGGGTTATGGAATGGTGAGGGAGAGAAAAGACCCCAGTGGGCTGATAATAGAATGGAGCACGAATCAGAGAGACAGTGATTATAGTTATGAGGGATGAAAGATCAACGGAAAGGCATATTTTTATTATTAAAGACCTAGCTGTTTTGATTGGGCTAAATAGAAAAAGTGAATAGAGAAATAGAGGTTTGAAAATTAACCATAGTGGCAGAGAGAGAGAAGAGAAATAATAATGAAGAAAGAAGAGAATGGAGCAAACAGGATTAAGAACTACTGTGGAAGAGTTGGCTTTGAAAAATAGGAGGGAAAATAATTTTCTAATGCTAAAACGTGAAGCAGAGATGGAAAGAAAGCCTCTGCTTTCTAGATTTAAAGGGACAAGCGTAACTGGTGTGGCCCCTTTCCCATTTCCTACTTCTTCCTGCCTTTAATGTTAATACAAAGCCTGGAGCTGGAGCTACTTTCTGTGGCCATGGGCAAAGCCCAAGAGAATTACAAGAATGTTGATTGTGATGTCAATGGGCTTTTGAACCAGTTCCAACAGACTCCCCTCTCCAAGGCCATAATAATTAAAAATTTAAAAGTTTTTTATATATGCCATTCTATATGAAGTTTTTTATTCTTACAGCCACATTAATCCTAAATGTTACATTTTTGAAAGCAAATAAACAAACAAAAAACCCCTGAAAGATAGGAGAGGGAAACAACTTTTAGAAAGTGTTGAAGTGTTTTAATGGCAACAGTATTTAGCTGGTATTATATAGGAGCACAGAGTATAGAGTTGGGATTGGTCTGGGTTCTTGCTTGGTAATTATGAAAGAAGGTGTGGAATATGAGTTTTGAAGTGATGAGTCATGCCTGGCCCCAGGTCCAGGATGAAGCTGTGGGAATAAGTGACAAAATAGAGTAAGGTGAAGATCACTAGTATTGAAAAGGCCAAGTATCTATGAAGATAAGGAGTTATATGAGTTGTCTATGTTAGTACTGAACTCACCAAGCACAATGGCATAAGTTGGGGGTTAGACGAATACTTTGAACTAAGTAGGATTACAGTAGATAACATATCTTACTTCATGGATTCAGATGCCATTTATAGGCAGATAAATTCTGAGTCTTTATTTCTAGTATTCCCAGTCCCTATCTGTCTTTAATTTTCATGAGTCATAAGCTGCCTCATTATCTCCAATTGGATATCATATTGGCATCTATAAGTTAGTATGTCCAAAACAAACTCTTGATTTATCTCTCCCAAATCTGCTCTACCCTCGGTCTTTTCCACTCCAGAAAAATGCACACAAATCACCAATATTTTTGCACCAAAAATCTCCTCCACCTAGGTCAAATCCATTAGTTCTTCTTCTACCTTCAAGAACATTCCTCACACCATATAAAAAAATAAACTCAAAGTGAATCAAAGACCTAAATGTAAGACTTGAAACCATAAAACTCATAGAAGAAAACACAGGAAGAACACTCTGACATAAATGGTAGCAATTTTTTTTGGATCTGTCTCCTAAAGCAAAAGAAATGAGAGCAAAAATAAACAACTGGGACCTAATTGAACATAAAAGCTTTTGCACAGCAAAGGTAACCATCAACATAAGGAAGAGACAACCTACCAAATGGGAGAAATTATTTGCAAATGTTATGACTGATAAGTGGTTAATATCCAAAACATACAAACAGCTCATACAACTCAATATCAAAAAAACGAAGTACCCAAGTAAAAAATGAGCAGAAGACCTGAATAGACATTTTTCCAAAGAAGATATATAAGGCACATAAAAAAATGCTCAGCATCACTAATCATTAGAGAAATGCAAATCAAAACCACGAGATGTCACCTCACACTCATCAAAATAGCTATCATCAAAAAGACTACAAATGCCAAATGTTGGTGAACATGTGGAAAAAATTGAACCCCAGTACACTCTTGGCATGATTGTAAATTGGTACATCCAGTAAGGAAAACAGAATGGAGGTTCCTTAAAAAACTAAAAATAGAACTACATATGATCCAGCAATTCCACTCCTGGGTATATATCCAAAGAAATACTAGTTTGAAAAGATACATTCACCCAGTCTTCACAGCAACATTATGTACAATAGCCAAGATATGGAGCCTAAGTACCCATCAACAGATGAATGAATAAAGAAGATATGGCATATATATATGCACAATGGAATATTACTGAGCCATAAAAAGAAGGAAATTCTGCCACTTGCAACAACATGGATGGACCTAGAGAGTATTATGCTTAGTGAAATAAGCAGACAAAGAAAGACAAATGCTCTAAATTATCACTTATATGTGGAAACCAAAAAATAAAACAAATGGATGTATATAACAAAACAGAAACAGACTCACAGATATAGAGAACAAACTAGTAGTTACCAGTGGGAAGAGAGAATGGGGGAAGGGTGAGATAGAGGTAAGGGATTAAGAGACAAACTACTGTGTACAAAGTAAACAAACAACAAGGATATATAGTACAGCACAGGGAAATAGAGACATTAATTTCTAATAACTTTAAATGGAATATAATCTCTAAAAATATTGAATCACTATGAAGTACACCTGAAAATAATATACTATTGTAAATCAGCTATACTTCAATTAAAAACAAAATAAAACATGTCTCATATCTGTCCTCTTCTCTCCATCTAGACTGCTGCAACCCAAGTCCAAGTCATCATCTTTTTTGTGTTTGTTGCCTACTACAACTTGTAAATATCCCCCTGTCTCTACTCTTGAGTTCTTATAAACTATCCAAAATGAGGAAATTTAAATTGTATTGCTAGCTCTCATATCATATGACTGGTCTCTCTAAAACCTTCCAATGGATTCTTCATAAAAACAGAATGAAATTTAAATTCTCATCCTAGCTAACATATTCATTTACATCTGATTCCCACTTTTCCTTTACAATCTATTTTCCGTATTTTCTCTTATTTACCATGCTTCAGTCATATGGACCTTCATTGTTTTCCTTGAACACACCAATCTGGCCCCTACCTTTAAACATTTGCACTACCTGTTTCCTCTGTCTGAAAGACTTGTCCTGGTATTCACAAGGCTGACTCCTTCATGATATTGAGAATTCAAACTAAGTGTCACCTCTTCCTTGCTGCCGTCTCTGAACATGTAATCTTAAGTAACCATCCTGTTATCTTTATTAACTTTCCTCATTTTAAATAACACTTTAGTACTTGCCACTACCTGATTTTTTTCAGGTTATTTTTTATTTATGCAATGTCTTCTCCCTCCCCTCACCAAGTGTTGATAACTCCATGAGAGAAGAAGTTTTGATGTCATGTGCACTGCTGCATTCCCATTGTCTACAACTCTCAGAGACACCTGTTAGATATTTATTAAACTTTTGTTGAATGAACTAAGATATTTATGTTTATTCTAGATTAGAGTCCTAGTAGCGTTGATTAAAATTTGTGGAAAACTGAGAACCAGTGGCTGGGAGTAAAAACAGAGCATTGAAGAAAGTATGAGAGGGGTATATGGAGGAGTGGTTAGCTCACATATTTACCGAAGACCATCCAGAAATAACTAGACACTTATAAAATTTAACTTATATGAATAAATGTTCTTACCCAAGATAGAACAGAACTTAAGAACATTATAATGAAGAGAGTGCATGAAACAAACATGCTCAAGCAGAGGAAGTCCACACCAATTAGGATGTCATAAAGAGCACAAAAAAATTTAGATATCTCACATATTAGCTCAGCCCCATCTGATTTTATGCAGATTCTCAGTGGAGACCATCAAAGTTTTTTGAAATCTATTCCTGACATAGAGTTTTATATTTTTTTTAAAATAAATTTACTGGGACAGCAACTACAAAAACTTTAAAGGCAACAATTTAACATAGATATCAGGAATATAGTTCTTGTTATCTTAGAAAATAAATGTGGAAAACCGAAGCAATGATAGATATTAAAACAATTTATATTGAAGTTGTGAAGATACTGGCAAGTAGATACATTAAATGGCCAAAAATTATTGTTGTAATTAAATACAGTAAGTCCCCTGCATACAAACCTTCAAGTTGTGAACTTTCAAAGATGCTAATGTGCATTCACATGTCCAATCATGTAAGTTAGTTCACATATCTGGCGTACATTGTCACATGCGTGCATCCTCTATGAGTGGTTATGCTTTTTTGTACTTTACTGTATAGTACTGTATAGAGTACAGTAGTATAGTATCTTTATTTCAAGCCCAGGCTGTCCTGAAGCAAGCATAAAAGCAGCGGTGATGTAGTTGGTACTGCTAAGAAGAGCCAAGCGATAACATGAAAACAAAAGTGAAAATAATTGAGAGAGTGGAGTGAGGCGAAAAGGTGGTAGATGTCGCTTGTTCTTATAACATGAATAGTTCAACCATTGGCACAATTCTAAAGAACAAGGACAAGATCATGGAACATGTGAAGTCTGCTGTGCCAGTGATGTCAACAATAATATCAAAGTGTGGAAAAGTGATGGAGGAGATGGAGAAACTCCTCAGTGTGTGGATGCAGGGTCAGCACCAGCGTTGAGTCCAGCTAAGCTTAGTGCTGATTCAAGAGAAAGCTAAAAGCCTTTATGAAGACTCGAAGAAGAAACACAGCCAAGAAACAGAGGGTGCATCTTTTAATGCCAGCCATGGCTGGTTTCATTGGTTCAAGTCTAGAGCCAACCTTCAGAACGTAAAAGTAAGTGGTCAGGCAGCTAGTGCAGATAAGGTAGCTTCCTGGGAGTTTCCTAAAACACTTCAAGAAATTATTGATGAAGGCGTGTATTTACCCAAGCAGGTTTGTTTTTTTTTTAATATCTTTATTGGAGTATAATTGCTGTACAATGTTGTGTTAGTTTCTGTTGTACAACAAAGTGAATCAGCTGTAAGTATACATATATCCCCTCCCTCTTGAGCCTCTCTCTCATCCTTCCTATCCCACCCCTCTAGGTCATCACAAAGCATCGACCTGATCTCCCTGTGTTATGCTGCTGCTTCCTGCTAGCCATCCATTTTACATTTGGTAGTATATATATACACTACTGAGCAGGTGTTTAATGTGGATGAGACAGGACGGTACTGGAAGAGAATGCCAGACCAAAGTTATATCAGTAAGGAGGAAAAGTTGATGCCAGGCTATAAAGCAGCAAAGGATAGGCTAACTCTGTTGTTTGGTGGCAATGCTTCTGGTGATATGAAGCAGAAGCCTCTCTTAGTTTATCATTCAGAGAGCCCAAGAGTCCTTAAAAACATAGCCAAGGGCTCTTTTCCTGTTGCATGGAAGAGTAACCCCAAAGCCTGGGTTGCACAGGCCATTTTCTAGGACTGGTTTTTCCACCACTTTATCCTGGAGGTAGAGAAATATTGCTTGGAGAAGGATGAACCATTCAACATTCTTTTGCTGCTTGACAGTGCTCCGGGCCACCCCCCATTCATGTACGATTTTCATCCCAGCGTCAAAGTAGTGCATCTGCCACCGAATACTACATCGCTTATCCAACCTATGGACCAGGGAGTTACAGCAACTTTCAAGAAATATTATTTACATCACATTTTTCGTTGGGCAGTAAAGGTAAGTGACAAATCAGGAACAACCATGGCACGATTTTGGAAGGACTATAATATCTACAAGGCCATAAAAAACATTGACTTTGCTTGGCGTGAGGTTACAGCCATCACCATGAGTGGGGTTTGGAAGAACCTTTGCCTGCAGTTTGTTCATGGATTTTCATAGATTTGAGAAGGTGGGTGAGGAGTCCAAAGAGGTCTCCAGCAACTTAGTGACCCTCAGTGAGAAGCTGGATCTAGATCTGTAAGAGGACGATGTCACTGAACTCCTTGCTGTGCAACATGAGGCGCTTACTAATGAAGACCTGATAGAATTGGAGGCCCAGAGAAAGGATGAAGAGAGACAAGAGGAAGAAGAAGTAACGGAAGAACCGAAGAGTTTCATGATGCCTGAAATGGCAAGGGGATTTTCTTTATTTGAGGAGACACTTAGTTTTTGAGGCAGAGAACCCAAACGAAGAACGGTACACGAAGACTGCAGCAACCATTCAGAATGCAATCCAGTGCTACCGTGTCATCTATGACGAGAAAAAAGGAGCTACTACCCAGACATCACTGGATCATTTTTTCAAGAGGGTAGATAGAATTGAATCCAGCAAGGAAGCAGAACCTGTGCCATCAACATCAGGTGTGAATAAAATTGCAGCTTGCCCTCCATCTCCTGTTGCTGATGATCCTTCAGCTCTACCATCTCCCACCTCCTCTCCCTCCTCCAGTCAGTAACTCTTCTTGCCTGTACACTCGATGTCAGCCCCTGTATGCCAGCTATTGTACTGTACTACTTTCAAGGTACTGTACTGTAAGATTTAAAATGTTTTCTTTATTTCTTGTTTGTTATGTATTATTTGTGTGAAAAGTATTATAAACCTATATATTACAGTACAGTACTATATAGCCGATTGTGTTACTTGGGTACCTAGGCTAACTTTGTTGGACTTGTGAACAAATTGGACTTAATGAGCATGCTCTTGGAATGAAACTCATTTGTATGTAGGGGACTTACTATACTTTAAAATACTTAAGTAGTATTTATGATGATTTATTTATGACTTGGTGAATTGCTCATGCTATAATATGAAGCTATTAAAAGTAAAATACAAAGTAACACACAAAACATATAATATAATCTACAAATGCAGAGAAAAAAACAACTATTACTATATCAAAATTTTTACAGTAGATATATGTGGGTGCTGAAATTATGGATAGCTGTTATTTTTTTCTTTAAACTTTGCCCTATTATCCAAATGAACATATATTATATTGAAAATCAGACATAGTAAATATTTAATAATGAAATTCTCATGAATAAATAAATGATTCATAACAGACAAATGAGAAACACACCACCACTTGCTATGGTATTAGTTCTCTAGAGATTTGTGGTACACTTTTCAGAGCTTTGATATTTTTAGGGGCAAAAGTTGAAGAGAAATGACTAATTTCTCCATCCCCAAAGCGGCTCTAACTTCAGATCTCAATTCATTGACAATCTGGTCAGATCATTTATTATATCACAGTTAGTTGGCCAGAAGCTTCCCTTTGCCAAGGAATTTTGGCAGGCCAACTGGCTCAATGAACCATGTACTTCATTGTGTCTTGAAAAGATGGAAACCACCTTGCTTTTCTGTAGCCAAATGTGAGGTCTTAGAAAAAACTGAGAATGACAAAAATAGTTAATTTTAAGGTTTTCCATTTATGGCGAGTCATTTTTTTGCTCTTTTATTCTACTCTACCATTTGATAAATAGGAAGAAGACAAAGAAAATCATTCTGGACTTTATCCAACCATAATTTTGGGTGGAGAATGTACACTGATTAAAATATTTCAATAGACATTTTTGTCCTGTCCTCTGCTGACCAGCTTGAGAGATAAATGTGGAATTATTACTTTCAGGTCAATTATATTAAGTCATGGATTTTGCATGGCACTGTACATTTTAGAAATGTTATTCATTGTACTCAATGAGTCTGAGTATACACAATAAAATACATATTTAACTAAATTCAAACTACTCAACATAAGCCCCAAGCATATGTTAAACAAGTCAAAACTATATCAAATCTGAAAAATAATTATTTAACCAACGTAAAATAGTTCACATTTTACTTGACTATGCTGCATGTATTGTGCCTGAATATTCAGAATGTGCATTTCATGCCATAAATCTGAGATAAAATAAACATAACAGCACAATCTCTTGCCAATATCTAAATTTTTTCTCCTCTATAATGGCCAATACCAAATAAACAATTTTCATTTTAAAATTTATAGATAATTTGTTGCTTTCAACAAGACAGTTTCATTTTCAATTACCAGAGTCTTATCAGTGCTTTGGGTCAATCCATCACATTGTTAGAAAACTTTTCAAGTTATTCAAAATAAATTTTGTTTCTACTCATTTTACTTTTCTTCCAGCTTAAATAAGCAACTCATTTATTCTTTTTAGGCTTTAGCTTTCAAATCACGCATTCCCCAAATTAAAGACTAAAAGGAAAGACTGACCATCAGTAGACTCCAGTCTGTCCTAAATGTTCTGCTTTATATATAGAAGATTATGTTCATGTAGCATAGTCTTAAGAAAGTGACTACAGAAGTTTTAAGTTAAATAAATTGTGTCTTCCTAGCCTCTTCTTCATCCCTTTATCATATTTATACCGACCTCAGAGTTGATGTGGACTGATGCTTTCATACAGCTCCCTGGCTTCCCCAAACTAATCTTCTTCCAGCTTACCCCATGCTGATCTCTAGGTAAAGCTTTAATGACATCCAGCTTAAGCAGAGACAGAAAGGATATGTTTGGGCTCACCTTGAGCCATGTACCTTCTTTTTACTGATATATATATATATATACACATACATATATATCATATATACACAAATGAGGTATGTTCATGGGAATGCTCTTCATACCTTCCAAGTTAAAAAATTAATCCATAGTCTGGGAAAAAGCAAGAGATATCCTTGTCACATACAAAGACTTCGTTCCTCACCAAAATAAAGGTAAGGTAGGTATATATATTGTTCAGGAGTTCTAGAAATAATCTGCTTCTTTAGTCTAATCAACATAGTTTCCAAAAGTAATGTTTCCAAGAGAAGGCAAAAATCATTTGGAAGATCAATATGGTAACACTTCCCCCGAACTAGATTTATGGTATTCCTTGAAAGACATGATGGTCTATTGTCATCAATTGCTCAATTATTGGGTAAATTCTGTCCTGAGAGGCTGAATCCTGAGAGGATTCAAGTGTTTATATCAGTAAACAATGGTCAATGAAAACAAATGGCTAAGAAAACAAATTTCACCTGCCTCATGTTTATGTATAGCCTGTAAGCTAAGAATGGTTTTCACATTTTTAGAAGGTTTAAAAAAACTCAGAAGCAGAATAATATTTTGTGATACACGAGAATTATATAAAATTCAAATTTCAGTGTATAAAAGTAATGTTTTATTGAAGCATAGCTACATTCATTAATTTATGTAATGTTCTATGGGTTCTTTCATGCTACAATGGCAGAGTTGAGTATTTATGACAGAGATCATATGGCCCACAAAGCCTAAAATATTTACAATCTGGCCCTTTACAGAAAACTTTGCCAACCCCTGGTTTACAACACAGTTCTTTTATTAATCACATCTTCACTCCATTGCCTGGAGAGATTAAGGCAGCCTGTACAAACCCCCCAATGGCACACTAGCTTCAGACAGAAATGCCTTTGGATAATTTTTAGAGGCTGAGTGACAAATAGAGCTACTGTGTCCATGAAGAAATAACCTTCTCCTTGAATAGATCTTGGCTCCCTACAATCCACAGGCTGTTGGGGAATTGTTAACATAGGAAAAGATTTTAAAGTTTTGAAATGTAGAAAATAATGGAACTTCAAGACTGTTCTTCTGACTACATACATTGTTTGAGGTGAGTATTACTTATAAACTTTCATATAGAATATATCACAATATTTATACAAGCTTTAGAATAATCTTTGTTTCATTAGGAGTAGATGAACTTTTAAAGTTTATTCAAGTGTCAGCATTAAAAGTAGAATTAAATAGCAATTAATTTTGGCAAGTCTGTACTGTCAAAAAAAATGCTGCCTACTTTCCATTCCTACTTCAGATTCTTCGTCTGCAAGATTTAACATTTCTATTAAGCGTAAACTAATCTTACTGGTAAATCCTCCTTCAGCCAGGTGGTAACTGCAAACCAAGGGCTGTCATTCAATATCATAATGACCAAGTCAGCAATAACTAGTAGCTTTTATTGCAATGTATAAACTTGATACTATCCATTTTTCCACATGTTAAACCATCAGAAACTAAAATTTCTCTGAGAAAAAAACAGATATTTTCCATAAAAATCCCTAGAATCATCATGCCTTTACTTGCCCTCTGTATAAAGAAGAAACAAAGAATACAAACTCAATTTTTAAATAAAAACACAATATTTAATAATCTATTTTAAGAAATATATCTAATAGCAGTCAAAGAGAAGGATACTTTTCATTTATTTTAAGAAGTTATGTATTTAACTACATCTTTACGGAAAAATATCAGGAATTATATAATTTCATTTTAAAATCTGTGGTGAACCTGTCTGATGTCTTGTACTTGCTTTATCACTGTTTTTCACCAAATTCACATTTGAAAGACTAGGCATTGTTTCCTATTAAAAAGAAAGCTAAACTTAATGATTACAAAAAGTTATTTTTAAATATAAGAAATATGTAGTTATAGTAGAAACATCCCGATGAAACCGATGTGTGGTTTAGAATTGTAATGACTGCAATAAAGTTTTTGTGGTATCAATTTACCTAGAGTAGGTCCTACTGCATTTTGACATTTCCTCTTCGAGGTGATTTCTTAAAATTCCCAACATATTATCAGAATTACATTTGAAGTGCCTATCACTGCATAAATCCCAATTTTTTGACATAGACTGACAAGATTCTATTACTGAATCAGAGTATGCTTTCATTTAGAATCTTCTTTTTAGTAAAACTGAAACACAAATAAGAAGAAAATAATCTCACTATTATATTTAATATTTCTTGGAAGTTTTATTACCATAAATAAATGATAACTATAAGTGTTAAAAAGCAGGAGATAAAAGTTAAAAGTAGTTTACAATATTATGATTATTTAGTCAAAGAATAACCTTGAAAGAATATTAGAATTTATGTTTAGTAAAGCTTCATTTATGAATTAAATATAATAACAATGACCAGTTATGTAAATGGAACAAAAGAACCCATTCACAATAGCTATACAATTTTTTTTAATGAGAGAAAACTTAACAAGGAAAATTTAGAGTGAGTATGAAGAAAACTATAAAATTTTCTAACTTGAAATAATAATTTCAACATCTAGGATGTATAAGCAAAAGTACACAAGAAATGATTGATGAATGAATGAATGAATGAATAACAGATATTTGAGTCCTAGTGCCCAGATTTTGGTTTTTAAAACCATTATTTGATTAAAGGAACCAGAGTTCCCTTGGATAAAGGGCTGTTCTTGGACTAGGTTAGGAAATATACAAGATCAGCCTAAAACATCTTTCAGTGCCAGAAAATAAGGTAGTGCTCAAAAAAAAAAAAACCCAAAAAACACAGTCATGTGGTATGTCAAAGGGAAGCGGGAGCCAGTAGTACACGCTCCCTATGGCCAAAGCTACAACAATTTGAGCAATAAAATAAATAAAGCAGTATAAGCTAAATATCCATGCATTCATACTTACATTAATAAGTGATTGAATAAATAAACAAATGGGAGAGAATAGGCAAATCCCCCATGCAGAAGAATTCCAAACAATTTATGTTTATACTCCACCCTCAAGTAAGAGGGCACAGCTCCCTACTTCTTCAGTGTGAACTGAATATAGTGACTTCCTTGCAAAGCATATAGTATGGAAAGAGGAAAAAAAGAATAACTTTACATTAGAGAAACCTGACAAACACTACCTCAGCCAAGTGATCAAGACTGACATCAATAGTGATGTCATGTTGATAGTCTGTACCCTTGATATGTAATGAGAAGAGCACTTTTCCTCTGTGGCTTTTCTTTCAAAAACACATAACCCCAGTCTAATCATGAGAAAAACATCAAAACAATTTTAAAAGAGAGGAAGTCTACAAAGTACCCGACCAGTATTCTTTAAAACTGTAAAGTTCATTGTCTTAATCCATCCTCATCTGCTGTAACAAAAATACCATTGATGAGCTAGTTTATAAACAACAGAAATTTCTCACGGTTGTGGAGGCTGGGATGTCCAAGATCAAGACTCCAGCAGATCTGGTGTCTGATGAGAGTTCACTCCCTGGCTCATAGATTGGTTGCTTTTCACTGTGTCCTTACATGGCAGAAGGAGCAAAGGATCTTTCTCAGGTTTATTTTATTAAGGGCATTAATCCCATTCATGAGGGCACATTATGATGACTTAATTCCAATAGGCCCAACCTCTTAATACTGTCACATTGGAGGTTAGGATTTCAACATACTAATTTTAGGGGACACAAACATTCAGTCCACTGCAGTCATCAAAAACAGAAAAACTCTGTGTAATTTATATAGCCGAGAAGAGCCTAAGGAGACAAGATTTCTAAATGCAATGTGGTATGCTGGAGGGATTCTTAGATTAAAAAAAAAAAAAAAAAAGACATTAGATAAAGACTAAGGATATCTGAATAAAGTATGGACTTTAGTTAATAATAATAATGTATAAATATTGATTAATTAACTGTGACAAAGTTCTATACTAATGTAAAAATGTTAATAATTGTAACCTGGCGTAGGGTATTTAGCAACCCTGTGCACTATCTTCACAATTGTTCTGTAAATCTAAAATTATTCTAAATTAAAAGTTTGTTTACAAAAGGATGTTTGAAATTCCAAACTTTAAAGTCCAATACAGAGATGTAGTAATTTATAAACCATAACACTGTTACAAATCTGGACAAGTAAATCACTGCATAGAACATCTGAAACACACCTACAATTATATACTAAGCTTTTAAATCATTAAACAAGTATTTATTAAAAATCTTCTAAGTGCCAGGCACCATTCTGAACAATGAAGATAAAGCAGTAAACAAAATATACCAAACAAATAAACAAACAAACAAAATCCCTCATTAAGCTCATATTCTAGTTGAAGAGACAGGCAATAAACAAATAAGTAAAATATGGTATATTTTAAATGTTGGCAAATACAATGTAGGAAAATAAGCTAAGCAAGGGGAATTGGAGTGCCAGCTCTGGCATGGCAATTTTAAATAGGATGGTCAAAAAAGCCTGACTGAAAAAGCAAAATTTGAGAAAAACTGAGGAGAGGGAATGAGGAATAGAGATATGAGGGGAAAAATCATTCTAGACAGGAGGAAAGTAAAAGTCCCTGAAATTACTATATGCTTGGTGGATTTGAAGAAAAGCAAGTGGATCAGGGTGAATAAAACAAAAGAAGAGAAAGAGCCAGAACTTGAGTCTGTGAGATGAGGGTAGTGACATGGCATGTGTTCTTGAAGAATATCATAAGGTTTCTAGAGATTTTCCTCTGGATGAGATGAGATACTTTTAGATGGTTATGAGCAGAGCAGTGTATGGTTGAATCTGTATACTAAATGCAGTATTTTGGTTATTGTGCTGAGAACTGAATGTAGGGGGAAAATAGTGGAAATCAGAGAAGCCAATTAAGAGGCTTTTATATAAATCCAGATAAAAGGTGATGGTGGCTTTGTCTAGGATGGTAGCTGTGGAAGTTTTGATTTTTTAATCAATTTGAGGTGAAAGCTGATGGGGTATTATGATTGATTAGATGTGGGATATCAGAGAACTAGAGGAGCTAAAATGAATCCAAGGCATTAGTCTTGAGCAACCTAATGGAATTGCCATTTACGGAGATAGAAAAGATTATAGGAAAAGCAAGTTTGGGAACAATGATAAAGTAGTTGATTTTTATTTTGAGTCTGAGATATCCCTTAGATAAGCAAATGGTGATATCGAATTGGCATATAGATATGTAATTTTGGAATATAGGGGGAAATTCTGGAATGGAGATAGAGGTCTCCATATGGGTGTATTGAAACCAAAGAGACTAGACAAAATCATCAAGGGAATAAATAGAAACAGAAGAGAAGATGTCTAAGAACTGAGCTTTAGGAAACTCAAATGTTAAGAAGTGAAGGAGAGAGGAAGAAACAAGTAAAGGAGTCTGAGAAGGCATGACTAATGAGATAAGAGAAAGGAAGAAAAAGTAACCAATTAGGTCAAATGGTGATACAACAGGTGAGATGAGAACTGAGAATTGAAGTTTGGATTTAGTAAGGTAGATGGGGGTCATGAATGGCCTAGAAAGATCAGCCAAAGCTTGATTAGAAGGTGGTAAAAGAATTGGAAGAGAGAAATTAGAGCCAGCAGGTTAGATGACTTTCTTGACATCACATATGTAACTGTTGGAAAAGGACTAAATTATTGAATAAAGAGTACTGAAATAATTAGTTTACCACTTGCAGAAAAAATAAATAAAATAGAAAGAAGGAATCTTGTCAGAAAGAAAGAAGGAACGTACAAATAAATACTCAGAATGATTAAAATATAAATATATAAACAAATTTACATCAATTAGGGAAGATTTTATATATATTTATATATATTATACATATATTTGTTTTTACATATGTCAAAATACCAATGGTAGAAAACAGGAAAAAGACAAATTTTTAATAAATAAAACTCAGAACTTCTGTATGTTCATAAGACATTATAAAATAAGACTATAAATAAATGAAAACCTGGAAAATATTGTAATTTATAAGTATTATGCAAATTACTTATCATTTTTCTCTTGGTCCCACATTGGTCCTTGCCTTAACGTACTCTACTTTGTGCCACTATAGCTGTACACTTTAAAGTGCTTTCCCCAGACTCTGTAACTAGCTAGTTTTCAATTAAGTTTTGTCAGTGGGAGATAGAGGATAGATAGTAAAAGGTAGGAAGAAGGAAAATTCATGTTCTGCATCTGGCTCTGAAAATGGCAGCAGCTGGTGACCTTGGCACTAGTGACAGTGGTAAGGGGACAGTGATGGCCTCTAGTAGCCACGGCAGCGCCAGCCCAAACAACAGGGTCCCTTCTTTGGAGGTCTCTCCCCAGCAACGTCATTGCCACATTGGAGATGGAGCTGCTTCAGCTGCACCTACAACCATGCGGCAGCAGGCGCAGGGTCATGGCTCACGCTCAAGGGCATTTGTGGCTTTCTGATCTCGGGGTAATATCCTGTCATCCTTTTTATTCCTCTAGCATTCCCCTCTCATTTTGGTTCTTTCAGAGAATCCAAAACTTTATATCCTATCTCGTGTATGAAATTCTCTTTGTTTGAAATAGCCAATGTGGTTTCTATTTTTTGACTGGAGTCTGACTGATACAGAAGGCCAAAGTTTTGATGTCCTCAATATTTAAATAAAATAAATGCAAAATTAATGTACCAATAGAAAATGGACAAAGAAATGAACATGTTTCTGAAATCAACTAAAAATGTCTACTATATATGTGTGTATGGAAAGATAGATAGATGATAGATAGATAAATAGATAGATAGATTCAAGCACTAGTAATTAAAGTAAATTCTCAGTGAGATTTAATTTGTATTCATCAACTGAGAAAGATTAAAAAAATTACATGCATTATTGTCAAGTGTAAATTAAACAGGAACTTTTATACATTGCTGCTGAGACAAAGTTTCCTGAGGACAATTTGGCAATATATATCAAAACTCTTAAAAATGTGTATACATTTGACTCAGCAATTCTTTCTAAGAATTTATCCTAAGGAAATAAACATGACTGTTCTCATTAAGAGTTTATGTTAGTGGTACTCTGTTAACAGTAGTAAAATTTTAGGGGAAATAATCATAGGGAGTTTGTCCAAAGTAAGAAATATTTTATATGAAATATGGTGCATTCATAGAAAGGAATAATCTACAGCCATTAAAATTTTATGAAAAAAAAATATTTATTAGCATGAGGAAATGATTATATTATATATTCAAGGAAACAAAGAATACGTACTATAGAAAAACATTATTTATAGCTGTTATACACACATCTGTGCAACAGGATAATATATTAAGGACCTGATACAATAGATGTTTCATGCAAGTAAGACAAGAGAACAAAATAAATATTTAAGAATGGTTTTGTGACATGAAGACTTTTCACACTGGGTCTACTGACCCAGACAGATGGTAGAAAAAGAGCCAAAGAATAAAAATGAAAGTTTGTGAAGACGGTTGTGTTGTTTTGCTTTCTGTTTTGGAGAGTGTGTTTCTAGGCTGTGACTCCCAACCCCCTGCCCATTACCTCAAGTCCATTCACAGGACCTCCAACAAGATCTATCAGGTAGCATGAGATGCATTTCCAGTATTTAAGTGTTGCCATGTGGAACATGCACATTGAGCTGCCATCTGGAATATGCCAAAAGTATAACAAAGCCAGAGGGCATGGCTACTTCCTTGAGGCAGGTGGGCAAGAGGAAGATCCTGGGGAAGTAAACCTTCCCAACTTAGGCACATGAATGTTTGGGGACAACAGGAAAGAGAACCTAGAGCTATTGTAAAGACTGCCCATAAAGACTACCTGAAAGGTTCTGCGGGACATTGACTACAGGAAAAATTGGGGATGTGGAAAGCATACTCACCTGGAGGAGCAGGTACATCACAGCTATGCAGGAGTTGCAGCAGTTGCAGCAGAAGGGCTTCTGAAGAACCAGGAAGTACCATGAGAGACAGAGTCAGAAATGACTTACAACAACTGCCATGGAAGACCATGCCCTTCTCTCCACTCTGTCTCCCTGAGTTTGAATATAATGATTTGAGAACGAAGCAGTTACAGAGTAGTAGGGAGAAGGACATACTCTGAGCAGAGAAAAAGAAAACAAGGAAACATCCTGCCTGCCATGACCCTGGTTGTGGGGAGAGAAAAGGACCAAATGTTAAAGCAGGTTCGCAGTTTTGATCATTTTCTGGGACTGTAAAATTTGAACCACTGAATTGAGAGTGTGTTTATAATTTAAAATGACTGAAAGTCTTTTAATTTCAAAGAATGACCAAAAAGATATGATTGTGGAGAGTCTCAGCTAGAGTCCCAGGTTTCATCAAGAGGCAAGGGAAAATCTAAATTTCCCTCACCAAATACATTTTAATGGTACATTGGAGACAAAGTTACATTTTTATTGTATTCCACAAGAGAGATGGCTTTATATAAGTTGTATGCTAATATATACAGAGACAGATTGAGACAGTAAATGAGTCAGGTCACTTTATGGTAATTGTGATTTGTACATTTTCAGTATACATGATATACTCCAATAAAATGCTTATTACAGTGGAAATATGTTAACTACTATTTCTTCTAATTCAGCTCACTTGATTATTCCTGGACAAACAGTGAAAACTGGCTGAAAGGTTAAGGTTTCAGGAAAAATAATTTTATTATCATTCAAGTTTGGTCCATAGTGGATGAATATTGATGGATAGAAGAATTATACTAAGTCCAAATTGTTTTGAGAACAGGAAGCAGGTAAACATATTAAAATAGATTGTGCCCCCAAGATTACCTACAGATATAAGGTCACATGATATTTCAAAATGAGTACACTGGGAGCCCCTGTCTGTTAATATAGTCCTTTAGGAAAACAACCAGAAGGTGAATTGCCTCTGAAAACTGAATTCCCTAGTGAGATGGAAGTACCAGTTATCCGCTTGAGTCAAGGCAGACTTTGCTGAGGCTGGCATAGGGTGGGCCTGGCTCATCCTCACTGTATTCTTGCAATGACTAAAGCTCGGTCCTTGAGCAAAATGGATTAGAAAAGATGAACTGGTTAAAAATTTTGGAGGGATAATTAGGTTACTAATGACTGCTAACCAAATAGCTAAAAACAGAATAATCATTAATTCTTTTAAGAAATCAGCTTTCTTTTGTTTGAATAACTGACTCATCTCTAGAAACAGCTGACTCACACAATTTATTTTACTATGTGTATCAATCTCAAATCCCTTTAAGCTAGATGTCAACTCAGGTGCCCTATCTTTTTAGATTTGTTCAATATAATTGACTGAAAATCTTTCCCAGCTGTGGTGGAATAAGGTTTTACATAATCACCACTAGTTATATTTGCTCATTTATGGCTGTCACACAATCCTTACTTTGCTGGCCTGATATTCTACTACATCATCCCAGGTGTGGAATTCAGCTTCTATCCTCTGAGATTCTCCTCAAACATCACTCACACAAGTGTAGACATGTATAATCTATGTTCTAGTGTGACAGAGGACTTTTATAAACCCACTTGGCTCTACTCCTTCCCCACCTCAAGATCTCTTCCTCCCCCTTCAGTTTTTCTTTGCTATTCTCAGGCAACTTCTAGATCTTTTTTCCCATATTTAAAGACTCTGTAATATCTCTGCCAAAACAAAAAAAACAACTTTGCAAAACCCACTCTTTATTACAACAGAACCAACTGTTTTTGTCTTACTTATATCTCACCATCAAGTTCCAGAAAGTTTCAAAATCAACATAAATGGCTTTACCCTTTGATTTGAATTGTGCAAACCCTCTTTAAAAGGCTAGTTGGCTACAGTAGTTCTATGTGAAATGAGAAAATGTTTCTTATTTTTACTTTTTTTCTACTACTTCACTGTCTCCGTAACTTTAGCTCAATCCTGCCTTTATTTGATCTCCCTTGTTAATTTTTCCTCCCATTTTTTTCCAATTCATGTTTTCACATCAAACTTCCCTCACTGTTTCTTGTTATGCCTTTCTTTGTACTCCATCTTCATTGCCTTATATGTCAAGGTTAAAAAAGTTGATTTGAACCCGAGTCATTCTTACTTCAATGATCATTTTCTCTCTACTTTATAAAGCTGTCTGTATATATGCACTGGCACCAACTACCTTTCTTAAAGCAATTTTCTATCATGTTTTTAAATGCTTAAAGTTATCAAAGAGCACAGTGAATCATTTTACATATGATGCTAAACATATTTAATAATAATTTAATAATATGGCAATACTAAACCTAAATACTATTTCTGTTTTTGTTTGCATGCCAGTCTTAGATTTCATTTAAATAAAAATATATTCAGATGTAGAAAACTTTTTGTTTACATTTGCACCTCTATAGTCAATATAAAACATTATCCATATTTGATTTATATATTTATATATATTAACAGATTAACATTACCTCACACCTTATGACTCTCTCATTTAGCAAATATTTCTGTTTACCTCTGTTATGTTCTATATTTATCCACAGAGAAGAAAGACACATAGCAATATGAATTAAACTAGAGATATGTACAAAGTGTTTTGAAATAATGGAGGAGGAAAAAACTAGCACATACCATAATAATCATAACATAACGGCAATAATTGCTATATGGAGGACTCTCAGTAAAGTGTTACCCCATTAGCTCTCTTTTTACAGATAATGGAAAAAACAGTGTTGGTAATTTAAATATTCTAGTTTCATGTCTAGATTCATGTACTGAAAATGTCATTTAAAGGCAAGATTTGAACACTTGTCTGTCTGACTACAAAATCCATTCACTGCATTATATTGCCTCCATCTATAAATTGTACCATTCGGTGAAGTACATGAATATATACACTCATAATGGTAGGCATAAATCATTTTAATTCAATCAAAGCAGTTCTAAAAAAAATTTTTATCCAAAAAACATACTTTCATTCCTTCTATTTGTTCAGTGTATATATCACAATGTGATCACTAACAATTTCTGCCTATAGTGCCAATTAAGATTTCTACCGAACAATTGCATTTATAATATGTTCAATGCATGTTTAGCTTGTGGAGTAAGAAAGAGAAGAACGAAAATCTGGCTGAAATGTGCATAAAAAAGTCATGCAGTGGTGGTGAAAAACAGGAACACAGTAGTAGTAAAAGATGGCACTGCCCAGAGCAGTGGAGGCTAACAATTAGAGACACTCTTCCCAGGGGAATTATAGAAATCCCTAACTAGGCAACGTACTTTCTTATATAATCTGATTAATTTAAAAGTACCTGTATATTCTTTTCTTTGCAGGTTAGCCCATTCTTGCGCTAAACTGGGAAATAAAAAATCAATGGATTATGGATTTTAAAAAATTTTACCTTATATGAATGACATTTCTCATCATTATAAAATATAAAATAATTAGGTGAAATTAAAGTTATTCAACCAGGAACTTGCTTTTGCTTTTTATGACTTGAACTGCCTAACAAATTTATGAGCTAAAATGTTATATACCTTTGGTAGAAAACAGAATGAAGACCATCATTTTTTTACATTCTTTTTTTTTTTTAAACATCTTTATTGCAGTATAATTGCTTTACAATGGTGTGTTAGTTTCTGCTTTATAACAAAGTGGATCAGCTATACATATACATATATCCCCATATCTCCTCCCTCTTGTTTCTCCATCCCACCATCCCTATCCTACCCCACTTGGTGGTTGCAAAGCACCGAGCTGATCTACCTGTGCTATGTGGCTGCTTCCCACTAGCTATCTATTTTACATTTGATAGTGTATGTCCATGGCACTCTCTCACTTCATCCCAGCTTACCCTTCCCCCTCCCCATGTCCTCAAGTCCCTTCTCAACGTCTGCATCTTTATTCCTGTCATGCCCCTAGGTTCTTCAGAAACATTTTTTTTTTTTTAGATTCCATATATATGTGTTAGCATATGGTATTTGTTTTTCTATTTCTGACTTACTTCACTCTGTATGACAGACTCTAGGTCCATCCACCTCACTACAAATAACTCAATTTCGTTTCTTTTTATGGCTGAGTAATACTCCATTGTATATATCTGCCACATCTTCTTTATCCATTCGTCTGTCGATGGACACTTAGGTTACTTCCATGTCCTGGCTATTGTAAATAGACCTGCAGTGAACATTGTGGTAAATGACTCTGTTTGAATTATGGTTTTCTCAGGGTATATGCCCAGTAGTGGGATTGCTGGGTCGTATGGTAGTTCTATTTTTTCGTTTTTTAAGGAACCTCCATACTGTTCTCCATAGTGGCTGTATCAATTTACATTCCCACCAACAGTGCAAGAGGGTTCCCTTTTCTCCACACCCTCTTTAGCATTTATTGTTTGTAGATTTTTTGATGATGGCCATTCTGACCGGTGTGAGGTGATACCTCATTGTAGTTTTGATTTGCATTTCTCTAATGATTAGTAATGTTGAGCATCCTTTCATGTGTTTGTTGGCAATCTGTATATCTTCTTTGGAGAAATGTCTATTTAGGTCTTCTTCCCATTTTTGGATTGGGTTGTTTGTTTTCTGGATATTGAGCTGCATGAGCTGCTTGTACATTTTGGAGATTAATCCTTTATCAGTTGTTTCTTTTGCAAATATTTTCTCCCATCTGAGGGTTGTCTTTTCATCTTGTTTATGTTTTCCTTTGTTGTGCAAAAGCTTTTAAGTTTCATTCGTCCCATTTGTTTATTTTTGTTTTTATTTCCATTTCTCTAAGAGGTGGGTCAAAAAGGATCTTGCTATGATTTATGTCATAGAGTGTTCCACCTATGTTTTCCTCTTTGTAGTGTCTGGTCTTACATTTAGGTCTTCAATCCAATTTGATTTTATTTTTGTGTATGGTGTTAGGGAGTGTTCTAATTTCATTCTTTTACATGTAGCTGTCCAGTTTTCCCAGCACAACTTATTGAAGAGGCTGTCTTTTCTCCACTGTATATTCTTGCCTCCTATATCAAAAATAAGGTGACCATATGTGCGTGGGTTTATCTCTGGGCTTTCTATCGTGTTCCATTGATCTATATTTCTGTTTTTGTGCCAGTACCATACTGTCTTGATTACTGTAGCTTTGTAGTATAGTCTGAAGTCTGGGAGCCTGATTCCTCCAGCTCTGTTTTTCTTTCTCAAGATTGCTTTGGCTATTTGGGGTCCTTTGTGTTTCCATACAAATTGTGAAAGTTTTTGCTCCAGTTTTGTGAAAAATGCTATTGGTAATTTGATAGGGATTGCATTGAATCTGTAGATTGCTTTGGGTAGTAGAGTCATTTTCACAATGTTGATTCTTCCAATCCAAGAACATGGTACATATCTCCATCTATTTGTATCATCTTTAATTTTTTTCATCAGTGTCTTATAGTTTTCTGCATACAGGTCTTTTGTCTCCTTAGGTAGGTTTATTCCTATATATTTTATTCTTTTTGCTGCAAAGGTAAATGGGAGTGTTTCCTTAATTTCACTTTCAGATTTTTCATCATTAGTGTATAGCAATGCAAGAGATTTCTGTGCATTAATTTTGTATCCTGCTACTTTACCAAATTCATTGATTAGCTCTAGTAGTTTTCTGGTAACATCTTTAGGATTCTCTATATATAGTATCATGTCATCTGCAAACAGTGACAGCTTTACTTCTTCTTTTCTGATTTGGATTTATCCTGTATGGGATGCTCTGCACTTCCTGGACTTAACTGACTGTTTCCTTTCCAATATTAGGGAAGTTTTCAACTATAATCTCTTTGAAAACTTTCTCAGTCCTTTTTTTTCTTCTTCTGGGACCCCTATTATTCAAATGTTGGTGTGTTCAGTGTTGTCCCAGAGTTCTCTGAGATTGTCCTCAATTTTTTTCATTCTTTTTTCTTTATTCTGCTCTATGGTATTTATTTCCACTATTTTATCTGCTGGTTCACTTATCTGTTCTTCTGCCTCAGTTTTTCTGCTATTGGTTCCTTCTAGAGAATTTTTAATTTCATTTATTGTGTTGTTCATCATTGTTTGCTTGCTCTTTAACTCTTCTAGGTCCTTGTTAAACGTTTCTTGTTTTTTCTCCATTCTATTTCCAAGATTTTGGATCATCTTTATTATCATTACTCTGAATTATTTTTCAGGTAAACTGCCGATTTCCTTTTCATTTGTTTGGTCTGGTGGGTTTTTACCTTGCTGCTTCATCTGCTGTGTATTTCTCTGTCTTCTCATTTTGCATAACTTACTGTGTTTGGGGGCTCCATTTCGCAGGCTGCAGGTTTGTAGTTCCCATCGCTTTTGGTTTCTGCTCCCAGTGGGTAAGGTTGGTTCAGTGGGTTGTGTAGGCTTCCTGGTGGAGGGGACTGGTGCCTGTGTTCTCGTGGATGAGGCTGGATCTTGTCTTTCTGGTGGGCAGGACCACGTCCGGTGGTGTGTTTTGGGGTGTCTGTGACCTTATTATGATTTTAGGCAGCCTCTCTGCTAATGGGTGAGTTTGTGTTCCTGTCTTGCTAGTTGTTTGGCATAAGGTGTCCAGCACTGTAGCTTGCTGGTCGTTGAGTGGAGCTGGGTCTTATTGTTGAGATGGAGATCTCTGGAAGACCTTTTGCCATTTGATATTACATGGAGCCGGGAGGTCTCTGGTGGACCAATGTCCTGTACTCGGTTCTCCCACCTCAGAGGCATAGCCTTGACACCTGGCTGGAGCACCAAGACCCTGTCAGCCACATGGCTCAGAAGAAAAGGGAGAAAAAAAGAAAGAAAGAAAAATAAAATAAAATAATGTTATTAAAATAAAAAATTAAATTATTAAAAATTAAAAAAGGAAAGAAGAGAGCAACCAAACCAAAAAACAAATCCACCAATGATAACAAGCGCTAAAAAGTATAGTAAAAAAAAAAAAAAGGACAGACAGAACCCTAGGACAAATGGTAAAAGCAAAGCTCTACAGACAAAATCACACAAAGAAGCATGCACTTTCACACTCACAAGAAGAGAAAAAGGAAAAAAAAATATATATATCTATATATTTTTTAAAAAAGGAAGAAAGCAACCAAATCAATAAACAAATCTACCAATGATAATAAACTCTAAATACTAAACTAAGATAAACATAAGACCAGAAACAAATTAGATGCAGAAAGCCAACCCCAAATCTACAGTTGCTCCCAAAGTCCACTGCCTCAATTTTGGGATGATTCATTGTCTATTCAGGTATTCCAGAGATGCAGGGTACATTAAGTTGATTGTGGAGATTTAATCCACTGTTCCTGAGGCTGCTGGGAGAGATTTCCCTTTCTCTTCTTTGTTCTCACAGCTCCTGGGGTTCAGATTTGGATTTGTCCCCACCTCTGCGTATAAGTCACCTAAGGGCATCTATTCTTTGCTCAGACAGGACAGGGTTAAAGTGGCAGCTGATTAGGGGGCTCTGGCTCACTCAGGCCAGGAGAAGGGAGTGATACGGAATGTAGGGGGAGCCTGTGGCGGCAGAGGCCAGCGTGATGTTGCACCAGCCTGAGGCGTGCCGTGTGTTCTCCCAGAGAAGTTGTCCTTGGATCATGGGACCCTGGCAGTGGCAGGCTGCACAGGCTCCCAGGAGGGGAGGTGTGGATAGTGACCTGTGCTTGCACACAGGCTTCTTGGTGGCAGCAGCAGCAGCCTTAGCGTTTCATGCCCGTCTCTGGTGTCCGCGCTGATAGCTGCGGCTCGCACCTGTCTCTGGAGCTCGTTTAGGCAGTGCTCTGAATCCCCTCTCCTCATGCACCCCAAAACAATGGTCTCTTGCCTCTTAGGCAGCTCCAGACTTTTTCCCGGACTCCCTCCCAGCTAGCTGTGGCGCACTAGCCCCCTTCAGGCTGTGTTCACACAGCCAGCCCCAGTCCTCTCCCTGGGATCTGACCTCCGAAGCCCGAGCCTCAGCTCCCAGCCCCCATCCGCCCTGGCAGGTGAGCAGACAAGCCTCTCGGGCTGGTGAGTACTGGTCGGCACTGATCCTCTGTGCGGGAATCTCTCCGCTTTGCCCTCCACACCCCTGTTGCTGCGCTCTCCTCCGTGGCTCCGAAGCTTCCCCCTCCGCCCCCCGCAGTCTCCACCCGTGAAGGGGCTTCCTAGTGTGTGAAAACCTTTCCTCCTTCACAGCTCCCTCCCAGAGGGGCAGGCCCTGTCCCTATTCTTTTGTCTCTGTTTTTTCTTTTGCCCTACCCAGGTACGTGGGGAGTTTCTTGCCTTTTGAGAAGTCTGAGGTCTTCTGCCAGCATTCAGTAGGTGTTCTGTAGGAGTTGTTCTACATGTAGATGTATTTCTGATGTATTTGTGGGGAGGATGGTGATCTCCACGTCTTAGTCCTCCGCCATCTTGAAGGTCTCTCCTCCGAAGACCATCATTTATGTCATACAAAAGTAAGCATCACAGGCACAGAAACCATCATTGACCACCAAAATCATATCATCTGCTAATACAAAGGTTAACAACTGAATGATAGATCCAATTCAAGACTCTAATATATTCCCTAAATAAAGTTATTTTTAATTGATGCAATTTTTGGATTGTATTACTACACCTATCAGTGAGCTCTCTGCCCCAAACTTGAAAGACATTGTAGACCCCGTAATGTGTGTTCATCCAATATTTCCTGTCACTGAGGAATGAACAGCAGATTTTTTTGAACCACTGTTCAGGCCGTTATATTATCTAATTCCTAAGCAAAAATTTTCATTTCAGCTAAAGAAACATGTTGATATTTAGCCATTTTGAATTTGTTAGCTCACAATTCGAAATGTTCTCTAAAGCCCTTACTCACATTTGGAAAGTCCATTACATTCTTTTCCCCTCATAACATCTTTGCTTACATCATGCTCAAAGTTCACTGCTACATAAAGCCATTCTAAATAATCTACCTTCAGATCGAATTATCATGTTTACAGCTTCTCTTAACACTTATTTTTAAAGTACTAAGAATCTTATTTATTTATTAGCGATTTTTCTTGTAATATTTTATATTTTCCCACATGCATTTATTCCACAACACATTAAATGAGAACTTGTACATTTTCTAGCCTTGTACCTCCCCAGAGCATATTTCAAGATTCTAGCTTTAACTGAACTTTCTTCATAACCTTCTCCCCCAAAGGACTTGAAGGAAAAAATAATTTGCCTATTGACTTAAATCCTGTAGAACAACCCTGAGAAAAATGTGCAGTAGATTTGTTCATTAAGCACTTAATACTAACAATAAAGTTACTAATATATTATTTTTGTTAAACTGTGTAGTATATGTAGAGAGTATAAAGCACTTTATATATTTAACTGACAGCAACAGTCCTGTTCAGTGTTACCTCCATTTCACAGACAAAGAAACTGAGGCATTATTTAAGTAATGTAACCAAGATCACACAACAAGTACTTGGAACTATCAACATTCTAATCAAGGTTTGTCTGAATCTAAAGCACTTTCTAATTATTATATGTAAACTGTTTTCCTGCCAACATGTGAGTTATCAGAGCAGACAGTTCAAGCAAATGTTACCTGTAATATAAACATGTATTAAGTGTTCTACCTACATGCTACACACTCTAAGCATGTGATCAGACTTAGGACAAACCAGAGTTTTCTCCTGATGGCTGAAGCTTCATGAATTGTGTCATTAGTAGATATTCTGATAACAATATTAAATCTAAATACATTTTCATATAACATATTACTTTTGACTCAAATTGTTTTGAATATGACTTTATTTCTTACGAAGTCTGTCTCTTGGGCTGAATTGCAAAATTATGTTGCCTAATACATGAAGCATTTTTTTTTAACCCAACCTCTGTATGTTATAGTACAAAGATAACTAGCCCAGGAACCACCTTGCTGAGTTCTTATCCTTATTCCCTCAATGAAGAGCTATGCAACCACAAACAAGTTGTATAAGACTTCTAGACCTAAGCTTTTCTTATTTGTATATATAAAGGATTGGAATTGATTATTTTTGTGATATTATCTGGTTATAATAGAGGACAAAAGCTTACCATCTAGTTGGAATACTAGTGTGTGTATATTTATTTATTTACTTATATAAAGTGAATTAATTAAGGCCTACAAATAAAGAGAACCAACAAATAAATGACAACAGGATTGTGGGGTCCCTTAGTTTATTTTTAAAAACTAGAATACAAAAAAGAGAACTATCTCAATCCTACCTAACTACATACGTGAGACATCAAATTAAGTCTCCTAGAACCCATATCTTAGGAAGCAAGTCTATTTATAGCAGCTCTGTAAGGCAACAAGGAAATAGTGTTGGAAAAACTAGCTTCCTCTGCAACTTATCACTGAACCCTCAAAGACTAAGCATCTTCTCTAAGAATGAAAGAGGTAGATAGCAATGAGTTTTCTTGGACCATGGTTAATTGATATCAGAGCCCAATTTCAGATGCTGTTTAGCAGGTATTTAAGGAACTAAGCTCTGGTGCCAGATAGCCTGGGTTTAAAATCTGGCCACACACTCACTATATGATCTTTGTTTATCATCTTATACTTTAGTTTCCTTGTCTTTGTTTATTAATGTTCCTACCTCACAGGGTTGCTATAAAATTTAACTTAGTTAATATAGGCAAAGAATTCAAGAAGTGCTTGGCCCATATTAATTATTCAATTAAATGTAACATACTACTTGAGGTTATAACCTTCAGTTTGTTAACTAAGCACCAGCCTGTGCCCTGGGGCATTCTTCTTGTAGAACATTTCTACATTCTTCTATCTTTAGAGGAGAGATGCTCTTTATCAGTCCATTTCCTGCAATAATGCTGTATCAGAATAAGGGTCTTATTTTTAGATGTCATAATCATATCTTAAGCTAACACATCAGACATGGAAATCTACTCGCTAGTTCTAAAATTTTATTAATGAAACATTTTAACAACAAATAACATACTGAATATTACATAATCAGACCTAGTTCCTTTACTCAAAGACTACCTTAGAAGTCTGTCCTTATCAGTTCTCTTTTATCCAAGATAAAATGTTCATAGTATTGGTAATATCCTTTCACCCAGATAAAGGTGCATGACCTACATACATAGATGATAAGGCAATCTAGAACAATTGGAATTATCAAATTTAGATTGGATTACCTCTAAAAGATTTGATAGAGGGATTGAACTTTGGGAAAACAAACAGGGAAATGATAAAAATAGATGGAGAAGGTATTTCAGAGTTATGGCTTGACAAAAGAACTCAGAATTAAGACTGAATTTATTGAGCAATATATGGACCTAGGATAAGAAAAAGCAAAGACAACCTCCTAAATATGAAGAAAAAGAAAAAAACATACTTTTTATTGGTCGATTTAATTTCTGGAAACCTATTTCCTTTTATTATTCAGAGCAAAGCTCTAATCTAGACAAACCTCTCATTGATTTCAAATATATTAGATCTATAAAATATATCACAAAAATGATAAACTGGTTGGTAGTGCATAAAGAATGGGCAAGCAAATGGAAGCTAGTAAAAATCTGCTACACTAAATGTAACTACAATATATTGAAGTCTGCCTAACCTGAGACAAAACAAAATCCTCTGAGCCACCTGCAATAATTTCAGAGTAATCTGCTACTCTAGAAATGAAACCAACTTGGATCTATCAAAATAAGAAAAAGGCAGTGCAAAAATAGGCCTCTTAGAAAAAATGAAAATGAAAACTGAGAAATATCACATCAGGAAGCTTTCTCCAACACCCTGTTTCAAAGTCTGGAAAAGAGAAATCCTTTTTGGAAAGATTTTGAGGTATAATTACTTAAACTTTGTTTATAGTGGCACAATGAAGTCTTTTCTCTTCTTACCTTGCCAAAAAGTAAAACCGTAATGGATTAGGAACATCAACAACTGAAACACAGAAAACCTTACAGGAGAAGGATGCCAAGAAGTATGAAATGTTTCTATTTCCTCCTTTGTGTTAGCAGCTGGACTCCACATTACTTTCTTTCAACTTTATCCATGCTCCCTTTTTTAAAAGTCACTTTTGTCAGTTGCTTTCAAGTTTTCCACTTTGCATTGAATTAATAGTATTATGGAATATGCTGTCATGCGTTCTACTTCTTTTCTACTTCCATCACCTACCTGGTTTTCTCAATACATGTAATATTTATCATATTTACTAACAAACTTTATAGTCTTGAGCTGCTTCACAAAGGGATTTTCTGCATATTCAATTCAATAAAAAGTAATCAGATTTATAATTCTGCTTGACCTGTAAACATAAACTGTGAGATATTTTACATCTTATTTTGAATGGTAAAGTCTATGATTTTAAATTTCTCTATTTACTTTCCATGAAAATAACTCCTTTCTCATGAACAAATTATTTTAAAAATAAAAATAAGTACATATTTTGCACTGATGCTGTTTTATTCCTTCTCATGAATGTCCCTACTACTAACAAATAATTACACATGCCAGTTCCTTGCCCACGAACTGATTTACACATGGGAAACTCTGAATAATGATTCTGGCAGACTCCAGATTTATGAAGCTCAGCAGCTTTAATGACCATGAATATGTTGCCAAACCTCTTTTATTTGTCTCCAAGCCTCTCATTGTAAATTGCAGTCCTCCTTTTCAGCCCCACCTGGTTATCCCAGCTTTGTACTATCCTCATTTCTAACCAACACATATAGCCTTTTTTCCTTATGAAGACCTGCACCTTACCTGCCCCCTTCCCCTTTCCTGACCAGGCTAGGTGGTCTGGCTGCAGGTGTTTTTTTATCTCATGCTCTCATCTTGACTTCCACTCCCCCAACCTCAGTTTTCCCCTGGAGATCAGGCCACCCTGCTTTCCCAATTATGAAAATTATAAATGCCACAAAGAAATCCAAGTCTTACTACTTCAGATACAGATATTTTTTTTTCTGTTGTTGCATTTTGTGCTTGTATTAAGCACCAAACATAAAATATTCTGTCATATGAGCATTCTTGACCTATTTGCTTAGAAATGAATTTTAATTATTATGATCTGGCATTAATAAACATGGTGACCATGTATCCTTTATCAAGACAGCACATTATTTCATAATGGTGGTCGCTTTAGAAGCAAAGCATTATAGCCTAAAAGACAGCTAATACTGTCTAAACAACTATTTCTCAAACTTTGTGTATCCATAACCCAATTTTTTAGACTAATAACTTGACAAAAATGGTGTTGCTATTAAACATTGACATTCCTCATTACCAGATAAAATTTGTTCCATGTTCTAATACAGTCAGTTTTTATAAAACAATAATGGGGCTCTGAACTAGTTACACAATAATTTTTTTAATATCAAAGTAGTCCTGACTTTAATTAAAACTACATTAAAGTAAATACAAAAAATACAGTTCTTCTCTAATACTACTAATGTCCAAAATAAATATTTTGATATATTCATTTCAAATACATTTGTAATATACTTTATTTTGAAGAATAACATATGTTGGCCATAATAAATTTAGAAAAGACAGAGAAGTTAAACATGAACATAAATTTCCCATAATTCTTATGCATAGAAATAATGCTGATAATAACTTGATAACCCTTCCAGTCATGATATGGATAGAGAGAATTCATACCTAACAATAAAACATGTAAGGGACATATTTAATATAAAATTTAGCCTATTTTTCCTATTTAAAGGCTCCTGAACTTCTCTTATGCCATTACATCATTCTATACTATGCTATCTAATTACAGCCGCACAATCTCCCAACCATTTAACACACTGTCCTTATTACTACTTTTTAGATAGCAGATAATTTGTAATAGCATTATTTAATTATTTGAAACACTTTTTTTTTCAGTTTTAACCCAATGTGAAACATTTACTTAGCTTCAACTATGTACAATTTGTTTCAATGTTCACTGCCAGTTCTTTTCTATTGTAAGTTTTCTATTCATAAACATTTAATTTACTTCATTTTTTATTAATTTATAAATTATATATTCTGAATATCTGCACACTTGATTATGTACTTTATTGGCTTTCACATCTGAAAATCAAGTTGGATGAATATAAAAATGTTGAGTACAAGCTTTTATGTCTCAAAGTTCCCCAATTTTAATCTTAATTTATTATTGCAGAAGAAAAGCCTGTTGCCATTCTGGTAACTCTTTTTTTATATTCAACATGTCTTTTCAACATGGCTATTTTTTATAGTGTTTTCCCTTTTGAGTGTGTGTGTGTGTATGTGTGTGTAATTTAAAAATTAGCATGTACCAAGCTGTGTATCACTTCTTATTAAAGCTACTGAAATGAAAAATTTTTAATCTGAAAGAACAAGCCAATGTATTCATCTCTAAAAAAATTTCTGATGTTACATCTTTGATTAATTGTTTTTCAAAAGCATTGGTTCTTTTTTTTTTTTTTTTTTTTTATCCTGAATGTTTCTTCAGGTCATTTTCATACCTGGAATATTTCCATGTGCCTTCATAGAGCTACTTCTATCACTTATATTACAATATGTCTTCAGGACTCTGTTTTTCTTACTTATTAACACTTAAATAAGATCTCTTTAGATTTAATATTTGCCAATGGATGTATACATATGTAGAAAGATTCTACTTTATCTCATGTTTTAACCAAGAGGTCAGCAAACTTGTCTAGCAGGGAGTCAGACAATAAATATTTGAGGCTTTGCAGATGGTAGTCTCTGCCACAACTAAACTCCATCATTGCAGCCGAAGACAATATGTAAACAAATGAGCATGGCTGTTTTCCAATGAAACTATATTTACAAAAATAGATAAGAGGCCATATTTAGATTGCAAGGCATAGTTTGCCAACCCCTGATCTAAGCTATTAGGTGCTATTGGCTCTCTCCCCTCCTTATAACTAGAAAACAAGTTGACATGTACAGATTCCAACACAATGACCCGCCTCTAACCAACAATGATCACCAAGTGTAACACTTCTATGTTAATCAAGGAATCTCTTCCACTTCTGATATTTGAGCTTATACGTGCATCAAAAAACTTCATACCCTGGCATACTCTGCTATCCTAGATCCTCTTCAACCCCCTTACCTGTCCCCCCTAGAGTACTCTGTTTAGGACTATTAATCTAACATGCAGAAGTGCAAGGCTTCATAATCTTCTAGTCACCATCTCTATTAGCTACCTATTGCTGCATAACATATTAACACAAAGCTAGCAGCTTAAAACAACACACATTTATTACCTCAAAATTTCCATGAGTCAGGAATCTGGGCATGGCTTAACTATAATATATCCTCTGCTTAAGCTCTCAGAAGACTGCAATCAAGATATTGGCTAAAGCAGTGTTCTCATCTGAAAATTTGATTGAGGAAGAACCCACTTCTAAGTTCACTCAGGTTGCTGGCAGCATTTATTTTCTTGCAGTTTTAGGACTGTGGGCACCTACTTCCTGTTTGGCTATTGGCTAGGAACAAACCTCAGCTCCTACAGGCTGTCTGTAGTTCTTTGCTGTGGGACTTTCCCAAAATGAGGACTTTCTTTTTCAAGCCAACAAGGAGAGTCTCTAAAGAAAGTTTGCTAGCAAGATGAAGTCTTACATAAGGTAATTTGATCATGGGAGTAATATCCCATCACTTTTGTCACATTATATTGCTTAGAAACTAATGTAAACACCAGGAGGCAAGAGTAACAGGAGCCATCTTAGATGTATCTGCAACACTATTGACTCTAAGTCTCTAATTGAGGAAACAGAGAACAATAAATGTACAAACTATTTCCTGCCTTTTGAAATTTAGTCTCTTTTATAAGAAGCAAATGTATACCATAATTGTAGGTCATGAAGTTTTAGAGCTAATTCCCTGATTTGGAAAATAGGTTTTTAACCAGTAATTGTTTAGACTGTCATGAATTTTTGCATCTTTTCTAATCTTCAGAATTATTGGTGGCGGGACTTGTTAAAGATTGCATCAGAAATTTTTTAAGCAGGTGGCATTTGAAAGCAGAGATCTCCAATACCAGTCAATTCTAAATGTAATATTTCATTTCAAACATCTCGTAAAGAAGGCAGAACTTTCTGAGTCAATTTAATAGAGGTAAATTCCTATTAGGCAGCAACTGCTCAAGCATGATAGCTTGAATCCAAAGGTATCATCAAGATCTTGTAACAGAATCGCTTGACAAAATGACCTGTGCTTACCAAGGTTTGCCAAAGCACACTCATTATGTTTAGAAGTTACCTTGACAAGGCTAGTTCACATATGCTCATATTTCAAGCTATTTTAGCTCTGATACTTACTAGAAACACAAAGGACAAGAACATACGTCAGAATGACTTAGCTAGATTAAGTTCAAGGATAGGTAGTTGGCTGTTATTAAAACTTGAGTCAGTCATCTACTGACTTCTTGTTCTTGAATCATCATTATATTCTTTAAGTTGCCTAGCTTACCAGTCTTTAACAAAATAGAAGTTATTTGATGAATGTAACATATACCTTTTGCTTTCTCACTTTAGAAATTGAAAGCAAAATTACATAACTTTTACAAGTTCAGATTTACATAACATTCTATTCATCCTCTCATCTACTTTTGGGGGGCTATAATTAGTCCTAAGTTTTCTCTTAAAAAATTAATTGTTCCTTTTAAAAATACATATGGATTATTCAGGATTGATGTTCAACAATAACCACTGAAATATTTGTTATGAATTAAAAGCAAATTTTTTCCTAAAACTTAAAGCTTATCTTACACATATATTCTTAATATTTTCTTTAACACTGCACAAATATTCTTAAAATTTTATTAAATTGTTTAATTGAATCTTTCATATTTAATGGATATTAAACATTGAAACTTCTTTTTAAAAAATATTATGAAATATATCAGACATCCTTAAACATTAAAAATTAGTATGTATCCCCAATCCAGGTTACACAAAATGTTGAAACCATCAATGTTACCCTCACAAATCTCATTCCCCTTCTCCTCTCATAATATTTAACCACTTCCAAAAATTTGGATATTGTCATTCCCATCTATTTCTTTTTCTTTTTTTTTCCTACAAAGCATGTATATAAAAAAATTATATATTATCGTTTTATACAAATATCTTTCATAAAATCTATCCTCATATATATGTACCAATATACAACTTTTTTCATTTAGTATCACATTTCTGAGATTTATTTATATTATTGTGTGAACAATAAATAATGTATTTTCACTTATTTGTGTAAATCCATTGTATGAATAACTGCAATTTATATGTCTATTCTCCTGCTGATGGTATTTAAGTTGTTTCCGTTGGTTTTTTTAAGTGTCATAATATTAAATATGTTAAATAACAGGAGGAATAAACAAGATGATGATATGGAGACTTTTCCAAGAAAATGGCTAGCTTTTCCATTTGTTCACAATGTCTTTGTGTCATTCAGGAACATTTTAAGATATCTTTAATCTAGAATTTGAACATTTCTTGCAAAGTTTATTTTACATACAATTTATCTTATTCATTACTAATATTAATGGGACATTTTCTCCATCATATTTCTTCTGGTTTGTAGCTGTTGTTGAAGTATATGAAAGTTACTGATGTTTTACATTATTAGCTATTAGTATATGCTAATTTTTGTTCTACAACCATAATAAGTTATTTTTACTTGATTCTCTTTAACTTTCCAGGTGCAAAATCAAGTCAACTGCAAATGTTAGTTAACCCCCTTCAGTGTTTATATGCTTTTATTTCTAATTTTATTGGATAATGGCAACAGAGAGTTTTTGAATAACAGTGGTAATAGAGTATATCCTTGTCTTATTCCTGACCTTAGTGAAAAAGCTTCTAGTATCTTCCCCTTTTGAGTAATATTAGCTTTTGGTTTGAGATTAATATATGTCATCATGCTAAGAAAGCTTTTATCTATTCCTATTTTTTCAAGTTTTGAGTTTTTTTAAATAATCCACGGAATTGAATTTTGTCAAAAGACTTTTCAGCATCTACAGAAATGCTCAGGTGATACTTCAGTACTTCCCAAATAATGTAAATTATGTTAATATATAACCTTAATATTGAACTAATCTGTTCCTGGGATAAACCCCACTAAATTATATTACACTCTTAAGTGTGCCTGGATTTCTGCTATTATTTTATTGAACACTGTTACATCAAAACCCATTACTTATTTTTACAGTTTTATTGAGGTATAATTGATAATTAAAATTGTTTATATTTAAGGAGTACAATTTGATGATTTGACATACATTGTAAGATAATCACCACAATCAAGCTAATTAACATAGCCATTTCTTATATACTTAACATCTTTTTGTGTGTGTGATGAGTACACTGAAGATCTAACCTCTCAGCAAATTTCCAGCATAAAATACGACATTGTTAACTATAATCGCAGTGCTGTACTTTAGATCTCTAGAACTTACGCATCTTGTATAACTGAAATGTTGTACCTGTTGACCAACATCTTCTCATTTCCCCCTTCCTTTAGCCCTTAGAAGCCACCATTCTACTCTCTGCTTCTATTAATTTGACTACTGTAGATTCCACATTAAAGTAAGATCATGCAGTATTTGTCTTTCTACCTCTGACTTATTTCACTTAGCATAATGTCCATCAGGTTCATCCATGTTGTTGCAAATGGCAGAATTTCCTTCTTTTTAGGGATTAATAATATTCCATTGCATATATAACTACTTTTCTTTATCCATTCATCCAACAACAGACATTTAGGTTGTTTCCATATTATCCATGTCTTTGTCTTTTTAATTTTTTTTAATTAAAATGAAATTATTATTATACTTGAGGTGTGAGAAGAATTCAGAAATTTTCTAAGTTCTAAAAGGCCTTTTGTGTCTTTAAATATTTCATAGTATTTCTTGTGAAACCAAGTGAGGTTAGAGCTTTTTGTGGAAGCAGTGGTTATTACTTTGTAAATGTTTTTCTGTGGAAATTGATTTTCTCTCTCTCTCTCTCTCCACACACACACACACACACACACACACACACACACACATATGTGTATGCTCCATTTTCTCTGACTCTAGCAGTAAACTGTTATAAAACATGGTATTTCTGTATAGTTGGCCCTCCTAGAACCTTATCTTGTTCAAGAGAGCTTTTCCATAATCTGGCATCTCTCTGGTTTCTTAGAGTGCTGAATCTAGGGATGATATCACTTGTCTTCCTAGGTGATGCATTCATTTTTCCGTGTTTACTTTGCTGTCACTTTCTGCCATCTGCCATCTCTGGAACATCTCTAGTCCTTTACCACGTCAATTTTGCTCAGAGTAGTTCCCTGGCAGAATGGATCTCCCTTCTGAGAGTGAATATTTGCTGAAGATTTCTGAGATGTACCACTAGAAGGCCCCATTCACACTCCTTGCTCTTTCCCACAGAACTGTTATGGTTTGCACAGACTTCCAAAAATAGTTCCTTTGGTCTCAGATGCTTTAGGTATCACTCAATGGTAATTAGAGTTCTGAGTTTTTTCTGACTTCTCATTGCATTGAAAGTGTATTCAATGTTTGTTTTTGTTTTCCAAAGACAATTTTTAGAACAGTTTTAGGGTCACAACAAAATTGACAAGGAGGTACAGAGATTTCCCATACACCTCCAGCCCTCACACATACATAGTCTCCACCATTATTGACGACCCCAATAGAATTATACATTTGTTGCAATTGATGAGCCTACACTGACACACTGTAATCACCCAAAGTCCAATGGTTTACATTAGGGTTCACGCTTGGTGTTGTACATTCTATGGATTTGGATAAACATATAATGACCTGTATTCATCATTATAGCATGGTACAGAATATTTTCACTGCCCTAAAAATCTTCTTTGTTCCATTTATTCAACCCTCCCTTGTCTCCCCAACCCCTGGCAACCACTGATATTTTTACTATCTTCATAGCATTATTGCCTATTCCAGAATGTCATATAGCTGGAATCACCCAGTATACAGTTTTCTCAGATTGTCTTCTTTCACTTAGTAATATGTATTTAAGGTTCCTACATGTCTTTTCATGACTTGATAGCTCATTTCTTTTTAGTGCTGAAAAATATTCCATCGTCTGGATATACAGCAGTTTATGTAACCATTCATCTACTGAAGGACATCTTGATTGCTTCCAAGGTTTGACAACTATGAATAAAGCTGCTATAAATATTTACACGCAGGCTTTTGTATGGACATACGTTCTTAACTCCTTTGGGTAAATACCAAAAAGCATTATTGCTGGATTGTAGGATAGGAGTATGTTTCGTTTTCTAAGTAGTCACTGGATTTTTATTGCTATTATTCTACTTGCTTTGTATGGGAGACTTTAGAATTTAACATTGCCATTTATGCTTCTAACTAGAACCAAAAGTCCTGCTCAAGTCTTCTTCAACAAGGTATCTCAAAATCAAAAGCTAACAGAATGCAGTCAAAAATAAAAGAAATTTGGCTGGATTTATTAAAATGCTATTTTGAATTTTTCTGGACATACATATTTCATATATAAAAAAGTAAGAATATTCTTCATTTCCACAGTAAAGTGCCCACTCTAATTTCCTTGAAACCCTCTCTTTTATGTTCCACTTTTGGTTGTCCAAGGAGAAAAAAAGCAACAGAGGAACACAATGCTATATGTGAACTAAGACTTGACCTCATGCCTGGGAGTCATTACAGATTGACAAGGAGGATGACAAGCTAGAAAGTGTGCACCACTACCTGGCTTGGGTCCAATGTGCCAACTATTCAAATTGTTCAAGAAAACGCAGAAATTTGGATTTGTATATGAAATCCCCTCCATTTTAATTGGTAGCATATTTTTAAAACCATATTCAATTCAAACATTTTGTGAGCTGTGTCTGAGCAGCAGACTTTCTGCATACGAAGTTTTCTTGAACTCTTAAACTTCGGTGTTATTGTTACATTTGACATCATCTCGATTTCTCTGTGTCTGGAAGTGTGCGCATGAATGGCATATTTCATTTTTGATTTTACTGTCTACAAATCTCACTGGAAAGTGTAGGCTTATTAATTTCTTTTAATTTATGGAGTACACATCTGCTTCTATGTCAGTAAAACCTTTTAGTCATTTCTCATTTAAACATTTGTTCATTAAATTATGATTTTTTCTATTCCATGATTTTGCTTTATTTTAGACCTTGATAAATTGAACACTTTTACTTTTTCCTCTCAGACATTCTATGCCTGATGCTTTTTTACTATACCAACATAAAGGATGGATTAATGATTTTCCTATGAATACAGGAACATCCATTTACAATGAAATCACAGGCATCACATGCCTGTATAGTGCTCTAGATAATTACAAGAGCAAATGCCCAAAGGAAACATCATAAAATGACAAAGGGGAAGGAATGAAGTAAAATCAGATTGTATTACTTAAAACAAAAAAATTTTTTTAACATCTTTATTGGAGTATAATTGCTTTACACTGGTGTGTTAGTTTCTGCTGTATGACAAAGTGAATCAGCTATACATATACATATATCCCCATATCTCCTCCCTCTTACGTCTCCCTCCCACCCTCCATGTCCCACCCCTCTATGTGGTAACAAAGCACTAAGCTGATCTCCCTGTGCTATGCAGCTGCTTCCCACTAGCTATCTATTTTATATTTGGTAGTGTATATATGTCCATGCCACTCTCTCACTTCGTCCCAGCTTACACTTCCCCCTTCCCATGTCCTCAAGTCCATTCTCTATGTCTGCATCTTTATTCCTGTCCTGCCGCTAGGTTCTTCTGAAACTTTTTTTTTTTTCTTAATATTCCATATATATGTGTTAGCGTACAGTATTTGTTTTTCTCTTTCTGACTTACTTCACTCTGTATGACAGTCTCTAGGTCCATCCACCTCATTACAAATAACTCAATTTCGTTTCTTTTTATGGCTGAGTATAATTCCATTGTATATATGTGCCACATCTTCTTTATCCATTCATTTGTCAATGGACACTTAGGTTGCTTCCATGTCCTGGCTATTGTAAATAGACCTGCAATGAACATTGTGGTACATGACTCTTTTTGAATTATGGTTTTTTCAGGGTGTATGCCCAATAGTGGGATTGCTGGGTCATAAGGTAGTTCTATTTTTAGTTTTTAAAGGAACCTCCATACAGTTCTCTATAGTGGCTGTATCAATTTACATTCCCACCAACAGTGCAAGAGGGTTCCCTTTTTTCCACACCCTCTCCAGCATTTATTGTTTGTAGCTTTTTTGATGATGGCCATTCTGATTGTTGTGAGATGATACCTCATTGTAGTTTTGATTTGCATTTCTCTAATGATTAGTGATGTTGAGCATCCTTTCATGTGTTTGTTGTCAATCTGTATATCTCCTTCGGAGAATTGTCTATATAGGTCTTCTGCCCATTTTTGGATTGGGTTGTTTGTTTTTTTGATATTGAGCTGCATGAGCTGCTTGTAAGTTTTGGAGATTGATCCTTTCTCAGTTGCTTCAATTGCAAATGTTTTCTCCCATTCTGAGGGTTGTCTTTTCATCTCGTTTATGGTTTCCCTTGCTGTGCAAAAGCTTTTGTGTTTCATTAGGTCCCATTTGTTTATTTTTGTTTTTATTTCCATTTCTATAGGAGGTAGGTCAATAAAGATCTTGCTGTGATTTATGTCATAGAGTGCTCTGCCTATATTTTCCTCTAAGAGTTTGATAGTGTCTGGTCTTACATTTAGGTCTTTAATCCATTTTGAGTTTATTTTTGTGTATGGTGTTAGGGAGTGTTCTAATTTCATACTTTTACATGCACCTGTCCAATTTTCCCAGCACCACTTATTGAAGAGGCTGTCTTTTCTCCACTGTATATTCTTGCCTCCTTTATCAAAGATAAGGTGACCATATGTTCGTGGGTTTATCTCTGGGCTTTCTATCCTGTTCCCTTGATCTATATTTCTGTTTTTGTGCCAGTACCATACTGTCTTGATTACTGTAGCTTTGTAGTATAGTCTGAAGTCAGACAGCCTGATTCCTCCAGCTCCGTTTTTCTTTCTCAAGATTGCTTTGGCTATTCAGGGTCTTTTGTGTTTCCATACAAATTGTGAAATTTTTTGTTGTAGTTCTGTGAAAAATGCCACTGGTAGTTTGACAGGGATTGCACTGAATCTGTAGATTGCTTTGGGTAGTATAGTCATTTTTCACAATGTTGATTCTTCCAATCCAAGAACATGGTATATCTCTCCATCTGTTTGTATCATCTTTATTTTCTTTCATCACTGTCTTATAGTTTTCTGCATACAGGTCTTTTGTCTCCTTAGGTAGGCTTATTCCTAGGTATTTTATTCTTTTTGTTGCAATGGTAAATGGGAGTGTTTCCTTAATTTCTCTTTCAGATTTTTCATCATTAGTGTATAGGAATGCAAGAGACTTCTGTGCATTAATTTTGTATCCTGCTACTTTACCAAATTCATTGATTAGCTCTAGTAGTTTTCTGGTAGCACCTTTAGGATTCTCTATGTATAATATCATGTCATCTGCAAACAGTGACAGTTTTACTTCTTCTTTTCTGATTTGGATTCCTTTTATTTCTTTTTCTTCTCTGATCGCGTGGCTAAAACTTCCAAAATTATGTTGAATAATAGTGGTAAGAATGGGCAACCTTGTCTTGTTCCTGATCTTAGGGGAAGTGGTTTCAGCTTTTCACCATTGAGAACGATGTTGGCTGTGAGTTTGTCATATATGGCCTTTATTATGTTGAGGTAAGTTCCCTCTATGCCTACTTTCTGGAAGGTTTTTATCATAAATGGGTGTTGAATTTTGTCAAAAGCTTTTTCTGCATCTATTGAGATGATCATATGGTTTTTCTCCTCAATTTGTTAATATGGTTTATCACATTGATTGATTTGCATATCTTAAAGAATCCTTGCATTCCTGGGATAAACCATACTTGATTATGGTGTATGATCCTTTTAATGTGCTGTTGGATTCTGTTTGCTAGTATTTTGTTGAGGATTTTTGCATCTATGTTCATCAGTGATATTGGCCCGTAGTTTTCTTTCTTTGTGACATCTTTGTCTGGTTTTGGTATCAGGGTGATGGTGGCCTCATAGAAAGAGTTTGGGAGTGTTCCTCCCTCTGCTATATTTTGGAAGAGTTTGAGAAGGATAGGTGTTAGCTGTTCTGTGAATGTTTGATAGAATTCGCCTGTGAAGCTATCTGGTCCTGGGCTTTTGTGTGTTGGAAGATTATTAATCACAGTCTCAATTTCAGTGCTTGTGATTGGTCTGTTTCTATTTTCTGTTTTCTCCTGGTTCAGTCTCGGAAGGTTGTGCTTTTCTAAGATTTTGTCCATTTCTTCCAGGTTTTTGTTTATCTTCTCAAAGAACCAGCTTTTAGTTTTATTGATCTTCTCTATCGTTTCCTTCATTTCTTTTTCATTTATTTCTGATCTGATCTTTATGATTTCTTTCCTTATGTTAAATTTGGTGTTTCTGTAATTGCTTTAGGTGTAAGGTTAGGTTGTTTATTTGAGATGTTTCTTCTTTCTTGAGGTAGGATTGTATTGGTATAAACTTCCCTCTTAGAACTGCTTTTGGTGCATCCTGTAGGTTTTGGGTTGTCATGTTTTCATTGTAATTTGTTTCTAGGTATTTTTTGATTTCCTCTTTGACTTCTTCAGTGATCTCTTAGTTATTTAGTAGCATATTGTTTAGCCTCCATGTGTTTGTATTTTTTACAGATTTTTTCCTGTATTTGGTATCTAGTCTCATAATGTGTGGTCGGAAAAGATACTTGATACTATTTCAATGTTCTTAAATTTACCAAAGCTTGATTTGTGACCCAAGATATGATCTATCTTGGAGAATGTTCCGTGAGTACTTGAGAAGAAAGTGTATTCTGTTGTTTCTGGGTGGAATGTCCTATAAATATCAATTAGGTCCATCTTGTTTAATGTATCATTTACAGCTTGTGTTTCCTAATTTATTTTCATTTTGGATGATCTGTCCATTGGTGAAATTGTGGTGCTAAAGTCCCCTACTATGATTGTGTTACTGTCAATTTCCCCTTTTATGGCTGTTAACATTTGCCTTATGTATTGAGGTGTTCCTATGTTGGGTGCATAAATATTTACAATTGTTATATCTTCTTCTTGGATTGATCCCTTGATCATTATGTAGTGTATTTATTTGTGTCTTGTAATAGTCTTTATTTTAAAGTCTATTTTGTCTGACATGAGAATTGCTACTCCAGCTTTCTTTTGATTTGCATTTGCATGGAATATCTTTTTCCATCCCCTCACTTTCAGTCTGTATGAGTCCCTAGGTCTGAAGTGGGTCTCTTGTAGACAGCATATATATGGGTCTTGTTTTTGTATCCATTCAGCTAGTCTATGTCTTTTGGTTGGAGCATTTAAGCCATTTACACTTAAGGTAGTTATCGATATGTATGTTCCTAATACCATTTTCTTAACTGTTTTGGGTTTGTTATTGTAGGTCTTTTCCTTCTCTTGTGTTTCCTGCCTAGAGAAGTTCCTTTAGCATTAGTTGGAGAGCTATTTTCGTCATGCTGAATTCTCTCAGCTTTTGCTTATCTGTAAAGGTTTTAATTTCTCTGTCGAATCTAAATGATATCCTTGCTTGGTAGAGTAATCTTGGTTGTAGGTTTTTCCCTTTCATCACTTTAATTATGTCCTGACACTCCCTTCTGGCTTGCAGAGTTTCTGCTGAAAGATCAGCTGTTAACTTTATAGGGATTCCCTTGTATGGTAATTGTTGCTTTTCCTGTGCTTCTTGTAATATTTTTTCTTTGAATTTAATTTTTGATAGTTGGATTAATATGTATCTTGGCATGTTTCTCCTTGGATTTATCCTGTATGGGACTCTGTGCTTCCTGGACTTGATTGACTATTTCCTTACCCATATTAGAGGTGTTTTTGACTATAATCTCTTCACATATTTTCTCAGTCCCTTTTTTTTTTCTCTTCTTCTTCTGAGACCCCTAAAATTCAAATGTTGGTGCATTTAATGTTATCCTGGGGGTCTCTGAGACTCTCCTCAATTCTTTTCATTTTTTTTTCTTTATTCCACTCTGCAGTAGTTATTTCCAGTATTTTATCTTCCAGGTCACTTATCCGTTCCTCTGCCTCAATTTTTCTGCTATTGATTCCTTCTAGAGAATTTTTTATTTTATTTATTGTGTTGTTCATCATTGTTTGCTTGTTCTTTAGTTCTTCTATGTCCTTGTTAAACGTTTCTTGTATTTTCTCCATTCTATTTCCAAGATTTTGGATCATCTTTACTATCATTGCTCTGAATTCTTTTTCAGGCAGACTGCCTATTTCCTTTTCATTTGTCTGGTCTGGTGGGTTTTTACTTTGCTCCTTCATCTGCTGTGTATTTATCTGTCTTTTCATTTTGCTTAACTTACTGTGTTTGGGGTCTCCGTTTCGCAGGCTGCAGGTTCGTAGTTCCCGTTGCTTTTGGTGTCTGCTCTCAGTGGGTAAGGTTGGTTCAGTGCGTTGTGTAGGCTTCCTAGTGAAAGGCACTGGAGCCTGTGTTCTGGTAGATGAGGCTGGATCTTGTCTTTCTGGTTGGCAGGAGCACATCCGGTGGTGTGTTTTGGGGTGTCTGTGACCTTATTATGATTTTAGACATCCTTTCTGCCAGTGGGTGGGGTTATGTTCCTGTCTTGATAGTTGTTTGGCATAGGGTGTCTAGCACTATAACTTGCTGGTCATTGAGTGGAGCTGAGTCTTAGCATTCAGATGGAGATCTCTGGGAGAGCTTTCACTGTTTGATATTACGTGGGGCTGGGAGATCTCTGGTGGACCAATGTCTTGAACTCAGCTCTCCGACCTCAGAGGCTTAAGCCTGACACCCAGCCATAGCACCAACACCCTCTCAGCCACACGTCTCAAATGAAAAGGGAGGGGAAAAAAATAAATAAATAAATAAATAAAGTAAATATATCAATAAATAAATAAAATAAAACAAAGTTATTAAAATAGAAAAGAATTATTAAAAATAAAAAAATTTTAAAGAAATAAAAAAAGAGAGAAAGAAAGAATGGAGCAACCCAACCAAAAAACAAATCCTCCAGTTATAACAAGTGCTAAAAACTATAATTAAAAAAAAAACAAAAACGGACAGTCAGAACCCTAGGACAAATGGCACAAGCAAAGCTATACAGGCAAAATCACACAAAGAAGCATACACATTCACACTCACAAAATGAGAAAAAGGAAAAGAAAAAAAAAAAAATATATATATATATATAAATTTTTAAAAGAATAGAGCAAGCAAATCAACAAACAAATCTACCAGTGATAATAAGCTCTAAATACTAAGCTAAGATAAACATAAAACCAGAAACAAATTAGATGCAGAAAGCAAACCCCAAGTCTAGAGTTGCTCCCAAAATCCAGTGCCTCAATTTTGGGATGATTTGTTTTCTCTTCAGGTATTCCACAGATACAGGGTACATTAAGTTGATTGCGGAGATTTAATCCGCTGCTCCTAAGGCTGCTTTTGGGAAGTCTGAGGTCGTCTGTCAGCATTCAGTAGGTTTTCTGTAGGAGTTGTTCCACCTGTAGATGTAGTTTTGATGTATTTGTGGGGAGGAACATGATCTCCACGTCTTATTCCTCCGCCATCTTGAAGGTGCCCCTAAACAAAATAGTTTTGTAACTCATAAGATATATGTGTTTATGATGCATTTATGCTAAAAAGGAAGAAATGAAATTAATGAGACAGTTCAAACAAAAAAAAAGAACTGTCTTTTTCTTTCTTTTTTTTTCTTTGCTTCTAAGTATGTCTTTTAATAAACTTTCAGCATAGAGTAAACTTCCAACTTTACCTAAATCACAGTGGACTAAAGACTTCTTTCCTTCCTACTTTTAAACTTTAACAATTTGAAGAATATTATGTTATCTTTATTGTAACCACCACCTACAAGCACACAATAGGTGCTCAACCAATATTTTTTAAAATATAAAATTAATGAATTAACATCATTGTATATTGTTCTTTCATTCATTCTAGCCTCATGCTAGAATTCTCACCAACGTGGTGAAATGGGTTAACCTGATTTTATGGAAAAGGACACCTATATTGTATCTTTGTATACACTCTCAGTTACTACTTAATTCAGTAAGGTCTCAGGCTATGGAGTCTGGCAGAGTAGGCAGCATGCTAAGTTTTGGGATTTGAAAAACTCTTACAATTCAATAGATTTGTTAAAATGTCTTAAACTGCATATCATTTAACCTAGTGATTCAATTTCTAGATTATATTACAGATGTACTCCCTCATTTGAGAAATTACAGCACTACTTCTTTAGAGTATAAGACTAGATCCTACTTTATATCCACCAGTAGGGAAGAAGATAAAGTATGGTATATTTATGTAATGGAAGACTTTGCAGCATAAAAAAAAAATAGTTCTCTATTTGTTCACATGCTATCCATTATATTTTAAATGATACATGCTAGATAAAAATATTACCTGTATTATGTTTCCATTTGTAAAAGAAAATGAAAAATATGTATATTTATGTATACCTCTACATATATACAAATATATATATATATAATATCATATGTGTAAAATTATATATCATATGTATATAATTTCATATATATAAGAACTATCTCTATATGACACAGAAGATTACCAGTTTTCTTTTGTTGTGGGAAACTGAAGGACTGGATATCTGGAATGAGACGTTTATATTATAATGAAGTAATAGTGGTAATAGTAGTCATCACCACAACATCTAACTGTATACCAAGAAGTTCCATTCATTTTACACAGATTTCATTAAATCTCCATAAAAATGGCCAGTAGGTTCTAGTATCGTCTCTCTTTTTCAAAGCAAGAAACTGACTCACAGAGAAATTAAATATTGTGTCTAAGATTACAGAATTAGTTAGCACAGAATTAGCCCAACCTGTCTGACTCCAGAGCCAATACTCATAAACATGTGTGTATGTGTAACTTTTTTCTACTCAAACATTTTTAACTAAATTAAAGTTGAACATGCAAATTGCTTAAAAGAGCAAATAGTTCCGTAAGGATTATTATGAAAATTCTTTTTCACCTACACTGTAATTTTTTTCCCTCCCCAGAATCACCTACTTTCAACTCTGTGTGAATATTTAAAATGCTTCACCTAATCCATATTTAATATTGTTGTATAGCTACATCCCAATTTTTCAGTTTTAGGCATTATCTATTTTTATTGCTCACTTAAAAAGATGGTATTTCATTTTTATTATTACCTTCTCTTTCCCTCCATAATTCCTACAACAAACAAGCACACTTCCCTCCCACACTGTTAATGCAATTACATCAAATTCTTTTTAAAGAATACAATTCAGTGGTTTTATTAGATTCAAAGATATGAACAACTATCACCAATGTCATTTTTAGAACATTTTCATTACTTACCCTCTCACCTCCACCAAAACAAAATCCCTATTCATTGACCATTCCCTCACACTTACCCTCCCCATTCCTAGGAAATCACTAATCTACTTTTTGTCTCCATAGGTTTGCCTCTTCTGGACATTTCATGTAAATGTATTCATATAATATATGGTCCTTTGTGACTGGCTTCTTTCACCTTGCTTAATATTTTCAAGATTCTTCTATGTTTTAGTATATTCCAGTACTTTATTCCTCTTCATGGTTGAATATTATTCTGTTTCTTTTAAAGTAGCTGATTTAAAGTCTTTGTCTAGTTAGTTCATCATCTGGGTTTCTCAGGGACAGTTTGTATTGATTGCCCTTTTTCGTGTGAAAGAATGGGTCATAATTTCTAGTGTTTTTTCATGTCTCCTAAATTTTTGCTGAAATTTGTGGATTTAAAAACACAATATGGCAAGTCCAGAAATCAGATGCTTCCCCCTCCTCCCCATTAAGGTTTGTTGTTCTTGCTGTTTGTTGTAGATGTTGTTGTTTGTTTGTTTAATGACTTCTCTGAACTGGTTTTGTAAAGTCTGTGTTGTTTGTCATGTGTAACCACTGAAATCTCTGCTTGGTTAGCTTAGTTGTCAGATAGGGAATGAACAGAGCTTTCCTTAGATAAGTCTCCCAGTCTTTGCCAAGGGGATCTGTGTTCATTCTGGGACACAAACTTAACTCTCAGCCAGGCAATTCATGTCATTTCCTCCTTCTTTTGCCTTCACTTGCTTGTGTAGCTCCTCAAAGTCAGCCAGAGATGAGAGTTGAGGGCCTTCTTGGAACATTATCCAGAGTTTAAAATAATGACTATATCAATGTTATTCACCACTGAGCCATGGGGCATAATATAATTATTTCTTTTATTTCCTTAACTCCTTATTTTCCTCAGAACGAATTTTATCTTTTTTTCTCTTGCTGTTTATTTGGATAGTTTTCTAGTTATGTAACTTAAAACATCCAGCCAAGTGTCCAAATCTCCTTGAAACACATTCAGACTTAGTAGGTGTATGTCAATTGAATCTTCTTAAAGAGTCTCTATTGGCTGCTTCTCACCAGCTTCAATCCGGACTTTGACCTCTACCTTTAGAACACAATTATGTAAGGTTCTTTCTTCATCATCATCCTGGAGTCTCCCTTTGCCACTCTGCCATATTTGGATTCCCTGATTCCTGGGTCCTGTCACATGTTTTCCGCCTTTGGAATTTTTTTGTTTGATTTCTCATTTAGGTTGAGGATGTCAACAGTCTTTGCTACCTGTCTGAATTTGTCTTTATCCTAATCTTTGTATGAGAGTTTAACTGGATGCAGAATTCTGGATTGGATATCTTTTTTGCTCAGTAACTTGATGATGTTACTCTTTTACCTTCAAGTATCCTACACTAAAATTAAAATAATAAAAATTATTCTTTTTCCTGTGCCTTTTTATAAGGCAAGTTTTTCTCAGAGGAAACTTAAAGGATTTTCTTTTTGTCTTCATGATTTGAAATTTAATGATGATATAGCATGGTGTGCATCTGTTTTCTCCCATGGTTCTGGATATTGAGTAAGTGCTTTCAGTTAGGAAACATGATTTTTAGCTGTTGGAAATATTAATGAATAATTTTATTATTTTCTTTGCTCCATTTTCTCTGCTGCCTCTTTTTGGATTTTCTAGTGCTAGGATTTTGAACAACTAGACTAGCGGTTTAATTTTAATTTTATGTCCTGTATTTTACTCTGTTTTGTTTTGTCTTTGTTTGGAGGAGAAGAAACTTTCCAAAAATTCTGTTGCATTTTTCTATTCCAGTTTCACAGTTTTTATTTTGAAAAGTTTGGTTTTTGTTTCTGATTTTTCTTTATTAAAAATATAGCATCCTCTTGTTTGTAGACATAACACTTCCAGTATCTCTGAGAAAATGAATGATAATGTTGTATTTTTTGAGTTAGCCAATTTCAGTGGTATAAAATACTTCCACCATGGTGGATTTCAAGGTACCAACATGTAGTTTAGGGTTACCAACATGTAGGCACCGAATGAAGAGTAGGGAGAAGATACTAACAATTGGCTCTTGCCCTCAAGCTGGTAGGCCCCAGCATACTACTGGATGATAGTTTACTGAAAATTACTTCTTTCTTTAATTTATTTGGTGTTTGCTTTCCTTAGATATATGGTGATCCTTGCTTGCCATTATCATTTTAAGAGTGAGATGCTATAAAGCAACTAGAAACCCTATGTACCTGTGGGGCTTATCAACTGGACTTTGCTATAAAGTATCTAGCTGGAAATCCCCAATGTTAATATCTCTAGTATTTTCTCTTAGGTTACTATGTTTTTCAAAGAAGGATCTTTTAGTATCCTGCCTAAAGAATAAAGGCCTAAATGTTAGTGTTTTCAAAACAGAGGTGGAAAGGACTTGTACTTATTCCAGAATATATTTGCTTGTTTGATTCCCTTGTTTTCTGTAAAGTACCCATAATTCATACTATTCAGATATGAATGCCTCCCTAGGTTAGATGCCCTCTTTTACCCTCTTCAGAAAATAAGTCTTCTGCATTTTGTGTCATTCAGAATTTGCATGATGAAGGCCTATGGGCTTTTGGTGGCAATTGGCACTTAAAGATAGAGATTTTTTTTGTAATGTATACTATTTTGAAACACATTGTTAAGAAATGAAAGTAAGAATATAGTGAAAAGTAATATTTTCATGGTTCTTACTATCCTGTCAAATTCCTGTGTTACTAAAGCTCTCTTTAGAAAAGATTTTATTTAAATTTGCCTTCTAGAGTGAAAGAAAAAAAGAAAGTTTCTGTGTATAGCCACCAGTCCTTAATTCAAGCCAAAGCACCAAGAGTTCTCACATCAACTGTAAACCTCACTTAGTCCCCATTGTACTGACCTCCACTGAGGTCATGAAAGCATCTACATTGCTTTGTAGTATAGTAGTTTTTTAGTCACTGCCATTTAAGACTTGCTAAATTCCTAGGATCTCATTCAATATTTTGGGGCTTCAGTTTTTCATACTCTGATTTGGGTTGTATACTTTTTGCTTAATAATGTAAAAGCAGGCTTTGGATGATAGCTGAGCAATGATGTATCACTCCTCTTAAATACAATAATACCCTGGTTATATCTATTGCATTTTCTGAGAAATTATGTTCATATATTCTTGAGAACACAGAAAAATTTATAACATTTTTTCCATTTTTAATCATTTTTATGACTTAGTTTACTTGATAACTTCCTTGCATCTGTATCTACTCATCTGTAGAGGTATCATTAATGATGATCAATGAATAAAAATAGTGAAGAGCTGTATTTCTAACAAAATATCTAATAAATAATATGCATACAAATGTTTAATAACATTTTCAAAAACTTTTATCTGATACTCCAAACACTTTGGCAGAATTAATTTTTTTATATTAATGAGAGAAGAGTCTAGAGTTTTTGACACAAGAAAAAAAAATATATAATTCTACACTGAAATTTGTTTCTTGTGGAAAATTTAAACAAAGTTTATCTGAGAATCATTTTTAGTAAAAACTCTATTAATAAATCATTACTGAATTACAGGAATTTATGACAATATCATTGTGAAAAAATTATGCTTCTTTCATTCATATTGATGCCAGCTCTATTGGGTAAATAATTTTTATCTTTGCATACCGTGATCTGAATGAGAAAATGTGTGTATATATTTTCAGCTACTTACTTTAAAATCTTTAATGATAATTTGAAAGATACACAAAAATGTTCTTTTATACATTAGAATAAGCAATTTTTTATTTAATTTTTTTCATTTTAACTTCAATTAAAGAAGCTAAATATTGTATTTAGTGATGCTTTATTTCTTGAGAAAGGTTTCCTACAGAGTTGTTGACTTAGGTTGTCATTTTAATATGAAATTAAGACTTCTGAAATGCAAGCATAATTTATCAGTGGTCCTTCAAGATCCATAAGCAAAGTGTAAGCTCTCAGAAAGTAAAAATCAAACAATGAGACATCACTTAATGTATATACAGAGAATGAACTTGATTTCATAACTGTTGATTTGTTATCTTTGGTCTTTAACCTAACATTAAGAAATGCATTTTAATATTTTGTACCACTGACAAATTAACAAAATAATAAAAATAAACCAAATGACACTATAATGCTGTTAGGAAAAGCCTCATTGCTTATACCATACTTTTGGAGAATAATATGTATGGCAAAATTTTTAAAATCATAGTTGGTTTCATACCTTTCAAAAATGTCATCTGATTCCAAATAATTAAGCCTAAATAAACAATTCAAGCAAAGGTATATGCGCTGAGATTTTTTTAGTTCTGTGTATACATAATTTTAAAACAGTCTAAAAGTCTCATAAGAGTAGGGTATAGTTCAACTAAATTATGGAATGTTGACTCAGTGACATTTTAAGAGGTCATTTAAATGATAATACAGAGATTATATAAAAACAGAGATTGATGTTTATGAACTAATAATAAGTGAAAAAGTGACACACACAATGCATGTGCATAACTAATGTAACTGCATTTATGCTTATGAATGGAGATGGAAAGGTAATACACAAATGCAAAGACTTATCTGTAAGTTCATGAAACTGGGAATAGTTTTAAAAGGTCTTTTATTTCATTTAAAAAAAAGAAAAGAGTAAGAAAAATATTTGATTTAAAAGTCTCCATTTTTTAATATTACATATATCTTCCAAAGTTAATTATAAGCTAATATTATTATTGTTGTAGTACAAACTAATTATTTTAATCATTAATTGAATAGGTTAAATATCAAAACTTGGGACAGTACAGAATCCCATAACTCATGGGTTCCAGTTTCAATATTGCTGTGTGATAGTGAATAAAATAAAATGTTATCTTCATTGACCTTTAGAAGGGTCTTTCTCTAGTTGTTTTAGATGTAAGGTTAGGTTGTTTATTGGAGATTTTTCCTGTTCCCTGAGGTAAGATTGTGTCGCTATAAACTTCCCTGTTAGAACTGCTTTGCTGCGTCCCATAAGTTTTGGATTGTCATGTTTTCATTTTCATTTGTCTCTAGGTATTTTTCAATTTCTTCTTTGATTTCTTCAATAACCCACTGGTTTTTTAGCCTGCACATATTTGTGTTTTTTGCAGTTTTTTTCTTGTAGTTGATTTCTAGTCTTATAGCATTGTGGTCAGAAAAGATGCTTGATATGATTTCAGTTTTCTTAAATTTACCTAGGCTTGCTTTGTGGCCCAGCATGTGTTCTATCCTAGAGAATGTTCCATGTGCACTTAAAAAGAATATGTATCCTTCTGCTTTCAGATAGAATGCTCTGTATATATCAACTAAGGCCATTTGGTCTAATATGTATGTAAGGCCTGTGTTTCCTTACTGATTTTCTGTCTGGATGATCTGTGCACTGATGTAAGTGAAGTATTAAAGTTCCCAAATATTATTGTGTTACTGTCAATTTCTCCTTTATGTCTGTTAGTATTTGCATTATATATTGAAGTGCTCCTGTATTGGATACATATATATTTACAAAATAAGGGTATCTTCTTCTTGGATTGATCCTTTGACCATTATGTAGTATCCTTCTTTGTCTCTTGTGACAGTATTTTAAAGTCTTTTTTTTTTTCTGATATAAGTGTTGCTACCCTGGCTTTCTTTTGATCTTCATTTTCATGGAATACCTTTTTTCATTCCTTCACTTTCAGTCTGTATGTGTCTCTAGATCTGAAGTGAGTCTCTTGCAGGCAGCATATATATGACTCTTGTTTTTGTAGCCATTCAGCCACTCTGTGTCTTTTGTTTGGAGTGTTTAGTCTGTATATCTGTTATAGATTTTTGGTTTGTGGTTACCATAAGGTTTTTGTACAGCAATCTATATCTATACCTATATATATCTATATCTATATATCTATATCCCTCTCTCTCTATCTCTCTCTCTCTCTCTCTCTCTCTCTCTCTCTATATATATATATATATATATCAGATTGTTTTAAGTTACTGAGCTCTTAATTTCAAGTAAATTTTTAAACCCCTGCATTTGTACTTTCCTCCCCTCATGATTACTGTTTTTGGTATCATATTTTGCATCTAATTGCTTTATGTATCCCTTAACTTCTTATTGTGGACACAGATGATTTTACTACTTTTATCTTTTACCCTTCCTGCTAGCTTTAAGTGTGGATGATTTTCTACCTTTATTGTATGTTCACCTTTACCAGTGAGCTTTTCCATTTCATAATTTTCTTGTTTTTAGTTGTGGGCTTTTCTTTTCTGCCTAGAGAAGTTCCTTTAGCATTTGTTGTAAAGCTGATTTGGTGGTGCTGGATTCTTTTACCATTTGCTTGTCTGTGAAGCTTTTGATTTCTTCATCAAATCTTAACAAGAACCTTGCTGGGTAGAGTATTCTTGTTTGTAGGTTTTTCTCTTTCATCACTTTAAGTATATCATGCCACTCCCTTCTGGCCTGCAGAATTTCTGCTGAAAAATCAGCCGATAGCCTTATGGGAGTTCCTTTGTGTGTTATTTGTTGCTTTTCCCTTGTTGCTTTTAATATTCTCTCTTTATCTTTAATCTTTGTTATTTTGATTACATTGTGTCTTGGTGTGTTCCTCTCTGGGTTCATCCTGTATGGGTCTCTCTCCACTTCCTGGACTTGGGTGACTGTTTCCTTTCCCAGGTTAGGGAAGTTTTCAGCTATTTTCTCTTCAAATATATTCTCAGGCCCTTTCTCTCCCTTTGTTCCTTTTGGGACCCCTATAATGTAAATATTAATTCACTTGATGTTTTCCCAGAGATCTCTTAAATTGTCCTCATTTCTTTTCATTCTTTTTTCTTTTTCCTATTCAGTGACAGTGATTTCCACTATTCTGTCTTCCAGCTCACTGATCCAGTCTTCTGTATCATTTAGTCTACCATTGATTCCTTCTAGTGTATTTTTCGTTTCAATTATTGTATTCTTCAACTACGTTTGGTTGTTCCTTATATTTTCTAACTCTTTGTAAAAAAAACTTCTAACCTCGCTCAGTGAATCCTTTCCCCTCCTCAGTTCTTTGATCATCTTTATAATCGTTACTCTGAACCCTATCTCCATTTCACTTAGTTCTTCTGGGGTTTTATCTTTTTCTTTGTCTGGAACATATTCCTCTGCCACTTAATTTTGTCTAAGTTGCTATTTGTGTTTTTATGTATGTGGTAGGTGAGCTACATTTCTTGACCTTGGAAAAGTGGCCTTCTATAGGAGATGTCCTATACATGCCAGCAGTGCACTCCCCATCACCCAAGCTATATTGTCTAGAAGTTTCCCCTAAGAGGGCCGCACAGATCCTTCTGCTGTGACTGGCTATGTAGGTGATCACGTAAGCTTGGTTGTCCCCTAGTCCAGTTGGTTGACAGGCCCTGCCTTGTGTGGATGCTGCTGGCTGCTGTTTAGCGAGGCCTGGTCATAAGGTGGCTGGTTGCAGAACACTAGGGCTTGTTCTGGCTCATTGGTGGGCAGATTCAGGGTCCTAAAGACTGTGGGGCTGTTGCCCACCCACTGGCAAATAAAGCCAGATCCTGGGGTTAGTGCCAGACTACTGGCAGGAAAAGCTGGTTCCTGGGGTCTAGCTGCAGGCTCCAGGGACCCCAAAGCTCATTTCAGGTCATTGTGGGGGAGGGGGTGCCAGTTCCTGACACAGTTGGGTATGGGGTCTGAGTTATCCTGAAGGTTGCGCTGGCCTGCTAGTGGGCAGGGCCAGGACCCAACTGGTCCCAAGATAGGGTCTGGCCTGCTGTTGGCAGGCTTGGTCCACAGGCTGTGGAATCATAGTTGTCTTGCTTCTGGTGTCTGTCCCATGGTGGGTGAGACTGGTCTAGAGGCTAATGCGGGTTTCCTGGTGGGAAGGGTCGGTGCCTGCCCACTGGTGAGTGGAGCTGGATCTTGGCCCTCTGGTGGGCAGGGCCATGTCTAGTGGCATATCTAGAGGTGGCTGTGGGCTCAGGAAGCCTAGGCAACCTCTCCTCTGATGGGTGGGGCTATGTCACTACCAGGTTGGTTGTTTGGCCTGAGGCATCTGAGCATTGGCACCTACAAGCTGTTGGGTGGGGCCAGGTCCTGGCTCTAAGGAGCCAACATAGCAGCAACCAGCAGCAATGTTCATGTGGTTGAATGTTTCTAAATATGTCTGCCACCAGTGTCTATGTCCCCAGGGTGAGCTGTAGCCGACACCTGCCTCTCTGGGAGACTCTCCAAGACCAGCAGGTAAGTCTGACCCAGGCTTCTATCAAATTATTGCTTTTGCCCTGGGTCCCAGTGCACATGGTCTTTTGTGCGTGCCCTTTAAGAGTGAAGTTTCTATTTCCCTCACTCCTGTGTGGCTCCTGCAATTAAGCCCTGCTGGCTTTCAAAGCCAAATCCTCTAGGGACTTGTCTTCCTGGTGCCAGACCCCTGGGCTAGGGAGCCTGATGTGGGACTCAGGACTCTCACTCCTATGGGAGAGCCTCTGCAGTATAATTTCTCTCTAGTTTGTGGGTTGCCCACTAGGGGAGTATGGGATTTGTTTAGGTCATGAGTCTACCCCTCCTACCCATCATTTTGTGGTTCCTTCTTTATGTCTTTAGTTGTAGAAGATCTTCATCAATGGTTGTTGTGCAGATAATTGTGACTTTGGTGGGCTAGTGACAGGAAGTGAGCTCAGGGTCTTTCTATTCCACCATCTTGTCCACTCTCTAGCCTGTTCTTATCAACATACAATTAATTTCATTGATTATCAGAAGTATTTCATATGATTCGGTGAAACTATTCCCTGAATTGAAAACCAGGGCACTAAACAAAAGAAATTATTTTTTTCCTTTTATGTATAACTTATTATTCATAAATAATTTTTACAGTTATAAAAATTAAATTCTGCTACTTAAGCTTTTAAGTTATCACCTTTGATGAATACAATTTCATTTGTTAGAACTGGCCCATAAAATTGAAGCAAGTAATTTAATTATACCTATCACTATTGTTATATTTCCACTTTAAAATACACTGCCATACAAATTCATGCAAACACAGTGATTCACTAGAATCCTAAGAAACTAGCTAAAAGCTCACATTAATTGAGCACTTACTGTGTGCAGGTTAGTTTACAACAATTATTTCATTAAATTATCCTGCTCATAATAATATTTACACATTTTCAAAATAAGGAAGTTGTATAAATGTGTATAGCTAGTAAATGGTAAAAGTGCAATTGAATCCTAAGTAGACATACTTTAGAGCTTGTTTGACTAACCACTACCCATACAGCTTCCCATGAAATTATAAAGATATTTGTTACATCATTAAGTACTTAACAGTGTTTACTGGTGATATATCCATACATTTATTTGTATGTATGTATGCATGTGCCTGCATGGATACATGTATATGTATGTATGTGTGTATACATATATTTCTTTTTTTTCTGTTTTTTTGAATTTTATTTTATTTTATTTTATATACAGCAGGTTCTTATTAGTTATCTATTTTATATATATTAGTGTATATATGTCAATCCCAATCTCCCAATTCATACCACCACCATCACCACCCCACATATATTTCTATATGCATATTTGTATGTGTGTATTTCTATATGCATAATTATTCCTACCTGTGTAAATATATATGAACATAAAATGTGTAAACATGTATGTACATGGTCTAAAGGCCTTACCGTATACGGTGCACATAATAGGGGATAATTTTTAAAAGTCTCTTATGAAAGTTAGTTCAAATAACATATGTGTCAAAATTATTATCAGACAGCTGTTACAGAGTTTGTAATTAAAACAATACAAAATGCAGTGTCTTGGACTCAGTGGTCTTAGTGTTACTTCACCTTTTCCAAAAACTTTTTAAAAGGGAAAGAAAAAGCAAAACATATACACTAAAGCCTGATTAAACTTAAGTTTATACAAAGTCCTCAATTTGAGACTATAGATCAAATTTCATTTGCATAAGTAGATTCATAGTAATCAGAGAACTAAATGCAAACAGTAGTAAAGTCTGTAGTTGGTTCTGTGATAAATAGGAGAGAAATGGTTTAATAGCAAAAGCCATAATTATCCACAGCTCTCAGTTTACAATTAGTTTTCTTTGACAGTTATAGTCATAAATGCCAGCTTTAATCATGTGTTCAGGTTGAATTAGGCTCTGCCAATGCTGGAAGAGATCTAATCCACTTTCTTTCCTACTCATAATGAAATAATAATGCAAATTCACTGCATTGATGGGACGACCCACGTGAATTTATTATAGGCTTGGAGAAGTCTCTTGAAAGGGATAAATTCTTTCTGGGTACAGACTTGAGGTAATTCAAACCAGACAAGAAAAAAAATGGAGCTGTCATCAGGGTCCAGGATATGGAATGGATTTAATTTGTATGAATAGGCTTTTTAATAAGTATAACAGGGCTAAGCTCCAGCTTTAGTTGGGGAATATTACTGCTGTCAGTTTCCAAATCTGGATGCACTAACTTTATTTGTGAGGATAAAGACCATTTCCAAAACTCATTTCTTGTAACAGCACAGGTCACTGTAGCTAAAAGCACACTATGCAGCAGCCATGGTGAACAGTTCTAATTGTAGGCGTTAAGTCAATAGGACAAACCATTTTCATCAGTTGGCCAGTGTCAAATGCAGTTGACATTTCCAGCTGCTGTTTGAATGCATATTTTAGGCTACAGAAGACATGTCAATGAGATAGACTATATTTTAGTGGCTTGCTTTTTTTTAAGTAAGAAGCATGTTAATTTAATACCACCTAAAGGATAAAAATCATTTTTTGAAACCAATAGAAGAAGCATATGTAAAGCACAGTTTGAAAACAATACTAAAGACATAGCCTTCCATCATCATATCAACACACCAGGAACCAAAGTTTGACCATTAGAAATATTTCAGGCTGCTAAAAATTCATTTAACTTGGCATATATATATATATATATATATATATATATAAAACTTGACCTGTATTTGTGTATACACACACACACACACACACACACACACACACATACACACATCCTCCTGAGGCTATATGACAAATTCAGCCTATTTCCTCAATACTTTAAACTGTGTCAGTATCAGTGAAATAGAACAATGGTAACATTAGCCTTTTGGTTTAATATCATTGATTACTTTGATAAGAAACATAATAAAGCAAAAAATCTGAAAAGAAGCAAAATTTAAACATTTTAAATAAAAATACTTATTTCTCAATTTATTGTTTGGATCCATTAAATACATTATTTTGCCTTGCATTACACTGAAGTATAGTTTATTGATTTTAAGAACCTAAATATGGACATCAAATAATTATTTTTTCTCACATTAAAATAATTTTTATGAATAAAATTCCAAATGCATTTTTTTATCTGAAATTATTGCAACATAATTCTTGATCTTGTTTTACATGTGCATTATGCAATCTTTATATAATGAAAAGTGTCATTGATTTTTAAAGCAATACAGAGTCCACGATTACTTCATGAAACACTAAAAATAAGGTGACTTAATAGATTATCAAAGAATAAACTACAGATAAATTCAATATTTCTTCAGAAACCATTTTGAGGATGATAACTGTATCAAAAAAATTTATTTCTACTGTTTTCTGGTTAGCCCTATTCATATGGACTCCTTTGTTATGAGTTGTCATTTAATGTTTTTCCATTCAACAAACCTCCAAATCATGCCTACATACTTATCATGTTCAAAGAGTACATTTTACCCAGTGACAATTGCACTGTTTACATTACAATGATAACTGAAGCACTGTAAGTAATTACTGCATCCTAAAACAAGGAATGAATGTACATTATTGCAGGGGCTCTCAGAATAATGGCTACCTTATAAGTTATATAATATGTAATGCCAGGGGGAAATGCGGGAGAAAGCAAAGAGTGAATGGGAGGGCTTTTGTTCATGCAAGGACTCTGTGATTTTTCATCTTAAAATTATTTGAGTTTGCTGAGAAATAGGTTAAATATTATAGAGTGAAATTTATGGTAAATTGTACATCTGATAAGTTAAATGTACTAGATAAAAAATCAGTAGCAAAGTGGAAGTTTGATAAATTTTTCAGAGAGTAAAAATGACTCAAATATTGTTTAATGAATAACAAAATAATTATATTAAAACTTAATGAAATCAATATATGCATTCCAGTGGAACTGGTGGAAATGAAAAAGCTGAATTATTTAATTTATATTGTAAAAGCAACAGCAAATGTATTTTCAAACACATACTTCAGGAGCAGAGTGACAATCATTAGTTAATATGCAGATAAGATATCACATAATTTTTAATGCCCCATATAAACATTCAATAGTCACACGAATATATCCCTATTATACTGAAAATTAAGACACGTATTACTACGTTTTCACAAATATTATTTCAAGAAACCATCCAAACTAATTGAAAGTTTATGTTGTGGATTAAATGGGTATGCATTTCCATTTCTTAATTAGTTTAAAATAAGCACTTAATAAATATTATATGCTATTATTGTTATTATTTTTTATACCTATTAGGTAAGTTGGTTCACTTACAAAGTACCATAAGTATTTGAAGGGTTGAGGATAAAGAAGAAACAGTTTCAGGTTTAATTAAATTGTACACAAATGGGATTTATAGGACTAATATATACCACATCAACAAAATTTTGCATTGTTTCAGGTTGTTTTGAAGAGAGGTTGTCTGAGAATTAATTGAAGAAAATGATCCATAATTTAGTTCTTGCAGTGTAAAAATGAAAATTTTTCTTTTTCTCGTCTTTCATGGTACTTTCCTTACAGTCGTTTTATTTTACTTTCACTGTACACCAAAATGCCAGAAAGGACAGGAACCCTGAACTTTAATTTATGCTCAAGAAACTGACAAACACAGAGAGTTGGTGGCATACATAAGAGCACCTCACAAGCTAATTGATCATAAGATTAGGATTTTACAGAAAATATAATTACCTAAATTCATACACAAGGAAATGGAGGTCCTGAAATGTAAATGACCTACTCAAGTTTATATAAATATGTAGTTTCAATATTTGAATTAGAACCAATTTTTTAAAACTTCCTTTGAACTTTCCATCATTTCCAGCTTTATTTTAATAAAAAATAATAGACCAAAATTTAGTTCATTAGTCTTGAATCCAAGAACCTTGGGTTTGCAAGATAGTGAGCAAGATCAAAAAAAATGTATATGATCTATATGTAGTAGATAATTGTCATCCTTCTATCGAGCAACCATATCCCCTTCATCTTCTTTTATCAGGAAACCCTCCTCTAATTCTCATTTCAAGCAATTGACAAGACCAGTCCCTTTCTACATTATTAGAGATGAGCATGAAATGTAGGCTGAACCAACATATTCAAAAACCTCTGGCCAAAGTCTTGCTCCACAGTTAGCTTGAGAAGAAGAAAATCCAATCAATCATAAAACCTTTTTTTAAAATAATTAATTTATTTATTTATTTATGGCTGTGTTGGGTCTTCGTTTCTGTGCGAGGGCTTCCTCTAGTTGCGGCAAGTGGCGGGGGGCCACTCTTCATCGCGGTGCGCGGGCCTCTCATTATCGCGGCCTCTCTTGTTGTGGAGCACAGGCTCCAGACGTGCAGGCTCAGTAATTGTGGCTCACGGGCCTAGTTGCTCCGCGGCATGTGGGATCTTCCCAGACCAGGGCTCGAACCCGTGCCCCCTGCATTGGCAGGCAGATTCTCAACCACTGCGCCACCAGGGAAGCCCCATAAAAACTTTTCTGAAACTACACTATGGGACAAATGAAGTTCTTTGAGCAAAAAGTTTCTCAGAGCAAACCATGTGAAGGCCATCTTGGCAAAACGTGTGAAAAGTCTGCCTACATGAGCCCAAAATAAATGGAAGAGGGATGAATAATAGAAAGAGTGACTCCTGGGGCTTCCCTAGTGGCGCAGTGGTTGAGAAACTGCCTGCCAATGCAGGGGACACGGGTTCAAGCCCTGGTCTGGGAAGATCCCACATGCCGCGGAGCAACTATGCCCGTGAACCACAACTACTGAGCCTGCGCGTCTGGAGCCTGTGCTCCACAACAAGAGAGGCCCGCGCACCACGATGAAGAGTGGCCCCCGCTTGCCGCAACTAGAGAAAGCCCTCGCACAGAAATGAAGACCCAACACAGCCAAAAATAAATTAATTAATAAATTAATTTTTTAAAAAAAGTCAATCAGGTTTACCTCCTAGGAACATGTAACATAGATCAAAGATGCTACTTTGAAAAAAAAAAAAAAACAAGAGTGACTCCTGATAAAGTCATTTGTGTCCTTAGATCCATCCATACCTATCAACCACTGGAAATTGTAGGTAGATGTGCCAATAAATTCTCTTTTTCACTTGAGCCAGTGTGAATTGGGTTTTGTTCAGTCACCATCAAGTGTTCTATTAAATTCTGTTTCCTAACAAATACTGACATGGATAGCTCTGTTTCTAATTGAGGATGAATAAAATAACAACAAAACAGTATATGCTTTTGAAATCTCAAACTAAAGGGCATATTACCATGAAGATTCGGAGAGAAAGTCTATAACTACAAATTAATTTCTACTAGAATAGAACCATTTTTGTCAAAGTAACTCTTGTTATCCCCCCAAAGATGTAAGAGGCTACAGGAGAATATAACTATATGGGTAAAATTGGAGGAGATAAGTCAAAAGTTCAAGGAAACCAGATTGGAAAAATTTAAGTAAATCTGCAGTAAAATATTGATTAAGAAAGGTAATAAAGAAGTTTTTAACAGTAGTAAAGTTTTAATCAGTATTGTGGAAAAGAGACAAGGAAATTCAGAATCCAAACGAAGTCATGGAGAGGATGGTAGAATGATAGGGCTTGGAAAAGGAAGATCTCACTTAAGAATCAAATATGAAGTGGTTAATATCCATTTTATTTTGGGTGGTTGAAATTCAGCCTAAAAATATGTTTCAAGCAAAATACCAGAATATCTTTGCTCCAACTAAATTGTTTAAAATGAATTATATTTTAGATTATAAATTTTTAGAATTTTGATAACTTTTAAAGGCTTAACTTTGTATTTGATATAATAATTTCAAAAGTCTTATAAGTGGCAATATATTTCAAGTGGTAATATATTTCAAAAATACAATGGGGAATTGATTTTAATACTTGTCTAATATTCACATCTTTGGAACATTTTTTTTAATCACAAGATATTGTATTTTATTGTCATTGCCTGAGTATTTACAGATATATATCTAATTTTAATTTCTTATAATTAAGACAATGTAAGATTTATAAAGCTATAAGAACGAAATAAATTTGAAATTCTTATCCATTTAAAATATCTTTTAAATTTTAAGAAACATTTATCGTGCACCTGCCTGGTGCCAACAAATGCTCTAGATGATGGGAATACAGTGGTGAATAAGACAAACCACACTGCACCTGCCCTCAAGGTGAGAGAGACAAAAAACAGAGATCAATAATATATTATCAAAAATTTTAGATTGTATTAAGTACTATAAAGGAATTAATATCAGAGTTACTAAGGTTAGGGATTATAAGTGAAAACCCTCACCATGATAATTTTTATATTATCAAAAATTTATTTATTTTAATGTTTGCATCAATTATCAGAAAGTTGGTGTGTTTCATGATTTTAGAATAAGCAGACCTTTGTTCAAAATCTGCAACACAGTAGCATCATGATCGTGTTAATGGAAAAGATAGCTGTATAAAGGTGTTAATGGAAATAAAGTTATCTTTTTTGCAAATCTGTGGGAATGGGCATAATTCATGTAAAGCTGTAGCAGGGTCTAGGTTCTTAATAAATATTGGCTCTTTCCATAGAAGGATTTATTGAATAAAATCAAAAAAGAAATGTCCAAACAAAAACAAATACCAGTATTATTCTTATAATTCCATTTTAGTTATGTGATAATTATTCACTTGGTAGTTGTTATAATGTGACATGAAAACTTGGTAAATAAGAGCAAGTCTTCTGTAACCTTTTATTTCAGTTTGCCTTTTTCTGTGAAAGTATTTTTGGGATTCTCACATAATAAATGCTGGAGGCTAAGATAATAATTAATACCATTCCCCATCCGTATCAAATATGTGGAATGACAACATTCAAAACATATTTTCTTACCTGGTACTGGTTAATTCTGATCCAAATGAGGGAGGCAACACTGCAAGATGCCAGACGAGCTCCTAATATAACCACTTGAAAGGAAGTGGGAGAAGTACCTAGCAAAGAGATTTTTCTTCTTTGTATGCTAATTTGATTCACACCTGCCACCACTTCAAAAATGGTAATACTGGAACCCTGCTTCTTATACTGTGGTGGTGTATTAGCTAACTTCCTACATATTCTCTGTCAATCACACTAACGGAAACTGTTGGGAGAGTGCTGTTGCTTGTGGAAAATTATTTGCAGAGAAAAAGCTGTTGAGGAATTTGTCCCATTAAACCAGAACCATGAAAGTGGCTGGCTTACCCTCTGCTTTAGATCTTGGAGCAGGATGAAAAATACTTGAAACGTCTGAGAAGTGCTATTTACTAACACCTAGGCTTTTCTACAATCATTGTTATGAATAAAAACCTCACTGTTGATATTTTTGTCTAATATTTATATGTCTCAGCATAGCAATATATATACATATATTATGTATGTATATACACATATATATATCAGAGGATTTTTAAAGTATATTCATATAAACATAAAATAGTTTTAAGTATAACATATAATCAGCATATACTATCCAAATTTAGATCATATTTGGTTTTTTTAATTGATAAATTAATCTGCATTATTTCTTGATAGAAAAGTGTCACATTTACAATGGTACTTCAATTTCTAATTAAATCAGTATGCTTAAAAACAATGAGGAACTGGAGCAATAATCTATCTACCTCCAGGAAATGAGGTATTTTACATATGCATTTTTTTGACCTGACATGTCCACTTTATTTTGCATTTGCTGACCTTTTATCTGAGCAGTACCAGCACAATCAAGCCACAGGGGTTTCAGTAGCGATACCATGATCAGTTTTCACAACTGATGTCACAGCTATAAAGAAAAATGTATAATAATTGTGACCTTACATCCATATCAACCAGTTGTAACATGGTTGAATTCTTCCAATATTTAACAAGGCATAGTCCTACTAAACATAATATTCGAGGTTTTTAAATTTTAGCCATATTGATATTTTCATCAAGCTTTAAGATATTTTCAAAAAAACTCAACACTTCCTTGAACATTGGGCATTTTGAAATAATCTTTACTGAAATATGACCATACTTTTCTTCATGTACTTTTCCTCCATCATTTAGTCTTATTTGAAAACTGACCAATTATTCCAGAACTTTGACTTTTTATGTGATGAGAAAGGTTACTTATCAAAGATTTTTCTGTGGTTGATATATGACTTAGTTTTAAAGTTTTCTCTTTTTTGATGCACAGACATAACAAAATAATTATGAATGTATCCAATCATGTAAGTAACATCAGCCAAAAGTATGGGTTTTTTGTGAAGAGAGGGCAAGACTTCCTCAATAGAATTGTGTGATCATAGACTTACTTAAATTGTAGTTTTCTCATCCCATTTATTTCTCATAGAAAGCCTCTGAGATAATAATATAAAGCTGTAAGCAAACTGTGCAGTGTATAGTTTATGCTAAATTTCTACAGTCATTTCATAATTTTCTGTGTATATTTATATATATACATATATATATTTCTGTGTATATATTCTTATAAAATAGATTCTATTTTAATATTGCTTTTCAACCTAATGTTTAAAAATGTATTGATACATTATGAACACATTTCCATGTAAATAAATATAGGTCTCATCATCTTTAATGATTCTATAGTACTTCATTACCTACTTCAACCCACTCCAATAAAGGAAGTGCTTCAACTACTCTACTTTAATTGCTTGTATCAGGGTCACCAATTACAAACAATCTCTAATCTTCCCTATGCCACAACAGTCTGTTGGTTTCCTACAACATTTGATATTCCTTCTTTGGCCAGTTTTTCGTTTCTTCCACCTCCTTAAAGGCCCTCTTATCTCACGCTACACAGTTTCCTAAATGATGTCACACATTCCCAAGTTTCAACACAACTTCTCTGTCTCAAAAAAAAACATGTCCATGATTGTTACATATGCTTATCCAACTGCCATCCAGGTTTCTCCAGTAGGATGTCTTAGTGGCACCTCAAACACTACTTGAACATGACCAAAATTCTACTGATTCATCATTGCTGCCCCACCCACCGAAACAAAACTGATCCTCTTTTAGTGCTTCATATTTCACAGATGACACACAATCCGCTCATATGTTCAGGTCATAAATAAGAAAGCCATCCTTGGCTCCACCATCCCCTTTCTCACAACTCACATTATTACCAAATCCTTTTGCTTCTTTTAAAATGTCTCTGTACTCTACTTCTTTATATATCCATTGCTACCAACTAATACAATTTGCTGTGCTATTTCTCTGGAACATTAAAACTACCTCTTAACTGATCTTTCTGCATGGATTAGAGTGAACCATATGAAATTACAAAAATTTTAACAATTGTTAAGGCGATTTCACATGGTTAGACTTTATACTAAGTCTCTCAAATATATTTTTAATTTTTCTCCTGGAGTGTTCTTTAAAAAACACCAAAATGTGAGTGTCAAAGAAAATTTTTGCATGAGTAAGTGTGTGAGGCTATATTTTAAATTTTTAATCCACCACGAATTTTTGCTATAGTCTATTTCAAATATTTCATTTGGATGAAAATTTCTGTAGTAAACAGTCTGCATACATTTCCTTGTGTGAATGTCTAATTAGACATTTTAATGATGTTCAACATACATTCAAATCTTATGAGAAACACTAAAAAGAGATTAAAATGACTGAAAATTAACATAAAACAAAGACAATGGGTGAGGAGCCACAGATAATTCAGATATTGGAATTATCAGATAGGGACTTGAACTGTGACTAACATGTAAATCATGATAAAAATCTGAAAGAAAAAAATGAAAAATAGATTAAAGGATAAAAATTTTAACAGAGAATTAGAAGTTATAAAAAACCACCCAGATATCCTTAAAAAAAATCTGAAAATAAAAGCACATAGAATGAGATTGGGCACAATAGGACATATAATTAGAAAACTAGAAATAGAACAATAGAATATATATAAACTGAAACACTGAGAGGAGCAAGAATGAGAAAAATAATATAAAATAAAGTAAAATGCAAGAGATATGTGAGACACCATAGAAAGTTCTAACTTATGTGATATTTGATTCCCAGAGACGAGACAGAAAACAAGACAGAATCAGTATTTGAATAACTAACAGCAAATAATTTTTTTTAAATGATGAAAATTTCTTTGTGAATCCAAGACAGATGCAAATATTTTATTTAACTGCATGCAGGATAAATATAAAAAGAATCATATTCAATCACATCAGAGAGAAACTGTTGAAAAATCAAAGATGAAGTGAAAATTTTGACAGTAGCCAGAGAAACAAAAGATGTATTACCTTCAAAAGAGCAGTAAGAATGATGGCTGACTTTTCAACAAAAACAATCAAAGACAGATGGCAGTTTAATGACATATTTACATGCTGGAGACATTAATATACAGTCCTACACTCAGGAGAAATATCCTTCAAATGTGGACTACCAGGTATCAGACTTATCCCCCTACCTAAACAACAATAAAGCTGGAAAAACTATATGAAGTAACTCTTTCAGATCCTGAACAACACATAGAACAAGGCTATTACCTGTAAAAGAAAGGAAATACATTAAGTAAACATCACATTCATCAAGATTTCTACCTGGGGGAACTTCTGAACCACGACAAAAGGAAGGGGAGTTCAAAAAGAAAAGCAATCTCCCCAGAAAGAGGAAATAAGTAAATTGTAATATGGGACTCCTGAGGGAGCTGAAATTTGAAAAGCAAGACATGATACATAAAGGAGATACAAAGGGAAAGAGCACCAGAAATCTACATAGGAATACTTTGAGCCTTTGGCTGAAGATGATATTCCATGAGACCTTTCTGAGAACAACTACTGAGAGACTGTATCCTGAATAGGAATTCTGGAGGTTTCAAACTTCTGGATACATTGGAGTTTATCCAGCCACTATGGAGAGAATTCACTGATCACTCTGGACATTTATTGAAATGACAGAAAGCCCTGTCCTTAGAAATATGACTGCTCTCTTACTAGAGTAAGGCTACTTTAGAACTGCCCTAGTAAATTCTAAAAACAAAACTCAACAGGAATGATAAATTAACTGGCTGTAACAACAAAAATCATCATTCTTTAAAAGAAATCAACAGAATCTAGTCTCTGAACAATGTTAACATCCACAAGGACCAGGATATAATCACAAATTGATACCCATATACAAAAGTAAGATGCTGTGATCTATAGCTAAAAGGAAAAATAAGTTAAGAGAGATGTAGCAGTGTCACTGAAATTAGCAATCAGGAAAGTTAAAAGAATTATTATATGTAAGGTCAAAGATTCAAAGAAAAATATAGGCATCAAGAGGTAAGAGGTGGAAAAATCACAACAGAAAAATTAAAAATATAAAAAAGAACCAAATGACTCTGCTTCCAGCTATAAGGAGGTACATGTTACTAGACCAGCTCTCCTGCCATAAAAAATCAGAAAATGTTTTCAAACACTGGACAATAGGCAGTACAGGCTGTATTTTTCTTCCTGAAGGTAGAAAAATAAACAGGATGAATTTTATAATTACTTGTATAATTACCCCCAGATTGCTGAATGCCAGGAAGCACTTTCTTGATTCTAGTGTAGTAGGGGGAAAATAAATCAGATTCTCTCTATGCAGGCCTACCTCATTTTATTGCACCTAGGTTTATTGTGTTTTGAAGATATTGCCTTTCTTACAAATTGAAGTTTTGTAGCAAGTCTATTGGTGCCATTTTTCCAACAACCTTTGCTCACTTCATGTCTCTGTGTCACATTTAGGTAATTCCCATACTATTTCAAACTTTTTCATTTTATTTGTTATGGTGGTCTATGATCAGTGATCTTTGATGTTGCTGCTACATCTCACTGAAGGCTCAGATAATGGTTAGCATTTTTTAGCAATAAAGGATATTTTAATAAAGGTATGTATATATTTTTTAGACATAATGCTATTTCACACTTTATAGACTATAGTATAGTGTAAACATAACTTTTACATGCACTGGGAAACCAAAAATTTTGTGAGACTCACTTTATCCCTGTATTCACTTTATTGCAGTGGTCTGGAAGTGAACCTGCAATATCAACAAGATATGCCTGTATTCAAAAGATAAAGATCATAGATATTCATAGGTGTAGAGGCAGCTGGAATATATGGGGCAAAAATACCCTATAAGATATTTTTATGCAACAAAAAGAGTTCCATCTCCAAAGAAGATATACAGATTGCCAACAAACACATGAAAGGATGCTCAACATCACTAATCATTAGAGAAATGCAAATCAAAACTACAATGAGGTATCACCTCACACCAGTCAGAATGCCCGTTATCAAAAAATCTACAAACAATAAATGCTGGAAAGGGTGTGGAGAAAAGGGAACCCTCTTGCACTGTTGGTGGGAATGTAAATTGATACAGCCACTATGGAGAACAGTATGGAGATTCCTTAAAAAACTAAAAATAGAACTACCATACGACCCAGCAATCCCACTACCAGCATATACCCTGAGAAAACCATAATTCAAAAAGAGTCATGTACCACAATGTTCATTGCAGCACTATTTACAATAGCCAGGACATGGAAGCAACCTAAGTGTCCAACAACAGGTAAATGGATAAAGAAGATGTGGCACATATATACAATGGACTATTACTCAGCCATAAAAAGAAATGAAATTGAGTTATTTGTAGTGAGGTGGATGGACCTAGAGACTGTCATACAGAGTGAAGTAAGTCAGAAAGAGAAAAACAAATACTGTATGCTAACACATATATATGGAATCTAAAAAAGAAAAACAAAGGTTCTGAAGAACCTAGGGGCAGGACAGGAATAAAGACACAGACATAGAGAATGGACTTGAGGACACAGGAAGGAGGAAGGGTAAGCTGGGACGAAGTGAGAGAGAGAGAGGCATGGACATATATACACTAGCAAGTGTAAAATAGCTAGTGGGAAGCAGCCACAGAGCACAGGGAGATTAGCTCAGTGCTTTGTGTCCACCTAGAGGGGTGGGATAGGGAGGGTGGGAGGGAAATGCAAGAGAGAGGAGATATGGGGATATATGTATATGTATAGCTGATTCACTTTGTTATACAGCAGAAACTAACACCATTGTAAAACAATTATACTCCAATAAAGATGTTAAAAAAAAAAAAAGTTCCAGAAATCTACATGGACTCCTCTTCAGTATTCAGCTATGCAACTATGTAGGATGACATTCCACAAGACTGGACAATGAACACCTAACTTATATCTGTAAGCTAAACAACAACCAAAATTCACACTGTGTAGGAAGACGTTTGAATTCAGACAAGGAAGGGTAGGAAGATGTTATTGAACACTTAGGGCTTTAAGGAGTCACCAGAAATGGTATACACACTTTTGAGCAGTGATAAACTATTCCTAGAGTAAACATAGTCTAAGAATGGATATGACAATTTATCAAAGGATCAAGCTAATCCAGAAATAACTTCCCACCAGAAAAAAAGATCAAAACTTTTAAAGGAAAGCAACAAATTTCAGATACTCAAAAACATAATACTTACAATGTCTGGCATTCAGTCAAAACGTACTAGTCATATGAAAAATCCAGGAAAATGTGATCCATAATAATTATTAGGTAGGAGAAACAGGTCCAGAAATCTGCAATTGGCAAAAAAAATTAAAAACATATATTATAAATATGTTCAAGAATTTAAAGGAAAGCATAAACATAATGAAAACAAAAATACAATAAGGACAAAAAATGGAAATCTTAGAGATGAATATAAAATCCACTTGAATAGGAATAATAGATTTTATGCAGTAGAAGAAAATAACAGTAGACTTGATGATAGGGTCTTTCTCATATATGGAATTAATGTTATAGATTCAATGAAGTGTCAATGCCAGTGGTCCTTGTATTGCTTTTCTTTGTGTTCTAATACATGGTTCTAAAAGAATAAATAATGGTTTGTAATTAACGTATCTCATGGCAGTTGAATAATATTTTACAATTTTAAATAATTCACATATATATGTCTAAATGAAATATGTGTGATGATTGTTTTATCGTACAAATATATTTTAGAGATGGTAAAAATGGCAATATAATTTAGTGAATTTAGTGAATAATGTGACAAAATTAAAATATTTTGTCTTTTATGATGGTAATACATACAATTCAACTTCAAAATCCTAGTTTGTTTCTGAATCTAAGAATTGCTTCAAGAATTTTATAGACAACTTCACTGCAACTTCTTCAGCAAAGTTTATACTAAATTAATATCAATAAAATATAATCTAAGAACTATAATGACTAAAGAAAAGATGTATAATTTGGCATTACTTTCAATTGAACAAAAACTATGTGGAAGGGTTATTTACAAGAACATGTTTAATGATTTTGCTGAAATTGAGGTATAAATAATAATTATTATGAAATAATTATATAGTGATTTGTAAACTGTATATTTCTTTATTATTCAGTCAAACACAGTAGGATTATTGGGAGACATTTCTCCATAGATATCTCATATTTCTACACATCTTGCCAGCAGAGACATTGTCATTCTTTTATTCCAGACTACATTTTAAAGAATGTTTGTATAGCAAACAGACTTGGAAGATAGAGATAGTGTATTCTTCCAGTAAAGGGGCAGAATTTTGCTGTCCAGATGATGACAATGTCTCTCTCAGATGCAAAGTTTGAACAGGTTTGCTTGCAGATCCCTTAAAAGATTGGGATTTCCTATGGTCAGGGTTTTACTCCTGTACTTCAAGACATTGTATGCCCAAGCATCATGTGGCCCTTATGTCACCAAGTGGAAATTGGGGCTCAATAAACTGGTGTAAAGGATATCACTCAGGCTACTGTATTGCTGTGAGTAATGAACTCCCTTGTCTCCAACTCAAGAGTCTCATGTCTTCTCCCACTGTCCATGACAGTAAGGCAGCCTTACTTGTTAGGTAGCAAGGAGAGTAAAATCTCCCACCTTTAACAATTCTTAAAATTGCCTTTGTCAATAAGGTGGTTGTAAAACCTTTTACCAATGACTCTGCTATTTTTATTCATATCTTTTTTGTCTTAGACATAAAAGAGAATCTGGATGGTTTCCTTTTTTATATTCTAAAAGAATGTTCATATAGATGTACTAATTTATTAGATCCTCATTCATTCATTATTTCTTTTATGTATTCATTGGTCATTCTTTGAGTACATATTATGTGCCAGATTCTTTGTTAGGGCGGAAATAGAATTTTTTTCTAAAGTTTAGTAGGAAAAGATAAGAAATAATAATGAAAATTCAGTAGTATTTCAATGTATATTACCTAGGGAAATGAATCTCAACAAAGCAAATTTTTGTTAGAGGGGTTATGGACAACACATAAAGTTATTAATGGCATTTCAAAGTCAGATGCAAAATTTCCAACTGACTATATATAAAAATACCTAGATTTGTTTTTCTTAATTTATAGTTTTAAGGGACAACACAACTTCTTTTTAACTTTTTATTTTATATTGGATTATAGTTGATTAACAATGTTGTGATAGTTTCAGGTGTACAGCAAAGTGATTCAGTTATACATATACATGTATCTGTTCTTTTTCAAATCTTTTCCCATTTAGGTTGTTACATAATATTAAGCAGAGTTCCCTGTGCTCTACAGTAGGTCCTTGTTGGTTATCCATTTTAAATATAGAAGCGTGTACATGTCAGTCCCAAACTCCCTAACTATGCCTTTCCCCCAACTTTCCCCCCAATAACCATAAGTTTGTTCTCTAAGTCTGTAAGTCTGTTTCTGTTTTGCAAATAAGTTCATTTGTATCATTTCTTTTTAGATTCTGCATATGTGATATCATATGATATTTCTCTTTCTCTGTGTGACTAACTTCACTGAATATGACAATCTCTAGGTTCATCCATGTTGCTGCAAATGGCATTATTTCGTTCTTTTTAATGGCTGAGTAATGGGACAACAGAACTTTAAAAATTCTGGGAAGAACGGTGGTATTAGCACATTGTATAAAAATCACCATCCGATATACAATTAAATGGGAAAAATTAGCAATAGAACAGAAATGAAGAGTGACAGAAAATCATTCACATCATGTTATATGACAATTTAGATGATATTGAAAGGAAGTAAAATAAGCTAAACCTTAATAAGTAACCCTTTTAAAACTTTTTTACCATTGCTTGTAGACAAGAATTGTAGGATTGAAGGAGAATATGGTAGGCCAAGTAGTAGCATAATTTCACTTTTTTCTGCAATCTAGAATCCTCCAAGGTGGAGTGAAGCTTCCTCAGGGCATCAGAAGCGATGTAAACGTACATAGAAAGTTACAATATAAAACCAACAAATAGAGGAGTTTCACTCAAAAGAAACCTCACCAAAGTGAGTATTTATAGCCATCTTATGGCAAAAACAATTATGGAGCAAATCATTCAGAGCTAACCTATCAATTTCATGTATCTGGTCCCACATGCAGACTTTTCAACAACTTCAGAGAGAAACTGCAGAGACAATGTTAATGAAACCATACATCTAGGTGCCCCCATCCCAGTCCGGAAACTGATGAAACTGATAATTCAGGAGGGCAAAAAGAAATAAACCGAGTGAATTAATTTCCTCATTTGACTTGGGAGGACTTAATGCTGAGTTTTGTACTTTTGTGTTGGTTAAATAAGAAAAATAAATTTTAAAAAATTATTTTGAACTATAAATGTAACTACTAATAGAAATTAAAGTTCATGTAGCCAAATATGGTAACCTGTGGCTACTAAACATTTAAAATATGGGAAAGGAATTTTTTATATTACTCAAGGTTAATTCATTTAAATTTAAATAGCTACCTATCGCTACTAGCTACCATGTAGAACAGTGCCTGTATAGACCCAATAAGAACCCTTCCTCCTAGAGCTTCCTTTCTAGTGGTGAAAAAAGAAAAACAGACAAGAAATGTGTAAGCAATCACGTGAAGTAATAAGATAATTTCAGATTATGATGAGTGCCATGAGTAAAATAAATAATGTTTTAGAATGTAGCATGTGTTTGTGTGTTGGCAGACACTCTAGATAGAGTGACAAAGAAAAGAGCCGGAATTTATATTTAAGCTAAAAGACAACTATGAATAGTAGATACATAATTTTCCAGTCTCTCTTAGCCCAAGCTTAGACAGACGATAGTTCATGCTCAGATTTATTTGATTCCTCTGACGTGGCTCAAGTTTTGCTGATCCTCTCCTGCTCGTCCTGTGTTCATTATTTACAAGTGACATCTGCAACTGAGTGGGTGGCTTTAATGTACTGAGACCGTTATAATTATCCATAATATTCTCATTTTGTTACCATTGGTAGTTCTTTTGGTTTGTTCTTAAAACAGAGTTTTGAATATGGTCTTTTAAGAAAGTTTGTAATTTCTAAGGTCCCCTGTCTTATCAGGTGAAGTTTTTAAATTTTCCAGATTTGCACAGAGCTGGCCTCTTTTCTCAGTTTTCAGTGATGGTGTTCTATGATAAGGGAGGAAGGGGGGGAGGGAGGGAAGAAGGAAAACTTTAATCTTTAGAAATAATTCTCTAAATTTGCATGGAAAAAGCATTTTCATTTTTGCAGAAACTAACTTTCAGAAACCATTAAATATCCCACTTAACTTCTTGACATCACATGCAAAGAGATATTCATGCATATTCGTTAGATAGCCAGTAGTTTGTATACTACTTGGTATTAATCATGGAAGTATACCCAAGGAAGTGTTGGATCTCAGGAAGAGCTGAATTTCACTCAACTCAAATAGATGTAAAAAGTCTTTTGAAAGGAAGTTGTTAGGCTTAAACTTAAGAGGAATATAATAAGCAGATTGTGTTGTGAAGGAAACAAAAGCACAAAAATAAGGTAAAAATTAGGAACTAAAAGTCTATTACTATAGCTTGCAGATATAATAAAATTTTAACATTATTTGTAGCACAACTACAATTTTATAGATAATGAGATACTTCATAAAACATCTGTCTGCAAGTTCAACATAAACTTTATAATCTTATAAGAGAAAACTATAAAACATTAATCTGAAAATGGCTTCTTAATTATGTTGGGGACTAAAATCTATTATTTTACTCTCTAAACAAATTGTACATTGAATCTAAGAGAAATATGCAATTTTATTATAATTAAATCCATGGTATAATGAGAATTTTGTTATTGATTTTACAGTTTACCTATCTGTTAACCAGGGTAATATTGACAATTTGGAAATCTCTCATGAAATATAAATCTGTAAATATTTTAAAAGGATACAAAAATGAGAAATCTTACATGTTGAAGCTAAAATAGAATTTATTGTTTCATACATTGGTAAAATTCCATAGTTGATAATTCTACTAAACGATTATGTTCTAGGAAAGGACTACATTGAATCATGGCACATAACAGATGAGTATCATTTTTAATAGAATCAAAATTAAAACCAGGAGTTAGAACAATTGAGTTGTTTTGTAAACTCTTTTTTGGTGGATCAGGGATTAACTCTGCAAGTAGTTTTTAAATAATTAATCAGCACAGCTGCATTCTTTTACAGTCTAGAGACAGAGGGTGTAACACACAAAAAATTGTTCTTAAAATTAGTAGCTTTATTTGTTTTAGTATTTTATTGAATTTTCAAATAATAATTATGTAATAACATATCAAATCAAGCAAATCCATTTAGCTGCAATACACCCTTAATTTCAAATAATCAGCATACTTGTCAAACAACATAACTAAGGGCTTGGATTAGTTGCTACTATCATAAAGTCCTTCCATAAGCATGAAAGGGAAGAGTAGCAGTCAACTCTGCCCAAGAGAACAGAGAGAAAAATGCCTAGGATGTTTAACTTATAATAGGACTTTTTTTTCCAATAAAATAGTTTGTTACTTAGTACTTTTAGTTATATATTCAGTTATTTGGTTAATGCATTATTTGTCACCGAATTTTACTTTGACTCAGAAAACTACCAAATAAAAAGGAGCATTTGAGAAACAAAGTATCATATTCTACTCTTAAAATATAATTTCTAAAAAAAAATAATAATAATAATAATTTCTTATTTCAAAGAAATGTCACCTTAGCAAAATGTCATTGGCAAGAAATTTTTTACATACTGTATAAAATTCTCTAGTCTGCAGTTTATCATTTACCCCCTTTACCATTTTATTTTCTTTTTGGACTGTAGATTGAAATATATAAGTATATAAATTTAATAAAATAGTCAAGCTTCCAGAGTTCTTAATATAGACTTCACAAAAACATTAGAGTGAATATATTTTTTTAAAGTTCTAGTATGCATCAATTTAGTAATATCAGAAGCCTTCTTTTTAATATTGTAAGGAAAAAGCAGTGTCAGTTCAGAAGGGAAACTGAGTTCCATAATATTCTGTGCAGTGGTGATGACAATTAGTAATCAACATTAAGGATCCATGAGTATTCAACACTGCATTCAATACTTGAAGACTGAGGATTGATCAAAATTTTAACAGTGCTATATAGTAATGCACAGCCCTTGATTGTATTTGCATTCAAATGTAAACAATATTTATACCTTATTATCTCTTGCTTAATTATAAAACTGTGATACATGTAGAAGTCCAGACTGCATAGTCTCTATATTCTGAAAGACTTAACAAAAGTCTGGCATAATTTGGTATAAATCCTATTAACGATTAGTGAAAAATCCTAGTAAATATTATTTACTCACATGCAATATTAGTAAATGGCGATTTGATGCTCATTCGAAATGTATTTTCTTAACTAGATAGTATATGAAGTAAATATTTCCTTACCCTAAGCATTCTCAGATTAAGGAAGGGGAAACGCTATTTTTACTGATATGAGGAAGAAGTTTTCATTTCTATTTTTTCAATGAGTTATTGCTAGTGGGACAAAATTGAAAATATTTTTTTTAATCAATACACAATATTGTTAAATGTTTTTCCTTTCTATGTATTTTAATTTAAAAGATTTTAAAGTAGGAATATTTATTGATTTCATTAGGAATAAAATGCTGCGTGTTGAAATTTAATTTTATTACCTCAGCAAACTATGTCTATGAGCATTAAGTCCCCCAGTTACAATAGTGGCACCCTGGAGTTGATATCTACTTTTGTATACCCCTTTAAATAGTAAAAGTTTTTGAGGGAGTGTTGGGAGAAGTTTTTCATGGTGTTTTTAGATGTCTTGTGATAATGTTTGTCCCTGACTGCTATGTTTGCTATACTAACATCCTTGGAAAATAAAGCTAGTGTCTTCCCCCTGGGCAGAGGACATAGTTGTTTCCAAATCAGTGCAATAAAGATATTGTCTCCCTCTGGGACAGAAGTTGGGCATGTTTGCTAGCAGCCCCATATAAGACTGGGGAGTTTCCTAAATTTGGGGCTTCTCAGCTGTGACACAAAACTACTGAGGGTATATCATCTATCTGGGCCAAACTCTACATCATCCTCATGATACTTGGAGGACAAAAAAAGCCCATGAAAAATTGGAACTCATGCTTCCTTCTATGCCATAATAAACATTTATTTCTAACCCCGGAGTCTATTTGCTCTGCCATAATTTATGAAACTGTGGCAGGTTAACTTGTTAGCTTGTAGGCAGGATAGAGTCTTAAACTCTATGCAGTTCTTGACAGAAAGGTGTGTTAGTTATCTATTCCTACATAAGAATTGACCCCAAATCTTAGTGATTTAAAATGATATTAAACGTTTATTATCTCTCATAATTTCTAGAATTCAGATAAACTGGGCAGTTCTGGCACAGTTCTTCATATAAACTTACAGTCAAGCTGTAAAATAAGATGGCAGTCATCTGAAAGTTTCACTGTGGCTGCAGGATTTGCTTCCTAGTTGGCTCACTCAGCTGGCTGGCAAGTTAATTTAATCATGGGACCTCAGATTATTCCTACGTGACCATCTCCACGGGGTACTAGAGGGTCCTCAAGACGTGGTCACTGGCTTCTTCCAAGAGAAAAAGCCAAGAGATGAAAGCGGCAGCCACACATCTACAATTTGGTCATATAGTTCAGCACTATTCAGTCTAGACAGAATTACACAAGTGTGATAATACCAGAAGGCAAGGATTTGGGGGGACCATTTTGCAGGCTGAATACCATAGAAGATATCACTAGGATTTTGTGTTCTCCTTCCTGGATGCCTGTGACATTTTTTTTTTTCCTAATAGTATTTGAGATACTCCAGGATAATGGAGATTTTAGAAATTTTTCTATATGTTTGTAGTTTATAATCAAGAACAACTAATGCTATTAATTTAGCTTTATCTTTTCCTTTGATGATAGAAGATCCTGGAAGTCAAACTCAGGACTAGTTGTTTTTTTTTAAATTTATTTATTTATTTATGGCTGTGTTGGGTCTTCGTTTCTGTGCGAGGGCTTCCTCTAGTTGCGGCAAGTGCGGGCCACTCTTCATCGCCGTGCGCGGGCCTCTCACTATCGCGGCCTCTCTTGTTGCAGAGCACAGGTTCCAGACGCGCAGGCTCAGTAATTGTGGCTCACGGGCCTAGTTGCTCCGCGGCATGTGGGATCTTCCCAGACCAGGGTTCGAACCCGTGTCCCCTGCATTGGCAGGCAGATTCTCAACCACTGCGCCACCAGGGAAGCCCCAGGACTAGTTTTAAATCCAGATTTTAAAGGAAGATACCTGAACTGAAAGTATGGGAAGAATATTCAGTGAGCATAAACAGCCAAACATATCAAGGTAAAGTTTGATAATCCAAGAATAAATTGATAAATCAATTATACAAACAGCTAAATTATCTCAAAAAATAAATATAACAAGATTAGCTTTAGGCTTCTCAATTTCAGCCAAAAATTTTGGGACATACTTATAAAGTTCTAAGGGTAAAAGATTGTATACACTGTCAAAAAATATAAGTGAGGGCAAAATTATTTTCGATTTTTTTAAAAATCATTTTGAACATTTACATCACAAAACACTGTTTTGTACTTCTGAAAAAGGTTCTTTATTAGGTAATCTTCCAAATGAAAAATCAATCTATCTATCAGAATAAATGACTTAAGTTTGGGTAGTATACTTGTACACATTGTCAATAGCAGTTAAAAAGGTAAATCAACTGAAGACTTTTCAGCTATGCAACTATATAGGATGGTACTCCACGAGACTGGAGAGTGAACAACTACCTCGGATTGTAAGCCAAACAACAACCACAACTCACATGGTATAGAAAGATATTTGAATTCAGACAAAGTAGAGAGGAAGTAGGGACTTAATATCTTGATATTATGCACATGTCGCAACTATACAACAGGAATTTTAAAAACAATGATTACTATGCTGAAGGCTCCAGTGAATAAGATGGCAATATGTATTAACATATAAGGAATTTCATCAGAGGGATGAAAATATGAAAAAAATACCAAGTGGCTATACTAAAATGCTTTTGATGAACTCTTCAGTTGTCACAACGCAGCCAAGCAAAGAGTCAGTGACCTTACATGTTATTAGAAATTATGCAAGCTTAACACAAAGAAGCAAAATTTTGAGAGAAAAAAAATGAAACAGAACATCCAGGAGCTATAAAACAATATAAATACTCTAACATAAAAGTAATTTGAATTCCAGAGAAAGAAGTGAGAATGGGACTGAAGAAATATTTTAAAAAATTACAGCTGAGAATTTTCAAAACTAATAAAAGACAACAAAATACACATCCAAGAAACTCAGAGATGTTTAGAATACATGTTTAAAAGAAAAGGAAGGAAAGAAGGAAGGAAAGAAGGAAACAGGGAGGGAAGGAGGAAGGGGAGGAAAAAGAAAGAAGGAAAGAAAAAATACCAATTAGTAAGACATTTACAAAATAAATTATTGTATTAGTGTAGTTTACAGTCTATTTCTTGTTCCTCATTGTCTAAGCTTATGGTGGGATTGGACCTCCCTGTGCCCATGCAGTTTATTTAGCAGCATCGTAAGTGTCAGCATACATTACCTGGGTTACTTCTGGGCTGAAATCTTAAGAGCTAAAGTATATTTCGCTACACTGTTTTGCACTGCATTGTACTGACTTTCAGCAAGTCTTCAGTTAGTAGCTTCTTAGTCAAAGTCCAACAGAGAAGAAAGGGAGCAGAGTCCACAAGAAATCTGTGACATTTCATAAGAAATAAAGAAGTATTTGTTGGTTTACACCAAAGTGACTTGGAGTTCTTTATTATTGAATGGTTATTTGCCCTATCTTGACATATATTTTATAATCAGAAACTCAAAAAGTGTATTTCTATTTAAAAGTATAATGTTCATCTGTATATTGAATATATATGTATATTTCTAATTATATATATAATTAGAAAAATCTAGGCCATTATTTGGGAATGAATATTATTACAGATTAGTGTACAAAATATGAAACAGTGAGAGAAAACTCAGGATAGAGAGAAATGTTCTATTTGCTATGAGGAAAAAATGTTTTCTGATAATGTGGTAAAGCTGCAGATTGTTTGCCTTATAGTCACATAGCTTGGATTAGAGCAAGTACTTAGTATTATTATTTAATCTGTTAAATCTAATTTCAAAGTTTCTCATAGAATACCCTGGGAGACTGAATAATGTGAAACAGTGTTATCCCTTACAATAAAGGGTGTCCTTGAATATACACGACTTTGGAAATGAGGCAAGATGCTGGGCATTTAGTATTTTTGAGCCTAAATAAGAAAGAATACAAAGTACTAATAAACAGTGGTATTTCTTTTTACATTATGTCCAAAACACTAACTTTAAAAACTCAGACTTTATTTTCATATTTTCCTAAATAACAATTTCTGAAGTTTCTTTATCTTTTTAAACAGACTTTTGATATCTCCACAAAGTACCTGCAGAGAAAAGCTACTAGCTTGAAATAATTATTATATATGATAATCTCTTTTAAATTAAAAAAAATCGATTACCAAACTTTAACCTAGATTACTTGGTAAATATAAATTTCTAAACATTTACTTTTAGATACAAAGCAATTGTATAAAACAATATTTAATACTTTAACTCAGGAAAGAACCTGTTATTTTATCTCACAAAAATATATATAAGGCAGCACCACAGTAAAGTGGAAAACTGGAAGAATGGCTTCAGTTTTGTTTTGTTCTGTTTTTTTAACACAGGGAAAATTGTATTGAAAACATTGAGAATTCAGTTGATGGTTGTTAAAATATTTATTGTCTGTAATTAAAATATTTAACTTATTTCAAAACAACAAAATGTGTTCTAATATTATGCTATTAAGATTTAATTAACTTATTACTGAACTATAAAGCTCATTTGGAAATATTCAGATTTGTTTTTGTACTATCTTTATCTTTTTAATTTTTTTTCTCTTTTTTTTTAACATTTTTATTGGAGTAAAATTGCTTTACAATTGTGTGTTAGTTTTGGCTTTATAACAAAGTGAATCAGTTATACATATACATATATCCCCATATCTCTTCCCTCTTGCGTCTCCCTCCCTCCCACCCTCCCTATCCCACACTTCTAGGTGGTCACAAAGCACCAAGCTGATTTCCCTGTGCTATGCAGCTGTTTCCCACTAGCTATCTATTTTACATTTGGTAGTGTATATATGTCCATGCCACTCTCTCACTTTGTCCCAGCTTACCCTTCCCCGTCCCCGTATCTTCAAGTCTGTTCTCTAGTAGGTCTGCATCTTTTTGCCCATCTTGCCCCTAGGTTCTTCATGACCATTTTCTTTTTTGTTTTTTTAGATTCCATATATATGTGTTAGCATACGGTATTTGTTTTTCTCTTTCTGACTTACTTCACTCTGTATGACAGACTCTAGGTCCATCCACCTCACTACAAATAACTCAATCTTGTTTCTTTTTATGGCTGAGTAATAGTCCATTGTATATATGTGCCACATCTTCTTTATCCATTCATCTGTCGATGGACACTTAGGTTACTTCCATGTCCTGGCTATTGTAAATAGACCTGCAATGAACATTGTGGTAAATGACTCTGTTTGAATTATGGTTTTCTCAGGGTATATGCCCAGTAGTGGGATTGCTGGGTCATATGGTAGTTCTATTTTTAGTTTTTTAAGGAACCTCCATACTCTTCTCCATAGTGGCTGTATCAGTGTACATTCCCACCAGAAGTGCAAGAGGGTTCCCTTTTGTCCACACCCTCTTTAGCATTTATTGTTTGTAGATTTTTTGATGATGGCCATTCTGACCGGTGTGAGATGATATCTCATTGTAGTTTTGATTTGCATTTCTCTAATGATTAATGATGTTGAGCATTCTTTCATGTGTCTGTTGGCAATCTGTATATCTTCTTTGGAGAAATGTCTATTTAGGTCTTCATCCCATTTTTGGATTGGGTTGGTTTTTTTTTTTGATATTGAGCTGCATGAGCTGCTTATAAATTTTGGAGATTAATCCTTTATCAGTTGCTTCATTTGCAAATATTTTCTCCCATTCTGAGGGTTGTCTTTTTGCCTTGTTTATGGTTTCCTTTGCTGTGCAAAAGCTTTTAAGTTTCATTAGGTCCCATTTGTTTATTTTTGTTTTTATTTCCATTTCTCTAGGAGGTGGGTCAAAAAGGATCTTGCTGTGATTTAGGTCATAGAGTGTTCTGCCTATGTTTCCTCGAAGAGTTTGATAGTGTCTGGCCTTACACTTAGGTCTTTAATCCATTTTGAGTTTATTTTTGTGTATGGTGTTAAGGAGTGTTCTAATTTTATTCTTTTATATGTAGCTGTCCAGTTTTCCCAGCACCACTTATTGAAGAGGCTGTCTTTTCTCCACTGTATATTCTTGCCTCCTTCATCAAAGATAAGGTGACTATATGTGCATGGGTTTATCTCTGGACTTTCTATCCTGTTGCATTGATCTATATTTCTGTTTTTGTGCCAGTACCATACTCTCTTAATTACTGTAGCTTTGTAGTATAGTCTGAAGTCCAGGAGCCTGATTCCTCCAGCTCCGTTTTTCTTTCTCAAAATTGCTTTGCCTATTCAGGGTCTTTTGTGTTTCCATACAAATTGTGAAATTTTTTGTTCTAGTTCTGTGAAAAATGCCAGTGGTAGTTGGATAGGGATTGCATTGAATCTGTAGATTGTTTTGGGTAGTATAGTCATTTTCACAATGTTGATTCTTCCAATCCAAGAACATGGTATATCTCTCCATCTGTTTGTATCATCTTTAATTTCTTTCATCAGTCTCTTATAATTTTCTGCATACAGGTCTTTTGTCTCCTTTGGTAGGTTTATTCCTAGATGTTTGATTCTTTTTGTTGATTCTTTTTGGTAAATGGGAGTGTTTTCTTAATTTCACTTTCAGATTTTTCATCATTAGTGTATAGAATGCAAGAGATTTCTGTGCATTAATTTTGTATCCTGCTACTTGACTAAATTCATTGATTAGCTCTAGTAGTTTTCTGGTAGCATCTTTAGGATTCTCTATGTATAGTATCATGTCATCTGCAAACAGTGACAGCTTTACTTCTTCTTTTCTGATTTGGATTCCTTTTATTTCTTTTTCTTCTCTGATTGCTGTGGCTAAAACTTCTAAAACTATGTTGAATAATAGTGGTGAGAGTGGGCAACCTTGTCTTGTTCCTGATCTTAGTGGAAATGGTTTCAGTTTTTCACCATTGAGGACAATGTTGGCTGTGGGTTTGTCATATATGGCCTTTATTATGTTGAGGAAAGTTCCCTCTATGCCTACTTTCTGGAGGGTTTTTATCATAAATCAGTGTTGAATTTTGTCGAAGCTTTCTCTGCATCTATTGAGATGATCATATGGTTTTTATCCTTCTATTTGTTAATATGGTGTATCACATTGATTGATTTGCTTATATTGAAGAATCCTTGCATTCCTGGGAGAAACCCCACTTGATCATGGTGTATGATCCTTTTAATGTGCTGTTGGATTCTTTTTGCTAGTATTTTGTTGAGAATTTTTGTATCTATGTTCATCGGTGATATTGGCCTGTAGTTTTCTTTCTTTGTGACATCTTGTTTTTGTACTGTCTTAAAGCAACATAATAATACTGGTTATTTTTCCCAATGAAAAATATCATTTATTTATTCATTGGAATATTTATTTCATGTGAGGCATTTGTATATCTAAAGATAGGCAGGCAAAGAGAATCTTTTTTGGTCAAGTATAAGTGCTTCCCAGCGAAGAAGTAGATCTAAAAGGAAAACATTTTCTATTGAAAGCTGAACAGGATCAAATTTCTTTACTCAATGCACAAAGCTAACTTGAAAGACTGGCTTTGCAGCAAATGTTTAACTGCAGTGAAATCCATGCCTACCTCTAGTACCCTAATTGGAAATTCCAACATAATTCACCTAGAAGATATTCCACACACTAATCCTATAGCAGTATTTCATTAAAATTCGGTACTCCATAATTTCATTAAATGTTCATCATTCTGAGTGTAAACTTCTTCAGAATACTCTTTTCTTATAAAGGAAGCTAGAAAGAAATTTGGATTTAAGAATAGAAATCTTACATTGATAAGAAAATATCTATTAGCTACAGATAAAATAGTCATGTTTTACCACCAAATAATGAAATACCACCATGAAAACCTAAAAACATAATAAGGATAATAAAAAGAAGTGTTCATAAAGAGAACCTTCATCAGCATTATAGTAAATGGCATCTAAGCAAATCTAAGCTTAATATCATAGTGATGAAAATAAAGAAAGAACTATTACAATGAAGACTTTCTATCAGGCAGGTCATATAAAAATGAAAATAACAATGTGGATTGTTGTTATGTTGAAGGAAGGGGCCTCTGCCAGGACTTCTTGAATGTAGAAAATAGACAAGGGGTCCTGCAGCCCCTGCTTACCAGGTGGGCAGATGATTATCCAACCCAGCATCACATAGTTAAGTTGTACTGAGTCCATGTGAAAACACAGGAGGATAGTGCTAAGGACTCCACCTGCACCACAGGCAAATTTTCATTCATCTGTTCACTCATGCATTCATTCAGCACAATTTTATTATGTAGCTAGTATATGCTGGACACTGTCCTAGATATTGTAGGTATAAAGATGAATAAAACAATGTTCTATGCTCTCAAAGGATCAAAATCTAATAGAGGTACACAAATAGATGAAAAAAAATGATGCAACAGAACATTGCCAGATAGAAGAAGTTGTGGAGTCAGTTCTGCCTTAAACTTGAATAACTTTTTGAAGAATTCCCCTCCAATTAAGCAAAGTAATATTTCCTACATCCCCTGTTACATGTCAAGACAGAATCTGGGGGATGATTCTAATATATAAATTAGCAGAATACACATAATTAAGTGACAAATTGTCTGGCATGCACAATATTTCCTGAGGAAATATATAGGAGGGGGGATAATGAGGACTGGAGTACTAAGATATCAAGTCAGAGGCAAAACAGAATTAAAAATAGAGATGGGAAAAGGATCTATAGTTAAATATAGATACATTGAATATATACCGTAACTAGATGATAGGTTTGATAGAAACCAATATGTTCTGTGGCATATCTGATCCATGCAAAATCTTTCTAATGATGTTCCATCATATCTTCTTTTTAAATGGTTCTTCAATCAAAACTTGACATATTCATTTTTATTTTTCTTGTTGGTTCTTTTTACTCAGTTCTTCATTGTTTTTAGATCTTTTCACATATTTACCTTGGTTACTTTAAAGTTCCTCTGTGATAGTTTTAATATATGAGTGCCTAAATCTTATTATTTTGAATATTTATTCCTTGAAATGGGAGTGTGTGTGTGTGTGTGTGTGTGTGTGTGTGTGAGAGAGAGAGAGATAATCTTGTTTGAATATAGACATTGTATGTAGAAGAAGAGAAAGACCAAAGTCAATATTTATACCTGAAAGGGGCAATCTCATCTCCTATCAGACCATTATTGTGGGAGGTTGAGTTGAACCAATCAGATGTTGGTGGATTTCCATTTTTCCATTTCTGTCTTTATTTATGCACCACAGGCTCCGGTTCCTTCAGGCAAGACCTAATGTTACCTTGTGCTTAGAATGTGGTTTGCAATTCTGGATGGTTTTTCTCATTGTTCTTATTCCACCTTCAGCTTTTAGCAGTTCCTGCACACCTCTGCCACTGTTGGGGGCATCTCTCACCACACCCCTCCCCTAGTGGTAGACTGCTTTTCTTGTTGGTGGGAGCTATGAGGCTTCTGTTTTCCTGGTACAACTTCAGTCTTATTTAGAGACCTATGAACCAGAGTGCTCACTCTTCTCCTAATGGCAACCAATCTCTGCTCTGTGTCTGTTGCATTCCTGGGCAGAAGAATTTCTTGACCGTATCCTCATAAGAGATGACCTCTTCTTCTTATGAGTAGGGAAGGGCTCCTTGATCCTCCTCAGGAGTAGAGGATTTCTGCTTTTACCCCTCCCCGTGAAGCAGTGAATCTTTGCCTTGACCACGGAAGTGAAAGTATTTGCTGCCTCTCCACCAATGACTTTAAGCTTTCATATTTGAGTAGGTCCAGGGAAGCAGATGATGATCAGTGCCTACCTTCAGTGCCAGCTGACCACTTCCAGCCTACTGAGCTCCCAAAGCAACTCTCACTGTTTCCTGCCCTGCCTCCAATCTTTGTTATCAGTACCTGTCACAGGACTGGGAAGAGAGTTTGTGAGAGCAGGCATTCTTATGTCTTGGGCTCCCGTCTATTCAAAGTGAACATGTTAACCTATACCAAGGCTTTAAGAATTTGTTAAAATTTTGGCTGATTTCTTTTTACCTGCTTGTATGGTGACCACCTCTTCCTCCAGTGACATGCCAAAGTAAATAAAATGTATCTCATCATTCCTTTTGGTCATTCTTTGTAATTCAATTTACTTAGTTACCTTGCAGCTGTAGCACTATGATGGTTTCAGGAAAAATTATGACTTTTTTCCCAAATACCTGGCTTTTTTCTTGTTTTTACAGGGTAAATGACATTCTCACACTGTTTTCTACATCCTAATAAGAAAAAGAGTTCTAATGTTTTCTTCTGAATTATCAATTTAAATTTTCTTGCTGTTTCTCTAAGAAGAAAGGATATTGAAGATTTGCCTAATGATTATTCAGTATTTTATATTCCTTCGATGTTTGGCCAAAATTTAGTATTAATCAAACTTTTCGTTAACAGTATTACTGGTTTTCTAGAAATTAATATAATGAAATATTCACTGATCTATCATTAAGCTCTACCCTTGCTTTTTGAGTAAGTACTATCACAACTCAGGCCTCTCTGTAGAGATGGAGTAATCGTCTCTGTTTTTTTCTAACTATGATGGAATAATGCAGTAATATTCAAACAATTTTTCACTCATGCAGCTCTTTCATCAAATAAAAGTTTATATATATCCCTAATATATAAATAGTAGAAAAGTAGGAGAGCTCTGTTTAAAAGTTGGGAGGGGGAAAATGAAAGAGTGACCTTCTGTTTTCTGCTCTACATCTGTCTCAAAACTCCAAAGTGGCCCATAAGCAGCCTCAGAATAACCGGGGAATTTCTTAGGAAAATGAAGAAGCCCTCTATCCCAGACCTAGTTAATCTGAATCTCTGGAAATAAAGTCCAAGAATGTGTATTTTAACTTGTTCTCCAGCTAATTCTTATGTTCACTTGGGCATTTTGTAGCACTAGAAACAACAGTCTTAATTACCATTTTAACTATATCCATGTAATTTATTAGTTAAGAAGTACTAATGTGTAATAGTTGAAACAACAATCTGACTCTGAAGCAAGAATTTCACTAAATTTCATAAAATCTTACAGCAAGTACCATGCCCACATTTCTTCTAAATAGCTCTAATTTATTTAATGTATAGTTTTCTAAGAGAAATCTAAAATTAAAAATTGCTAAATGGAATATTATTCAAGGATTGGGGAATACAGAAGTGGCATGTTACAATTATTTTTTCTAGTTACAATGCCAACTCTTTTCTACAATAGAAATGAAAAATAAATACTTGTTTTAAAATAAGCTACAACAACTCATCTTAAAAATGGCAATCTTATAAAACACATACCCAAAGTTCCTGGCATTTTATAATACATATATTGGGACTGTATAAAATCTTATCTGAAGAGTATTAAAACATATTTAAAGAAGAGTTAAGAAAGATAATAAACATAAAATAATCATAGGTCCTATTAATTTATGATTTTCTCATTAATGATTAATTTCACATAAAGAATTGTTGATTCATAGGAGGTCTAGAAGTTCAAGTTGATAAACCTCATGTATTTGAGTTTTTCATAGTGACTACTTTGAGTGCTTTTTAATAACAAAGGAACAGTTTTTTTTTCTCTGTTTTGGAGAGAATCCTATTTACTATACAAATATTGTAAAATATATATATTTTTAAGTCTGAAAGAAAATTGCTAAGCTTGAAATACAAGGAAACTATTACTTAAATGAGTGAATATGAGATTGTATATTCAACTGCAGAAATATCACAATAAGAAAACCTCCCAAAGGAAGCACGTAACTTAGAGGAAGTGAAACCAAAAACTCTAGGGAGAGACTGGTGATATGAAACCTCTGCAGGAGGGGAACCTAGGGTTATATAGGTCTATATCCCTGAGTATATAAAACATGTGAGAAAACGTACTCCGTCTGTTTAAGCCAGATTGTGTTGTGTTTTTGTTACTTGCAATCAAGAGTCCTGAGGCTTTGCTGGTTCCACCAAATGAGTATAAAGTATTTTTGTATCATCCCCATTTACTAGCATAAAATATTTATCTGGATAAATTATCATAAAATCATGAGACTAGAGTATTCTCTTAAAATATTGCATCTTACTGAGTTATACCCATTTCTATATTTCTATACTGTGTATCGTTTATTTTTATTTATATTTCTTTATTTGATTTACTATGAGTTTCTCTATTTTTTGAATTTGTGAAAGAAATAGGTTTGTTAATTACACTACTCTCTTCTATTTTACTGCCTCTCCTTTTTTAATGTATTTTTAATCCTTAACTTTAGAGGTAATTTTTCCTTTTTTGTTAGGCAGATATTTGTATGTTATATTATTATATGTGTAGATATTTTCCTAGCTTGTTTCATATTTATTTTAGTAACTTATTTTTATAAATAATAATTACAGTTTATTGCATATGATAAAAATCATATAATTAAATATATTAATTTTAGTTCCAATATTTTGTCATATTTCATAACTTCTGACTTATAATTAAGTGCAATTAATTTCTAAAAATATATAATTTTCTTTTTGATTTCTTCTCTTATCCAAGGGTTAAGATTTTTAGCTTCAGATCATTTTGTGTTTTGTTTGTTTACCCTTAATTTATATTTTCATTACATGCTGATGATAGAAAATGTTCCATATAACATTTTCCATCTAAAATTTGTTGAGGTTTTTTTAATGGCCTAGCATGGCTTTAATATTTCTAAATATCCACTGACATTCTAAGACAGTCTGTTGTCTTTATTGGCTTGTAAGTTGTTTTGTTTATGAGTTATTTCTTAATAATAGCCTATTTATTAATCTTCTACATATTTTTTTTTTAAACTTGATCTATCAAAAACTGAAAAAAAAAATACATTCTAAATGTGTTCTAACTATAGTTGTAGCTTTGAATTTTTCCCCTAATAGAGTTTCTCAGCAGGTACTTTAATATAGTATTAATCATTGCTGCTTCAAGGGTCTCATTTCATGAGATATAGTGCCATATAAGAAGGATAAGCAATATGGAACCACAAATATATTTACTTTTATAGGTGCTATGACCAAGTTACAGGAGCTATAAAATATTTATGGGTCCCCAAGGATCCAAAACCATCATCTTGTAGTCTCATCCTTCTTTTTTTTTTAAGTAATAAAAACCCCTCTAAAACACTTGTGGAACCTATACCCAAAATGCCAGACCAAGCAACCAGGAGTGCTCATGAACAGTGCAATTTTTACCGAGTTCTAATTTCTACTTGTTGGGTTTCAGCTGAGGTTGTGGCTCATGATTTTGTAGTGCAAGCACTTTGAATTTCCCTCCTCATCTCACCTGTTTCTCCACAATACCTTGATGACCTTGTACAGATCTCCTGAATTCAGTAATTTAGCACACTATTTCTATGTGTAACTGATTTTCTATGGCTATTTAAGAAATTATCACAAACTTAGAGGCTTAAAAGAATACCCATTTATTAACTCACAGATTTTTATATCAGAAGTTCAGGCATGGTATGACTAGGTTCTCTGCTCAGGATCTTCGAAGACTGAAATCAGGGTTATTTCAGTGGGCTGTGTTCCTTTCTGGAATCTCTGAAGAAGAATCTGCTTCCACACTCATTAAGGTTACTGGCTTGCAGTTTTAAGACTGAAGTCCCTGATTTCTTGCTGGCTGTCACTGGTGCCAAATCTCCCTCGAGCTTTGAATCTCTCTCCTGAAAAAAACTCATTTCTTTTTTAAAGGCCTGTATGATTAGGTCAGGGTCATCCAAGATAATCTCCCTATCTTAAAATAACTGATATAAGCCCATAATTACTTCTTTACTTTTGCCCTATAACCCACCATAATCATGGGAGGAGTATCTCTTCAGATACAGATTTTGCCCACGCTCAAGGGGTGAGGACTGCATAAGGCCAGGGGTCATTTGGGGTCATCTTGGAATTCAACCTAGCACACTACGTATTGATAATAAAAATTTTATCTTTTTAAAAAATTATTTCTACCCCAAAATCAATTGCATATTTTATGAATATATAATTATGTTCCATTGCTTCATTTGCGACTGAAAACCTGCTTTAAACTAGCATCATCCTTGTTTTGTTTGTTTGGGTGGGTTTTTTTTGTTTTTGGGTTTGTTTTTTTTTTGGTATATATCCCTTTTTGTTTGCATATATCTGGCATACAGTGACTAATTTTGTTATTTTTATTTTTCACCTTTCTGTCATTTGGTTTGAGATTTATTTCTTCTAAGTAACATATAGATTGTCTTTGTTTTGTCTCATCTGAGAATCTTTGTAATTTCTTTAATATTTTCCTATAGGTTTTATTTTGGATTGTCTTTGTTTTATTTCTCTATTGATTTTTATTTTCTTGTTCCGTTATTAATACATATTATTGAATCTGTGTTTTATCTAAACATAAAGGAAATAAAAGCTCTTTAACAATTGCTACTATAACTTTAGACAGTTTTGTCACACTCTCCACCTACCCTGCTCCCTGGGCTCACACACGTGCACACACACACACACACACACACACACATTCAATGACCCTCTCAGTATTTCTGGAATTATTTAGACTTTTAGCTTATGATTTTTCCTTTTCATTTTTGACTTTTTTACATTAATTGTTTCTCAGTTTGTTGTACTTTTGAAATTCCATAATGTACTTTTTGGAATTTGTGGACTTTGTCGTTCTGAAATAATCTTGTTATTGCCCTCTTTTAGAGTAAATTTTAATCTATTAAATTTCAGATGGGCTGAAAATCTTTTATCTCTTTCTATTGCCTTTCAGTTGCCACTATAGTTTTTAGTTTTGTTTCTTATTAGTAAATAGTTTTTGTATTTTGTTAAGAATATATTTTCTTAGATGATAAACTGCACCTGAAATAGTGAATTTTGAAATTATGAATTTCTTCTGTATTTTTTGTGGTATGTTTTCATGGGCCCCCTCCTCTAAGCAGACAAGGTCTCTATAGACACTTTAGTAGAAACTGACATCTGAATATGTTCTCAACTTCCCTCACTCACCATTTGAATGAGACCAAATCCACTGCTCAACCAAATTACTTCCCCAGGGAAATCTGACTTTCATAGCCCCAGGCATGGTCCCATTCCCACCAGGATCCAGTGTAGCTCTGCTGTTTTTACAAGGTGCTGGTCCTACAACTACTTCCCCAATGTGGAGTCTCTGGCCCAGTAAAGCTCAATAATGACAAATTGTCCTCCCCAGCATTCATTGCCACTAAGTTTCTCCCCCTCCTCTGGCTCCGAGAAAGTTCTTTGTTACTGGGAATGGTTTATAATTGAATGTTTTGCCCCCAGTGTCTGCAAACTTTCTTTTTATTTTTTGGAAGTTTCAAACTCTCAAGAGATGTAGAAAGCCATTAATTGAGAGAGATCAATTTTCTGGGCAACACAAAAACCAGCACTCGCAGCCAAGTTTTTGTTGTGGAAAGGAACTGGGTCTTTAAAGCAAGAGGCAGACACTGGGTGGGGGGCGGGGATAAAATATCAAGTTTACTTACTCTGTTTTATGAGGCAAAGCCCAGGTATCATAGGTGAGATCTAGTTTGCTTAGATTTATTTGTTTTTTGATGTTTGCTTGTTTGATATAAAATAGTGCCATTGAATTCATAATTATGATTAACTCATCCCATAATTTGACAGTAGTTTAGCTAAAGTATTTATGTTCAAGTTGTTTGTTTTCATTTCTCTTTCTTGTGTGGATTTTAGTGATATACTGAGAGGAGGAAAGACTGTTGTTCAGGATTAATTTTAAGCCAGAGGAAACTAAATCAGATTTTAAAAATCAAAAAGTTTAATTCCATAATGAGTGAAACAATGAATGTTAATCCGGAATAGAAAATGGTTTTTACTTTTATATTGGAGAGTGGAACACTGTGCATATTAGCATAATAAATTGACATGACATCCAAACATTCTTTCAAGTCAATCTATCAATAAGTATTTTTTGACTGTCTACCATGGTAGGGAGACTGTAAAAAAAAACTGGATATCAGAACCTTTACAGAGACAGAGCTAGCATACACTAGAACATAAACTCTACACACAAATTACCCACTTGGGCAGTTCAGACCATAAGCACTAAAGAACTTCAGAAGAGGGCAAAATCAATGTGGAGAACTCTTATTGAATGAGGAAGCCAGGAAATGAAGAACAAATACAACTTGGATGAACTGAAGTGTGAGAAGTTTAATTCTATCCCACCACCCAAGGAAAAATAAATATATGTATATATATATAATGTGTGTGTATATATACACCCAGACACAATCCATATATATACTTTATAACCCAAAGTGACATAGAAAATTAACTATCTAATCTTGATAACATTGTACAATGAACTTGATCATTGAGGTTCAAATTAATTTTAGAGCCACAGATAACCTAGTTGATGTGGACAAATTTGAGAATGGTTATCATTAGAAATTAATTTAACACCCACGTTTATTTGTTTCATGTGACTCTGTTCCAAAAAATTTCATTGTCTTCAGCCCTTCTCCTAGGAAGTCACCTTAAGATAGGCTGTAGTTCATTAGGCAGAATTTTTGTTAGATGGCTTCCTTAACTGCCCTAACTGGTTTTCCTCCTTAAAGCAATCATGCTTTAATATATATTTTTCTGTTTTTAAAAGTAAATATTTGGAAAACATAGAAAAACATTAAAGAAAACTAAAATGTCCCCGAATTCTCATATCCAAAGATAACTATTGTGTCTAATTTGGTGTCCTTACTTTGTATAATTGTCTCTCGAGATTTCCCATGTCATTTAAAATTTAAATGAAGATTTTTAAAATAAAATATCCTTTGGTAGTAGCCTTTGGATTTCAATTTCTTTTTTTTATATAATAAATTTATTTATTTATTTATTTTTGGCTGCATTCCGTCTTCATTGGTGCACGTGGGCTTTCTGTAGTTGTGGTGAGTGGGGGCTACTCTTCATTGTGGTGTGCGAGCTTCTCACTGCAGTGGTTTCTCTTCTTGCAGAGCACAGGCTCTAGGTGCGTGGGCTCCAGTAGTTATGGCACGCGAGCTCAGTAGTTGTGGCTCGCGGGCCCTAGAGCGCAAGTTCAGTAGTTGTGGCACACGAGCTTAGTTGCTCCGCGGCATGTGGGATCTTCCTGGACCAGGGATTGAACCCATGTCCCCCGCATTGGCAGGCGGATTCTTAACCACTGTGCCACCAGGGAAGTCCCTGGTTTTCAGTTTCTTAACCCATGGTCCCTTTAATTGATATCAGTTGTCATCTGCGGTATCCATCCACCTCGCAACTGTATCCATCTTGAAAACAAAAGAACTTCAGAAAAAAAGTGCAGAACACCTTTAACAAATTAAAAGAAACACTAAAAAATACTAAAAAAATTTTTTCTTTGAATGTGTTCGTACCACACTAATCACAAGACTATTTGATTGTTTCAATACCTATAAAGAAACTTAGAGATTATTACAATAGTTTTAATTATATAAACCTTATCAAAAGTTTTGCTCTTAGTAAACGCTACTATCCCTTCTGTCACTTAGGGTTTCATCTCCTTAATACAGCCTCTGAAGACTCTTTAGTTAATGTGTATTTGAAGTATCATTCTACTCACAATGAACTGAAAAATACCATCAAGCCTTTAGCATTGAAAGAAATCAATCTAGTGATGGTAAATGGTCTGTGGTCTCACAGGGATAGACTCATCTGTTAAAACTTTAAAGCCATACAAATCAAATATCCTTTCCTTTTGTAGAGTGCTTTATGTGGAATTAATGTATTTTAACCCACATGACACTAGCATTTTCTTTTCTTGTAAGATGTACAGAAAACTCATACCTTAAACGTGCTGTGAAATTAACCATTTCAGTTCAATTCAGCTATATTCACTGATCATGATGATCAAATGCTGAGACACTGATCAGTGACCTAACAGTGGTCTTATTTGTTGTGTTCTTATGTTGCACAACCACAATTAACTAGATGTGTGCCAATAATTTTCAAAATCCTAAAAACAGACTTGATAGACTCTTAAACACAGAATTGAAAACTGCCTGAAATGATTTCAAAATAGCTCATGTCTAAACCTTCCATATGACATCTATAATAAAACAAAAGCATACAAATGTATAAACATTACGTGTTTGAGACTGAAAGGACACAAAAGTGATTTTATTAAACTGACTTTTGTATTTCAAAATTGTGGTCACAAGGGAGCTATAACTTTCTCAGTTTGCAGCAGAGTCGAAAATCAGGTAGTTTTGCCTACTGCTCATTATGGATAAAAAAAATCAATTTTTCATGGAAGTTTTAAAACAAATTTACTAAAGTAAATAAATAGATTTAGAAATTTTACTAGATACTATCAGTATTTTTAGCTTTAATATGAATAAATTAAAAATTGTTACAAGAGGTTTGCATTTTCAAAGCCATATTTAATCACAAAATTTACAATTGTATCAATAATACAAGATTAATTACTTTGAAGAACTATTCCATAAAGGCAACAGAAGCCCAGCAACAATGGGAAGCTTTCTGTGTGCCCAGAAAACAAGCAAAACCCAAAACAAGTGGTAAAAAGCTTAAATTATACTGAAAATTATCTTAGCCCAAAGAAAGGACTTTCTACCAAGCTACTAAGGGGAATTATTTTGCTAAGGAGAATTATGTAATTTCCACTCCTAGATATAAAGGTATGTTTATTTAGCTTGTTCCTTAACACACTACTTTAAAAAAAATAATAAACCAGATATTTTTTGAACCTACCAATTTATGGCATACTTTGTTTTTAAGAATTCCCTGAAAGATAAGTAAAATTTGGGTTAGCATAGTTGATAAATTTCCTAGGAAATGATATAGTATTGCAGATAGTCCTTGAGGAGAACCCCTGGAAGTTGTCAGCATTAATAAGCTTTACAGCAAAGCAAAGGAATTCAGTAAAACCATTATGCAAACATGAGAGTCTACACGTATTTTCTCTTCCCCTTCTAAACTAGATAAGTAGTAAGAGAGTTTCCCATACAATACACACAGACACACACACACGCACACACACACATTCTCTTTTTCAATGTGTTAGATATTGTTTTAGGCTTTTTTGGTTTTGTTTTGTTTACTTCCAGATATTCTATAAGGATTTTAAAGAATGATAGTGCCTCTTTAGAAAACATTAGTAACCAAGAAAGTAGACTTCTAAAACGCCACAAAGAGCTGGAAAAAATTAACTTTGACGTAAATTTTGGATCTGTGCTCTTCTCCTCACATTGCTTTCTTGAAAGCTAGGAATATAATTTGTACCACATCCCTAGCAGTAAAACCCGTGAATTATCCCTCTTACACTTATTTTTATTTTGCCCTATTATAATTCAAGGCTGTGTTCACCACTGACAGCTAATCTGACTTGATCCTTGCTAATGTTAACAGAGAAGGAGTTTACTCTGAATGAATAGGGGAGAATGGCTGAACTCCTTGAGTATCTAAGCCATGAATCTAAGAGACCCAGTCAATCAACTATGGAACACTTTGATGACCAATACTAATTTGTTACATTGTTCTAATGTATTGTTGTAACCACCCCTTCCAATTTTGATAATGTGTGTAGATAGAGAGAGAGAGAGAGAGAGGATAGATAGATGATAGATAGATAGAGAAAATTGAAGTAAAATGAGAATAAATTTTCATAAACTAGTAATAAAGAAAAATGTCTGCCTATCAATAATTAGGACACATGGTGGTATCTATGTGTAATAAATAACCTGTCTTATATTATGTAAACCATAAAATATTTCAGAGTGAGGGGGTGGTTGTCCAGAACTAAAATATTATGAGGCTATAATTATTTTATATTAGATTCCTTTGCATTTTAATATAAATCTAAAGCTTTTTATTGTATAGGGCATTTTTTTAAAGTTTGAGTAATAAAAGTAGTGGTTCAAAACATTAAACAGCATTTCTAGCTATGCCTGTGGCTTATGCAGAACATTAAATGCCAGCATGCCAACCAATCACAACTCAAACTCTGAACAGCTCTTAAGATTGTGTATAATGAATAACAGATTTTAGCTTGTGAGTTTATGTATAATTCCTGAATCTTTTTGAAACCTTTCTTTAAAACATGTAAATTGCCTTTAGAGTCTCCCTTTTGACAGCTACAACCATCTTGACATGGCAGTACCACACCATCACATAGTATGCGGTTGACCAAACTAAGACAAGCTGCTCAACAAGATCACATACCAGTGACAATGGGAGAGTTTGTACCTTGCTTTCTATGCATTAATCACTAAAATATTCACATTCAAAAAGAAATACGTCTCTCTCCCAAATTAAGTTTGGGTTTTCCCAATTGTTTTTATTTTAGATTAAAGAATTTTTAATGCTCAGAAGTACAAGAAAACAATAAAGATCCACAATCTCTTTGTCAGTATTATCCCTACTGACATGAAAATAAATAAAAGAGTAAAACTTACTTTGAAATAATAAATGCTTGAATAAGAATCAAACAATTAATTTGCTAATTCACTAATTTGACAATTATCTACTAAACACCTATAATTGCCAGAAAATATTTTAGATGTTGAGAATATAGCAATAAACACATCAGACAAAGTCCTCATGGTGCTGATTTTTTAGTCCAGAAAAGCAAAAGTTAACACAGAAAAAAATTTTTGCTGTCTGAAATATGGTATAGGATGTAAAGAAAAAGCAAAGTGTGTAGACAGAGAAGGATGAGGACAGAGAACTATTTTATAAAGGGTGGTAAGAAAAGTCCTCTCAGACATGCTGATATTTGAGCAGAGACATAATGAAGTGAGGATAGCAGACCGAGGAAGTCGAGGGTAGGAGAAATCAGAGGGAGAACCACAAGCACAAATTCCTTGATTCAGGAACAATCTTGGAGAGTTATCTTTAATTTATATACTTAAATATTAACATGGGAACATAACTCTCTCTCTCTTTTTTTAACCTTCTAGGCTGGAGGTTTATTAAACTTGCAGCACCATTTTCACAAAATTAGCATATGGGGAGTTGTCACTCAAAAGGGAAAAAAATAGCATGAATCTGATAGCCACTGGAATTATAGAGGAAGTAATCACTAAGCAAAATAGGGATGCTTAATTTTATACAAAGATCAAGTGAAACAAAATATATTTTGAAGCACTGTAATATTTAGAAGTATTAATTTCCAATTAAATTATTTCCAATGGAAGTGCATAAAAGAAGAAAGTAAAAAGAAATAACTTTCATCTTTATTAGGAATGTTTACTAGGATGCTTAAAAATTTCATGTGTTTGAATCCACTAATTCTCATTCTAGGATCCTAGACTAAAAGTATAATGGATAAAACAATAAATGCTTTATGGCAGGCACGTTTTTCATGGTAAAAAAAAATTTAATAACCTTTATGACCAATATAAGTTAAACAGGTCAGTAAATTATGGCGCAGCCATGTTTGCAATTATTCTGCAACCATTAAGTATGGCATTTTCCAATCCTCTAATTACTCTTAATTAAAAACACATAGTCCTAGTTTTAAGTAACAAAAATGTGTTACAAATAGTCTGTAATATATGATTTCTGCCTTTTCATTAAAAAGTCTGGCTAATCCAAAATGCATATAATACACAAAATATTTATAACCAAAATATGGAAAGAGCTTTTACAACTTAAACAATCAATGTAATAAAACAAATGAACAAAGGTATAAAGAAATAATTTCAAAAAGGAACTACAAATGAAAATAACAGTAATAGTACTTTAGATGTGTAAAAATTGAACATGTTTACAGACAATGTAACAGGCATAAAGTAAAATATTAATATTATGTGACTCCACAAAAATTTTATTCTTGCTTTGTTAATATTTTAATTCTGAAACAAATTAACATTTTTATTATCACCATCTCCAGTGTTAGCACAGTAGTCCAAGATATCATTATCTCCTGCCTTAATTACTACACAAGTCTACTACAATTCTATTTCCACACTTGGCCATAATAGTCAATTCTCAACATGGCAGTAAAAGTGATTGTGTTTCAAAGGATAAATCAAATCATAACACTCCCTTGGTTTTTATAGTCCAACTGCGCCCCCTGCTCTTCAACATTGTACAGTAGAATCAATACAATGTGGTCCTTGTTTATCTCTCTAATTTTGTTCCTATCCCTCTCTCCACCATTCACTGTGCATCAGCTACACTGGCCTTCTTTTCCATCCCTTATCTCAAAGCCTTTAAACTATTTCCCTCTGAGTACAATATTCTCCTGAATATCCATATGTTTGCCTCCTTCACAAAGGCAAGAAAATGTCTACATATCTAATGTTTCATATCACTGAATACCCAATCCCTAGAATAAAACATAATATAAAGAATACAATTTACTCTTTTGATAAATAAAATAAATTAATGAATTTTGGTATCTTTATAAGTGAGAAACAGCAATTTGTTGTTTGAATGTGTGACTTTATATTCATTAAAACATTTATTTTCATTTTATTTGGGAGGTGTTCATATTCTTTGCATATTTCCATCAGGCTTTGTCATTTTCTTATTGATTTTTATGAATTATTTAGTAGGATTTGTTATAGACTAGTGTAGAAATGTTCATTTCCTTATTAAATGTCTTTTCATGTGTGGAATATTCTTTGAAGAGGGAAAAATATATCAAGATTCATTGAAAACAGAAAAAATTCATGAGATTTGGGATGGGAAAATTACAATTTCGATTTTTGAAAAGGAAAAGTGTTTATTTTTTGAAAATCTGAGTGTTTTACATCATTCTCTGGCAAAAATTCAGAACTGATAGTTAAAAGAGTGATCTCTAAGCAGCTTGAAAAGAAAACAGTGATCATTACCATTGGTTGACTAAGAAAAAGGCTCATTGAACTAAATTCATTTTCTTTTTTTGATAGGCTTACTAACTGTAAAATAAGAAAAATGCAATAGACAAAAAAATTCAGGATTTTGTTAAGATACATAAAAGTTTCTCATGACATTATTATAAATAAAATGCAGACATATGAGTTAGCAATTACACAATTAGGTGAGCTCATAACAGATTGAAAAACTATACCCAGAGGTTTCTAATTAATGGATCACACTGATCTAGAGGAATATTTTCTTACATTTCTTACATCCTGGGCCTTAAGATAATACCTTATCCAATAACTGAAATGAGAATCTTCAATTCATATTGATCAAATTTCTGAAAGATATGAAGCTGGGATAGAATCTACAAAAAAAAAAAATCGAGTCACATAAGTGTCAAAAAAAAATCCAAATATGATCTTAAGTGCATATGAATAGAAACAATAGCTACAGTGAAAGGTGTGCTAGTTCTGATCTCTTCTGATCAGATCTCCTGAAGAACTGTGTTCAGTTCTGGGCAGTAAAATTTTAAAAATTATGAAAAATAAATACAACTTATAATAAAAATAGCAATAACAAATTAGATAAGAAAAGAGAATCAAGTTGCTATAGGGAAATAAAAATCATATCATATAGGGGAGGCCTCTGGGCTGAAGGAGGGAAGATTCAAGAAAGACATCTCAGTTGTTTCACATGTTTGAAAGGCTTTTTAATGGAAAGAGATAAGAACCATTTCAAGTTCTAAAAATATGAAGAAGCAGAGTAAATGGGTTTAAATGAGAGAAATTTCTGTTGTATATAAAGATTGTTTTAAAGTTTGTAATTCCATGCAGATGGAAAGAGTACCATTTGGGAAGTTTTCAAAGCAGAGACTATAAGATCAAGATAGCAGAAACGTTATTCTGGAATCCAGGCATGTTTAGTTGTTGGACTATCCACCTGTTTAAAATTCACTACCAGAATGAGCTGTACAAGTCAATCAAATGGGTCTTTTAAAATATACAACTATTACGTAAATTATGGATTAAAAATTGAACATTATTAAAGAACATTTTTTGCAATGAAGCTTGGGTTGTTTTCAATTGAATTTAAGAAAATGTAAATATTTGTTTTCATTGTGTATTTTGAGTTGGAATCATTGGGCCAAGCAGTCTACTGTTATGAACAGATTTACATCAAGTTTTCTGTTTTGGATAAAAAAGTAGGGAGGAGGTTCATGAAGTGAGGCCAAAGGAATGAGAAAGAGATTATAATTTGTGTCCTCCCCCAAACATCCAACTCAGCCACAGAAATTGTTTGTACTCCACTATGGAGATAGGCAGAAGTTAAAGAAAATGTTTTTATTAAAGGTATTTTTTTTAATTGAGGTAAAATTTACGTACGATAAATATATGGTTCTGTGAGTTTTGACAAATGCATACAATTGAGTATCCACATCTACAATCAAGGTATAGTTCCATACCTCCAAACCACCAAAAGGTCTTTTGTGCCCCTTTGTACTCAGCCCTCTCCTTACCCTAAGCCACTGGCCAATATTGCTCTGTTCTCTGTACAAATAGTTTTGCCTTTTCTAGAATGTCATATAAATGAATCATACAGGATGTAGTCTCTTGAGTCTAGTTTTTTCATGAAGGTCACTTAAATGACTGAAAGAAAAGTAGTGCCTGGCTTCTTGGAGTTACGCTGAGATAGCACGGTCAGGACAAACACAGCAGAATGATGAATGACAAGTTGATTCAATCAATCAACAGTGAAGGCATGGGTGGGGGAAACAACAATACTTTGATGTGTAAAATCAGTACTGAACAAATGTGAAACACTCCCTAAGGAGTCTCAACAATACCTAGAGAGACTTTTCAGGGGGATGAAATCCTGCAGTTGTGCAGGTAGAAGATAACAGCTCAGTGGAATTTCCATATTTATGCTAATGTGACCACGTTTATATCTATTGGTTGATGACCCTTCTGAACTTTAGGCTACAAAAGCATACCAAAATTGGTTAAAATAAATAAACACAAAACTCACAAACTAAATACTTTATCAACTGCAATGTTGAACATAATGCTGACAATCTGAGAAAGATATAAATATGCATTTGTTCCAAAACTCAAAACGAAGGAGTTCAGAGAAAGAAAGCAGGAACTATATGTGGCTATGGACCAGATAGAAATAGATTAGTGGAAGGAAGTTGTTAAGTAAATGGTTCTATTCTAAGAAGTTGCCATTCGACTTCTTTTTTAACCATGGTCATTGGTCAGGTTCATTCTAGTAGATTTTAAGACACTAGATAAATTCAAGGATAAGCTGAGATCACATAGTTATTCACAGTGATGTAAATAGAAATAGTTTACTCAGAAAACAGTTTAGTCAAACTTCTAAAATGCTCAGAGGGTTTTTTTGTTTAAATATGCGCAGTAGCAACATTTTTTTTTCCCTTAAAGAGACACCCTTCAGAATTGAGGGGTTTTGTTTGTTTGTTTGTTTTTGACAGTGACACGGTTGGTTAACAGCTCAGTTTCACTCAGTCATAAGTTCTTACATATAATAGGTACTCAATACATACTTGTTGGATGAATGATACAAGCAATTATTTTTAGTGTGAAAAGACACTGAATCTGTGAAATGACTAAGATTTTCCACCAAAGGTCTTGGCCTTACTCTAGAAAATAATTTCTTAGGCTAGATATTAAGATATTTTGCCCCAAAATATAGATTTAGTCAGAAGCATCCTGTCATTTTTTGTGGAGCACTGTGATTCTGCACATCCCTTTTGAGGGCAAGAAAGGAGTATGTAGACCCTAGAAAGGAGAAGATGGAAGTGTCTTCTGCCTTAGGCCTTTTAGGGAGTAAAACGGATCATTCATTCAGTCAGCATATCTGTTTCCCATGTTCCTTCCTCTCAGTCTATATTATAACACATGTAGATTCACTTGCTACAGAACATGTTTAGACACAAACTCACTCAACATTTTCTCATTGCTGCTCCAACTCTCTCCAGGGCTCTAGAATAACTTCAAAATACACTGTCTTATTGTGGCAAGGAACCTTCCTTCTGTACAAAAAGTCGTTACCAGTTCAACAGTAGGGAGGTGTTGCTCAGGGAAATTGGCTCTTACTTGCTCCTGTGTTTGGATCTGACACTCTTCTTCTGTCTTGTCACAAGGATTGAACAGTGGTATACTGATTTCGGTGGTATACATATGCCAGGTAATTCATAGCCCTGTCTCTGCAAAGCTGTATGTTAACTGACCTAAGCTGTGCTGTTGTTCAACCAAAAAGATTTTTTAACAAAGTTGGGCAACCTTCAGTGGTTAGAGAAGGTTTTGTTTCCTATCCCAACAACAAAGAGATATACTATAATGAAAACAATTATTTGACAGGTTCTTGCTAAAGGGAAACATTTATTACAAAAGGTGCACAAAAACAGTCCCACACATTTTCTCTAGTTTTGAAAAGTTTTCCTCTCACCCTTAGGTACTATCTCAGGGAACTTAAATGATATACTACAGGCAATAACACTCCCAAAGCAGGCATAGTGTCTTTGTGGTCAGGAAAGGGAGAAGGGTACTACTCTTACTAGCAGAGGGACTGAGATTTCAAAAGCTGAAGTCAGAGAAATGGATTTCTATCCAAGAGCAGAGAAGACTACAGTATTCTTAACCACTCTAATACCCATTTGTACTAAATGCTTAACATGATGAAGACATTAAAAACCTGAAATTAACATCATACTTAATGGGGAAAGTCAAAATGCTGTCCCCCCAAAATTAGGAACAAGGCAAGATGCTGATTCTCAACACTCTTATTCGATATAATACTGAAGATGTAGCCACTGAAATAAAGTAAGAAAAAGACATACAGCTTGGACAGGAACAAATAAAACTACCTCTATAATTACAGATGACATGATTGTAGAATACCACAAGGAATCTACAAAAAGCCTCCTAGAATTAGAACTAGGAAGATCACAGGATATAAAATTAACATGCAAAAAAATAAAAAAGAAACATTTCTATATACTAACAATGAACATGGAGAAAACAGCAATTAATAGCATAACACCATTTACAATTACTTCAAACATAATGAAAGACTTAGGTACACATTTAACAAAATATGTACAGAATATGTATATTAAAATTATAAAATGCAGATGAAAGAAATCAAAGAAAACCTAAGTAAATGGGAAGACATAACAAGTTAATGGATTGCAAGACTGTGAAAATAATAATTTTCCCCAAAAGGATCTACAGGTTTAATTGGACCTTTACAAAAACTCCAACAAAGATTTTTGTAGACAAAGTTCTAAAATTTATATGGAAAGTTAGTCTCTAGAATAGCTCTAATTATATTGGAATAAGAATAAAATGGGAGAAATCACTTTACTTGTTATTTAAAACCTACTCTACAGCTACAGTAATCAAGACATTGTGCTTCTGTCAGAGGAATAAACAGATAGATTCACATAACAGAACAGAAAACTGAGAAATAGGACAACAGAAATATGTTCAACTTATTTTATAGGAAGGTAAAAAGGCAGTTCAATAAAGGAAAGATCACCTTTTCAACAAATGGTGCTGGAGAAATGGGTATCCATAAATGAAAAAATGGACCTTGACTTAAAACTCAACAACTTATTAAAAAACAACTCAAAATGGATCATGAACTTAAATGTTTAAAAAAAAGAAAGAAAAGAAAGAAAGAAAACTTTCAGAGAAAAAAAGAATCTTCAGGTTTTTCAGCAAAACATTTTTAGACAACAAAAACAGCACAATCCATAAAAGAAAAAATTGACAAATTGGATCTAATCAAAATTAAAATCTTTTGCTCTGCAAAAGCTCATAAGAACATGAAAAGAAATGCTACGGATTGGAAGAAAATATTTGCATCCACATATCTGACGAAGTCTAGTATGTAGAAAATATATAAAATGCTCAAAATTCAGTGCTTAAGAAAAAACAATAAAAAATGGGCAAAAGACATGTGTATATATCTATATACATATTTCACCAAAGAGGATATACAGATGGCAAATAAGCACATGAACAGACGTTTAACATTATTAACCGTCAGGAAAATGCAAATTAAATCTATTATGAGCTATCACTACACACATCAGAATGGATAAAATAAATATTGACAAGAATAAATGTCATTGAGGATGTAGAGAAACAGGATAAGATAAAATTGTATAAAACTTAAACACACACACACAAATGAGTTCAAGTAAACCTAAGGAAACATGGATAAAATGGGTGGATTGTATCAGTGTTAATATCTTAGTTTTGATACTATGCTATACTATAATTTTGAAAAATATCATTGGGGCAAAACGGAGTAGAGAGTACACAGGATCTCTTTGCTTTATTCCTTACAACTAATGTGATGTACAAATATATCAATAAAAATGCCAATTAAATAAAACTAAATTGCAAGGGAGACAATGAAACAATCCCCATGTAAAGACTAGAAGTTAGAGGGAGATTACTGTCCATTCTGTAGTCTTCTATGGATCAAAACTCTGTAAGGATATTGTGGATTTTAAAAGAACAATGTATAAAAGGTAGGAACAAAAGAGTTTTATAACTTTAACACAATGAAATATTTCCTTAATCTTTTACAAAGGAGAACTGAGATATTAGGATGTGGCACTTATAAATTCCATCTTTCCCTTTTCAATGTCTTCTCCTTTTACTGAAATGTTTTTCTTTTAAGTTTGCCAATCCAGTATCCCTACTCCCCAAAACATAGAGGAGAGTTTTTTCCATTCAACCCTCCTCCCAATCCTCAATCTATTCCATGTCTATCCCTTTCAAACTTAAGTGTCACAAACTTCACCTTCGAAGGTGGGGTATGAGGCCTTCCAAATTCTAGTACAAGAAGAGCTTTGTAAAATTTTGCTTTAATTTACCCATAAACAAGTACATGCAAAAGTGAGGATTAACCTCTTTTAGACACAAGCACTATATTTTCATAAGGAAATATGGCTTATCACCTGTAAGCATTGCTATGACCTTGCCCTTTCTGTATAATAACCCTTAAGAATAGTTTAGTCCTCTCTGAGAACCTCTCTACTAGTTGATGGCTCTTTCTGCTTTCTAGGACAAATGGTGATTAGACTAGATTAGATAAAATTAGATTAGATTAGATTAGATCCCATGACATATAATCTTCACCCCCACAATAAATCAACTCACCACAGAGAGAAGCAGAATGTCCACTTATCTCCTTTTTCCCCAGATTACCACATTTCCCGTCATCTTTCTCTCCCTCAAACCTCATGAATCAAGTTCTCTACAAAACAGTTCTCCTATTCTCCCTGGTAATGCCACACCTCATAATTTTGCCTTCCTTCTCCTTCAGCATAATAAAGTCTTTATTCATTACAGCTGGTCTCCACTAGATATCACTCCTTCAAATGTAAATACCTGATAAATCTAAACTTTTATCCCCCAAAGTGGGCTTATTAATGAGAAAATAGGATTCAAGGGAGAAAAGCTTGAAGGCTGGAACCTTGTACTGTTTCAGACAGGAACACTCAGCAAAGCAAAGCAAAGCAGTAGTAGAATACTTCAGGTCAGTAGTGCTTTAGTTAGATATTTCTCTTGGTCACCTTTAGAGCTAAGAACCTATCTTGAGATTCAGTCAAACTACAGAATTTTCAGTATCAGAGAATGAATAAGTTGGCAGCTTAAAATTATTTAAACTTTAAATGATAAACGCACTAAAACTATGAATTTACTATATGGATGCAGCCATTCTTTAACTTTGTTTCCAGAATAAAGGTGTGTTATTTTTGAAACATAATTGTCATCTAGAATTATCAAATTATCACATTAATGTTATAATAATAATATACTAATTTGATAAGGCTAAATGTCAAATATTTTTGCAAGTTTCATGAGAAGTTTTAATTTTTCGTAATCACATAGGATATTTGAGAGCTTAAAAAAAATTTTAAATTTGATTTGCAAAACTTTTGCCTTAGGTAATTACTATATCCATTCCATTGTTACAATCTAATGAATATTGTAGTTGAATCCAACCAATTTAAAAAAAAAGAAAATGTCTCTAGGCATTTTTTATTTCAAATCTAGTGAGATAATGAAACATACTAGGAATTATCACAACTATGCATACTGGAGGCAAAATATTTTTTCACATAAGTAATTTAAAGAGAGGTTTACTTTAGGTAAGCCTCAGTATATCGGAGTAAAAAAGAAACAACATGGAAATACTTGTAGCAAAGCATAATAAATATTACCTGAGGCAGTTTTACTGCTAATTCTATTTTTTCAAAGAAAAAAAAGTCATTTAGAATGATTATCTTATCTAGAGTTTGTCAAGATAACTAGTTTTCAAAGCACCCCTAAGTATTATATCCTCCTAGCCATCCATAAATATTGTAGACATCAAATGGAGTAATCAAACAATTTTGTAGAATAACCAATACCTTCAATTTGGAAGAGTCACTCAATTGACATGGAAGTCCTTCCATAATATCTCTATCAAGATGTCATGTAAACTGGGCTTGAATACCTTGAATAAAGAGGTATACTGTATCCCAGGACAGATTATTACGTTTCAGACCAGATGTGACATTAATAATTCATATCTCACTATAACATTCAGATCACACAATGTACTCACAGAGTGAGTAAAATCTGTGTCCCTCTAACTCATCAGATACTAGTTCTGCCTCATGGGGTCCACTTTTAAAAAGCGTAATTTCTCTTCCACATAACACAGTGTATTTGAGAAAACCTGTTATTTCTCACCTGACTCTTCTAGTCATTAGGTTAAATATCAATTGTTCCTTAAAATGTGTGCCATATGATATGATTCCAGTGCCTTTGACCATCGTGGAGACACTCCTCTGTGCAGATTTCATTCAGCCTCTAATCCATTTAAATTATGATATCCAAAAATGAAAGCAATATTGCAGATAGGAATACAGGGTGGCCCAGTGTTATTGCACTGGATATTTCTTAAAATGCAGTCTAAGAGTGGTCATTGTTTATTTACAGATATCAGACTCAAATTTATGTCAAATCTTTTCATTAATTTTTTGACACTCCATGTCCACTTTATCAACAAATCCTATCATCTTTTCCTTCAAATAAATCCAGAATACACAACAATTTCCCACTATGGTTTAATGATGAGGAATTGAACCTCTTACTTTGGTTCAAGTCACCATCACCTGTCACCTAGACCAGCGATCCCCAACCTTTTTGGCACCAGGGACTGGCTTCATGGAAGACAATTTTTCCACGGATGGGGGAGGGGATGGTTCAGGTGGTAATGCGGTGGATGGGGGTATTTTTCAGGCGGTAATGCAAGCGATGGTTCGGGCGGTAATGCGAGCGATGGGGAACTGCAGATGAAGCTTTGGTCACTCACCCGCCGCTCACCTCCTTCTGTGAGGCCAGGTTCCTAACAGGCCCGGGGGTTGGGTACCCCTGACCTAGACCATTTGCATCAATCTCCTAATTGGTCTGTTTCAAATCTTATCCCCTATAGTCTATTCTCCATATGCTGGTATAGTGTTAAAGAAGGCCCTAGAAAAAATCAGATCATGTCTCTTCTTTACTCAGAACTTTCTAATGGCTTCTCTTCCCACTGAGAGTGTGAATTTGGATTGTCCATTTCCACTAAAATAAGCTCCAGGAAGGTGGGGATTTTTGTCTGTTTGTTCACTGCTGTATCACCAGTCCTTTGAATAGTGGTAGGTACTTAATTCTTAAGAAAGAACAATTAATTGTGACTAAGATAATAAAATTATTTTCATAATTGCTGCTGTACCTAAGCCATAGCTCTTCCAACTGCTGTATTAGATTTAATTGATGGACATTGTTGAGTTTCATCTTGCATGTAGAATTGTACCTTAAAAAGACTAAGACAATCAATTTATAAAGTATTTGGACTAATTTATATAATAAGCCGATTGGATAACATTCAAAACCCAATATATTTTCATGTATTGTAACGAAACTCAATTATGAAATACAATGGAAGGATATTCTCATTCATAATAGTAATGGAAAATATAATTAGCCTAGCAAGAAACTTTAAAAGAAATACAAAAACTTGTATCAAGAGAACTACAACATTGTACTTATGCACAAAAATGACTTTCATTAATGGAAAAATATGACATGTTCTGTTATAAATACTGTAAAGCTGTCAGTTTCTCCAATTAATTCATAAATCAAATGAAACAAACCATTATACACCAATAAGATGCTTAAGATAATGTGAAGAAATCTATTAACTTTATTTTGGGAGATTATCCTTTAGAATATTAACTTAAGGCAAGTTTTAAAACATAGAAAATTTAATGAATTAAGCCAATTAAGAGAAGTCTAGGCCTACCAGACAGCAGTGGACATTTATTGTTTAACCAGTTGAAACATAATTAAAATTTTAAATCATCGTTTTAGAGTTAACCATCTTTTTAGACTCTCATTATCCTCTGGTTCATAATTTTTCAACCAATAAATAAATATCCTTCCCATTTGCACATAATCAGTGTAATTCATGACCCAAATGTCTCAAAGTGTTTTATTTTAATACTTTAATCATCATACATACAGTGCAAGTCATTGGCAAAATGTTGATTATGACAATCTTTGATAAGGCTCTATTACCAATTTCCCTTGAAATTGGTACTTATTTAGCTTGTTTCTGAATATTTCTGAGAATAAAGTTTAAAACATGGTTTTCCCTCTAGATATTTCTATCATATTTCCTATACTGCTGTAAAGTACTCTTCATGTAGTGAGAATGCATATGTATACACAAATAATTTAGTTATTATATCATCTATTTGCTATTTCCCCATATTTCCATAAATATTTTATAAAAAGTATCTCAATCTTATGACAGTGTTGAAACATTATTTCCTTACCATATTCTCAATCTAATAATACAGAAATTGTATATGATATTGATGCAGTTAGTCAAAAATTGTTTATTTTTGCCTGTTCACATGGATCCTAGTTATCACTAATTCATTTTTCTTATTACGCTAAAGCATCCTTTTAACAATATCTTCTAAACTCTTCTCGTACATTGACTTCAAGCTCCCCAGTCACTTTGTTTTCTGATTATTTGATTTGATTTATTGCCTATCTTCTGGAACCTCTCTCAATTTCCATGTCTCTCTAGAGTCCTGAGGCTGCTTCACTAATCTTAATTTAAGTAGACTCACAGTGTCCTGGGCTATAATTGCAAAGTTTATTTGATTAAGCTTTGTTTTGATATTTTTCTTGGCTTTCATATTCCTCTTTCCTGACTTCCTGTTATGTGCTTTATTTCAAGTTTATGTTAACAGTCATACCAACTTGACATATTTCGCCAGAATTAACAACCCTATAGAAATTTCATGTAAAATTACCTAGAGAATTTTTGTAACAATATTTCTAATTAAAGATGTCTTCAGAGGAATTAATCAGTTTACCAGAGAAGGAATTAATTGAGCATGTAGGATTCATTTATTTGATTCACCTCATCAAAGGATTTTGCCAGGCCTTTATTTTTGCCAAAGAGGACACTCTGGTGTTACCTGTGTGATGACCATGAGAATAAAGTGTAAAACTTGGTTTTAACCTTTGTATATTCCTACCACATCTCCTGTATCACATTACAATATCCTACAGGTAGTAAGCTTACATACACACAACATGGCAATGGTCCATACTGCACCTTTGATTCTTCAGTAATAGTACCCAGCCCAAAATTTAATTAAGGCATTATAGGATCTAATAACAAAAGGGAGAAGTAGATCTAGTAGAAAGAGAGATTAGTAAAAGTTTAATAAACAAATGTGATATTGTGCTTAAACAAATTAGCAAAAGATTTTTGTTCTTTTCATTCTTTCCTTTCTGTTTTATTTTTATTGAGAATTTTAATGCAGTAATATGCACCACATAATGAACATTGCTTCTGTGAGAGTTAATGTTGCATTTGTGTGTGTGTTTGTGTGCATGTGTGAAAATTTAACATTATGCCTAAAGGGATAAGAAAATGCTCTTTATTTAAGGAAGTAATCAGAAATATATATTTATGTATAATAATAGCCATCATTCACTTTTTTATTGAAGTATAGTTAATTTTAAAAATTATATTAGTTTCATGTATACAACATAGTGACTCAACATTTTTATAGATTATACTCCGTATAATAGTTTAGATAGTTATGACAAAATAATAATGGCGATATTTCCCTGAGCTGTACAATATATCCCTGTTGCTTATTTATTTTTTAAATAGTAGTTTGTATCTCTTAATCCCCTACCCCTATCTTGCCCTTTCCCCCTTCCCTCTGCCCACTGGTAACCATTATTTTGTTCTCTATATCTGTGAGACTGATTCTGCTTTGTTATATTCATTCATTTGTTATATTTTTTAGATTCCACATAGAGAGTATTTGTCTTTGTCTGACTTATTTCACTAAGCTTAATACCCTTTAAGTCCATCTAGGTTGTTGAAAATAGGAGATTTCATTCTTTTTATGGCTGAATAATATTCCATTGTATACATATACCACTTCTTCTTTAAACCTTCATCTGTTGATGGACACAGGTTGCTTCCATGTCTCAGCTATTGTAAATAATGCTGCTATGAACATTGGGATGCATGTATCTTTTCAAACTATGCTTTTGTTTTCTTCGGATATATACCTAGGAGTGGAATTGCTGGATCATGGGAGTCTATTTTTAGTTTTTGAGGAACCTCCATACTCTTTTCCATAAATTGGCTGCACCAATTTACATTCCAAACAACAGTGTACTGGAGTTACCTTTTCTCCATATCCTCCACCATTTGTTATTTGTAGACTTTTTAATGATAGCATTTCTGACAGGTGTGAGGTAATATCTCATTATGGTTTTGATTTGCATTTTATATGATAAATAGCAACGTTAAGCATCTTTTCATGTGCCTGTTGGCCATCTGTATTTCTTCTTTGGAAAAATGTCTATTCAGGTCTTCTGCCCATTTCTTAGTCTGGTTTTATGCTTTTTTGATATTGAGTTGTATGAGCTGTTTATATATTTTTGTTATTAACCTCTTATTGGTTAGATCACTTGCAAATATTTTCTCTCATTCAGTAGACTGTCTTTTCATTTTGTCAATGGTTTCCTTTGCTATGCAAAAGCTTTTAAGTTTAATTAGCTCTCATTTGTTTATTTTTGCATTTATTTATATTTCCTTAGGAGGCAGATCTAAAAAAATATTGCTGTGATTTATGTAAAAGAGTGTTCTACCCATGTTCTGTTACAGGAATTTTATGGGTTTGTGTCTTATATTTAGGTCTTTAATCTATTTTGCATTTATTTTTGTATATGGTGTGAGAAAATGCCCTAATTTCATTCCTTTTCAGGTAGCTGTCCAGTTTTCCCAGAACCACTTATTGAAGATACTGTCTTTTCCCCACTGTATATTCTTGCCTCCATTTTCATAGATTAATTGACCATAAGTACATGAGTTTATTTCTGGGATCTCTATTCCGTACCATTAATCTTTGTGTCTGTTTTTGTGCCAATACCATGTTGTTTTGAATACTGTAGCTTTGTAGTATAGTCTGAAGTCAGGGCGTGTGATACCTCCAGCTTTGTTCTTTCTTTCTCAAGATTGCTTTGGCAATTAGGGGTCTTTTGTGGTTCCATATAAACTTTAGTATTATTTGCTCTAGTTCTGTGAAAAAGGTCATATGTATTTTGATAGGGATTACATTGAATATGTAGATTGCTTTGTGTAGTATGGATATTTTAACAATATTAATCTTCCAATCCATGAACATGCACTATTTTTCTATTTATTTATGTCATCACAATTTCCTTATCAATGTTTTATAGTTTTCAAAGTATAGATCTTTCACCACCTTAGTTAAGTTTATTCCTAGGTATTTTATTATTTTTTTAGCCAATTCTAAACAGGATTGTTTACTTGCTTTCTCTTTCTGATAGTTCAATTTAGTGTATAGACAAGAAACAGATTTCTATAAATCTTGTATCCTGCAACTTTATTGAATTCATTTGTTAAAATAGATTTCTTTCTGTATATAAGAAACTTGAAGTTTTCTTATATATAGCATCATGTCATCTGCAAATAGTGACAGTTTTATGTCTTCCCTTCCAATCTGAATGTGTTTTATTTCTTTTTCTTGTTCAATTGCTGTGGCTAAGATTTCCAGTACAATGGTAAATAGAAGTGGCAGGCATGGGCATACTTGCCTTATTCCCGATTTTACAGGAAAAGCTTTCAGCTTTTCACCATTTACAATGTTAGCTCTGGGTTTGTAATAAATAACCTTATTGTGTTCAGATATTTTCCCTCTATGCCCACTTTGATGAGAGTTTTTATCATGAATGAATGTTGAATTTTGTCAAATGCCTTTTCTGTGTCTATCAAGATGATTGTGTGGTTTTTATCCTCCATTTTGTTAATGTGGTATATCACATTAATTGATTTGAGAATATTGAACCATCCTTGCATCCCTGAAACAAATCCCAATTGATCATGGTGTTTGATCCTTTTTATATATTGTTAAATTTGGTTTGCTAATATCTTGTTGAGCATTTTTGCATCTGTATTCATCAGAGGTATTGACATGTAATTTTCTTTTTTTTAGTAGTATCTTTGTCTGGTTTCGTATTGGGGTAATTGTGACCTTATAGAATGAATTTGGGAGTGTTTCCTCCTCTTGAATTTTTTGGAATAATTTGAGGATAGGTATTAACTCTTCATTATGTGTTTAGTAGAATTCCCCTGTGAAGCTCTCTGGTCCTGATTTTTTTAATTACAAATTCAATTTCACTACTAGTAATCGATCTGTTCAGATTGTCTATTTCTTCCTGATTCAGTTTTGTCAGGTTGTATGTTTCCAGAACTGTGTCCATTTCTTCTAGGTTGTCCAGTTGTTCACATATAACTAATCATAGTAATCTCTTAAGATTATGTTTATCTCTATGATATTAGTTGTTATTTCTCCTCTTTTATTTATTTATTTTTGTTGGGGGGGGTCCTCTCTCTTTTTATTGGTGAGCCTGGCTAAGGGTTTATCAATTTTGATTATCTTTTCAAAAAGTCAGCTCTTGTTTTCATTGATCTTTTCTACTGTTTTTGTTGTTGTTGTTGTCTCTATTTTATTTATTTTCTCTCTGATCTTTATAATTTTCCTCCTTATACTGACTTTAGGCTTTGTACTTTTTTAATTGCTTTACATGGTGGTATAGGTTGTTTGAGATTTTTCTTATTTCTTGAAGTATGTGATCTATCCTGGAGAAAGTTCCAGGTGCACTTGAAAAGAATGTGTATTCTGTTTTTTTTTTTGATGGAATATCCTGTAGATATATATATACTAAGTCCAACTGGTCTAATGTGTCATTTAAGACCATTGTTTCCATATTGATTTTCTGTGGGGTGATCTGTCTGTTGATGTAAGTGGAGTGGTAAAGTCCTACTATATTGTGTTATTGTCAATTTCTCCTTTATGTGTGTTAATATTTACTTATATATTTAGGTGCTCCTGTATTCGGTGCATATATGTTAACAAGTGTGATGTACTCTTCTTGTACTGATCCCTTTATCATTATATAATGCCTTTCTTTGTTCTTTGTTTTAAACTTTGTTTTAAAATCTATTTTGTCTGATATCACTATTGCTACCCCCACTTTCTTGTCATTTCCATTTGCATGAAGTATCATTTTTCATACCCTAACTTTCAGTCTGTGTGTGGCTTTTGCTCTGAAGTGAGTCTCTTGTAAGTAGCATATACATGGATCTTGGTTTTTATCCAATCAGCTACCCTACCTCTTCTGATTACTGCATTTAGTCCATTGACATTTAAAATGACTATTGACAGGTAGTACGTATTGCCTTCTTGTTACTTGTTTTACAGGGCTTTTTTGTGGTCCTTCTCTGTTCTTTTTCTTTTAGTTTATTATCTTGTGGTTTGATGATTTTCTTTTGTTGTATGTTTATGTTCCTTTATTTCTAGTTTTTGTGGGCCTATTTTAGGATTTTAATTTGCAAATACCTTGGGGTTCCTATATGTTGACCTATGCGTTTGCTTTACTCGTGGGATATTTTCCTTTGCTATAGATAATTACTTCTTGTATCATTTTCTCTTCCACTTAGAGAAGAACCTTTAGCATTTCTTTTAGGGTAGGTTTAGTATTGATGAAGTTTTTTAGTTTTTGCATGTCTGAGAAGTTCTTTATCTCTCCTTCTATTCTAAATGATAATCTTGCTGGTTAGAGTATGCTAGGTTGCAGGTTTCTTCCTTTTAGCACTTTGAATATATTACACCATTCTCTTCTGGCCTGCAAGGTTTCTGCAGAGAAATCAGCTGATAGCCCTATGGGTGTTCCCTTGAATATGACACTATGTTTTTCTCTTGCTGTCTTCAGAATTCTCTCCTTATCTTTAACTTTTGCCATTTTAATTATGATATGTCTTGGTGTGTGGTTTCAGATTCATCTTGTTTGGGACCTTCTGTGTTTCCCATACCTAGATATCTGTTTCCTTCTTCAGGATGATATTTCAGGATGTTTTCAGCCATAATTTCATGAAATACTTTTTCAACCCCTTTCTCTCCCTTCTCCTTCTGAGACCCCTTATAATGCAGATGTTGGTTCTCTTGATATTGTCCTACCGGTCCCTTAAACTGTTCTCATTTTTTTGTTTTCCTGTGTGCTGTTCTGCTTGAGTGATTTCCATTATTCTGTCTTCCAGACCACTTATGCATTCTTCTTTATCACCTAGTTTGCTATTCATTCCTTCTTGTATATTTTTATTTCAGTTATTGTATTTTTGGTTGTGATTCTTTTTTATATTATCTAGTTCCTTGTTAAAATTCTCATGAGTTTATCTATTCTTTTCCCATATTCAGTTAGCATTCTTATTATTAATGCCTTGAACTCTTTACCTGGTAAATTATTTATTTCTGTTTTGTTAGTTTTTTCAGGGGTTTTCTCTTGTTCTTTCCACTGAAAAAAATTCCTCCGTCTTTTTACTTTGTTTAAATTTCTTTGTCTCCATGAAATTAGGTAAACAGTTACCTATTCCGGTCTTAAGAGGTGTCCTTGTGTGGAATCATCCCTATACAGTCTGTGTGTTTCCAATGGCTTTGGTGGGAGAATTGGATCTGATGTGAACACAAGTCATGTCTTTCCCCAGAATGTTCTTGCAGCTATCACCTTGTAGAAGGTGGGGCTGGAGATGGAGGGGATAGAGCCAGAGCCAGTTTGAGCCAGGACTTCTTTACTCAGTGGACAACTATTGGGGGTGCAGTTTCAATCTGTTTTCCCTGACTTGTTCTGCAAGCAAACAAGTGTTGTGTGTCCTCTTCATGAATAGAGTCTAGGTTTCTTAGCCCTCCTGTTAGTCCCACTAGTTTTCTACCCTGCTAAAGGGGACTCATCTTCCTGGTGTCAGACCCCAGAGCTGGGTGCCAAATATGTGGCTCTAACCTCTCATCCCCTAGGGAGGGTCTTTGCCCTTATAATCTCCCCTCTTATTTGTCCTCACCCAGGGGCACAGGTCCCAACCTGATTGCTTCTCTTCCCTTCCTACCTGATTCCATGTGGATCTTTCTTACAGCCTTGGTTGTGCAAAAGTCTTTCTGCCAGGCTTCAGTTAATTTTCTGTAAGAATTGCTCCACATGTAGGTATATTTTTGATGTGTTCATGCTGGGAGGTGAGTTCCATGTCCTCCTACTCTGCCATCTTGATCTCTTCTCTCATCATTCTTTTTATAATAGCTAAAATTGATATTAACTGAATGAGTAAAAATATAGAATAAAGTAAGCTATTTGCAGATAATTCTGAAATATTATGCAATATAAATTGAGTTTTTTGAGATTTTAATATCAGTAAAAATATGTTATGACCTCAAGTGAAAACATGCTAAATTATATATGCAGTATGACATCTATCACAAAAAGGAAGATACTGAAGAGAGTATGCAAAATTATAACAGTGGTAATCTCTAAACTAAAAAATGATGTGTAATTTTTAGTCTCTTCAGTCTTTATGCATTTTTCTGAATTCCTAGCTTATTCTTTTTCAATAGGTATATATGCATCTTATTATTTGAAAAACATTATGAAAACAACACAACTTTGAAAAGAAAAAGAAGAATGGCAATAAGGACAATTTGATGTCCAGAGTTGTTGTAATTAATAAAATGTTATTTTATACCATATTTAGATGCATAAATACTTTTATTTTCAACTAGAACCTCTAGCTCTAAATATCTCTTTGTTTATTCTCCAAAAACAATTGCACTAATAAAATGTCATTCACCCAAATTTTAGATATAATTTGAGTTCTAACCCCACAAAGAACCCATCACTCCAATAATAAACTGAGAACATGAAAATACAAGATTGATGTATTTGTTTAAAAAGAGCTAATATGTCATGCTTGGCTAATGCTGCTCAACTTCATCAATGATAAAGAGAAGAGAATGCTAATAATGAAGCATCTACTGCCATACTTCAGTGATAGAAAGTGATGTGAAGAGCACAGCATTTGCTATTCTCTTCAGATTCAATCTTCTGAACCATGTTGCTCTGGACAAGTCATCTTCTAATCATTTAGAGAGCAACCAAGAAACTTGATGCTTCAATAGTAGGTCCCAGCTCAAAATTTAATTAAGGCATTCCAGGTTTAAATAACTCAGTGGAGATGCAGGCCAAATTAAAACGAAGAAAGGGAGGGTTGGAGAGACCAAGGGACAGAGGGACAGAGGAAGGTAATGAGCTTAAGAAAACTTTACAGAGTAATAAGTGACAAAACTAAAATAGTCAAGCAATAATATTTATTTTCAGACCCTATTCTTTCCACCTGTATCATCCATCATTTCTAAATTCCTTAAATAATAGCCACAGTAAGAAAAGTTATACTTTAATCATACGTTTGTGCTTTACTGTACACAAACCTTATGTTTGGTACCAACATAAGTTTTGTAGGAATACACTCTTTTGCTCTATGATGCTTGAACTATCAAGCACCTATCTTCAAAACATTTCTAGTTCCCCACAAAAACCTATAAAAATTGACTTTTTTCAATTGTATTAAATGTGAAATCCTCACCCATAAACTATAAATTAGAGGATATTATTTATTCTTATTTTTGTCTTAATGTTACAGCATCTTTTATCCTTACAGAGCCGACTGTACAGGTTAAAGATTAAAGGACCATACCGAGCCATTAGTTCACGTGTGCTAGTTTTTAGCCTTTTAATAAGAGGTCAGTGGCATATCTAATATATGTAATGTATAAGTGCTGGAGTGAGCCTGTTTTCCTGAGTTGCCCTTGCTTGCCTCAGTATTTTTCTTAGCCCTTTCTACCTTGGCAAGCTTGAATGAACAGTTCAGAAATGCACCCAAACCATCTCGAATATTTGGTGATCCGAAAGGACTTTGGTGGGTTTGGGGAACTTCCAGAAGTACTTGTTTGACATTCATATATTAAATATCCATTAAATGAACAACAAGGTAGTCTTTCCAATTTCCTTTACAAAGCTCACAATTTAGGCACAGATGTGCATTCAGCACCAGTGTTCATATAACTTCCCTCTATTTGGAGGGGGGTGGCTCTCCATTTGCTCCATTAGCTGATTTCCTACCATGGCCAATTTATTTTTGATTACTTCCCAGGCTAGCTGCTCAGCCATGCCACTGGTTTGCTATTTAGTTATATTTTCATAGGGCTATGACTGTACCCTGCTCACCAATCCAAATGATTTATTTTTTATTTTTACTTATACCTGCTGGTAAATATTTATAGAAATGCTCCAATGATTTATATAAGGTAAAGCACATCAGAGTTCTGTCTCCCTCCTAACTGCAAGAATGCATATTACTAAAATCTAAATTGTAGACTGATAGTTTTCAAACAAGTCATTTTTATGGGCTTTGTTAATTTTTTTTAAGCAGAGAAGGAAAGAAAGCCTTACCTAAATTTTCCAAGTCATGAACCTGCATTTTCTTTCCTTAATCGCACCACACAGTGGAATTAGTGTATATCTGAAAGGACTATGAACACAGCTGTTATCTCAGCACATTTCCACTGGCACCTCCGGCAAGTATCCAATGCTGTTGCAAACTAAGGAAGACTTAAGATTAGCCACTGGCAATTCATTATTAATACTTGTATATTCTCCTATTGCAGCCATGGAGAGCAAAGGCAATATATTGAGTGTGAGAAAACTATAAATGTTCTAAAAGAATAAAATTAGAGGATACAGTAAAAACATAATGAAAAGAAAACAAGCATAGCTATAAGGCTTAAGACTGGATACTAAGAATACTTTTGAAGAAAATTCTTCATACAATTAAAACAAGTTGACATGTGGTATACTTTCCATTGTTAACCTCCATAATGGAAAGTATACAATAATCCTTCTATTCAGGTCTCTTTCATTTGGAATTCAAGATAGTTCCAAGACAGTGGTTCAATGTTGAAAAAAAAGCTTAAAGTCCTAAATTAATTGTTTAGAGAAAAATGAAAGAGGAATCTGAATTGCTTACTTATGAATACAAAAATTGAAGAACTTAGAAAGACATACATATAGCCACACAATCTTATATTTTACCCTACATTTATGAGATTTATATCCTTTGATTTCTCCTCACATAATTTACTCAGAAACACATGTTTGACCATAAGATTGGTTTATTGAATACTTACTAGGTGACAGACATTATGCTCAGTTCCTGATATTCATTATCTCATGTAATCTTCACTGCAATCCTATGTAATAAATGTCCTCTTCCTATAGATAACTGACAGGGTTTAAATTAACTAATTTTTTCAGAGTCACACTGTTGGTCTAACTGGAATTTGAACTCATCAGTCTGTCTCCAGACCACACCATTTTATATGACTTCCCCATCATCTTATAACCATATAATCAACTACATATTTCACTATTTTATGTAAAAGTAGCAAAACATCTGTTAAAACTTTGTCTGTTTTGGTAATCACAGGTATAATGATCTAGTTCCACAGGGCTCTTGTAACAAGTGGCCTAAATAAACTTTTTGCCTCTTTAGTTTGAGAGAATATCACTGGCATCCCATTGCAGTAGGGGTAAATATGATAAAAAGGCAATATAGAGGCCTGTTTTATGTATACTTTAAGGATTCCAAGATATGAGACTATATCCCTGAGAGAAATGATAAAGGGATTGCAGTATTAACAAGTAAACTGCCAAGATACCCTTCAACACAAAACAAAGACAAAGGCTGTACCAAGCTCTGGAGGAGATGAGGGGGCAGTTCAAAATGAGGAAATTGTAATGGTGCACACCCACTGGAAGGTGAGGTGGATGTAGTTATTGCCAGGATATAATTGGGGTGGCCAGGTGATCAGTGCTATTGCCACTTTTTCTCCCAAGCTTAAATAGCACAAATATTGGTGGTGCCTAAGGAAAGAAAAACCACCTATATGTAATTTGCATTTGCTTCCTTTTCTTTTCACTTTTCAGACACTCTTAAATATGATAGAAATTATATCACATTTGTAACATGCACTTGGAACATAGAAATATATATATATATATATATATATATATATATATATATATATGCATAGATAGATGATAGAGGAAGAGAGAGGCAGATACTTAGGAAATAGAAATCATGGGATTGTATATACACATTAATATATACATGTATATTGATATTATACACACACATTTGTGAATTAGATATGCAACCATCATTGTGATGATAAGTAAATCAAAATGACCCTACTCCTACATTACCTAGGAAGTAACCCTAACTCTTAGAAGTTACTGTATTTGGATCTGAATTAAGAAAAGAGTGAGCAAATTTGGATACAGGGGAAATAGTTTGATAATAGCCATTCTCATTAGTAATGCCAAAGCCAAAAATGAATCTTATGTTATGTTTGCTTCTCTTTCTTGTCACATTCAAGAAGAGAATATTTAATTGTTGTTAAATAAGATCACTTTAAAATCATACAGTACTTTCAGGAACATGAAATATATGGTTCTACAATAATTGGGTTAGTAAAACCAGGAGGTTCTGTTTGAGCTAATAATTCATTAGCTTTGAAATGAAGCATCAGCATTCTAATGGTGACATTTAATAACCCTTGTCAATTTTACTTGAAAAGGAAAGAGTTGATAAATTAGTTTGCAGGGAAACACTAAATGCTTGTATGAGTTTTCTAGGGCTGCCATAACAAAGCACCACAAACTGAGTAGCTTAAAACAAGAGAAATTTATTCTTTCACATTTCTGGACGCCACAGTCTGAAATCTAGAGGTAGGGAAGAATCCCCTGTCCACCTCTTCCAGCTCTTAGTAACTGTCAGCAGTCCTCGGCTTCCTTGGCTTCTGGCCACATCAGTCTATTCTCATCTCTGTCTCCACATAAACTTCTCTTCTTATTTCTGGAAAGTCTTCCTTGTGTCTCTCACAAACACACATGTCATTGGATGTAGGGCCTTCCCAGGATGATCTCTTCATCTCAAGAGCCTTAATTTAATTACTTCTGTGAAGACCCTTTTTCCAAATAAGGCAAAATTCACAGGTTTCAGGGATTTGATATGGGCATATCTTTTAGGGGGACCACTCTTCAACTCACTATACAGATTTAGAATGTATAAGGAAAAGGCAGTGAGAATATATGACAAGTGTGATCAGGTAGGTACTGAGGAAGAAGATTTGACATGCTCTATTGCAGTCATTTTGAAAGTTTTTTGTTTTTTTGTTTTTTTTGTTTTTTTGACTACATTGGGTCTTCATTGCTGTGCACAGGCTTTCTCTAGTTGCGGCAAGCGGGGGCTACTTTTCGTTGCGGTGCGCAGGCTTCTCATTGTGGTGACTTCTCTTGTTGCAGAGCCCGGGCTCTAGAGCACAGGCTCAGTGGTTGTGGTGTGCGTGCTCGGTAGTTGTGGCTCATGGGCTCTAGAGCACAGGCTCAGTAGTTGTGGTGCATGGGCTTAGTTGCTCCACAACATGTGGGATCTTCCTGGACCAGGACTCGAACCCGTGTCCCCTGCACTGGCAGGCGGATTGTTAACCACTGCATCACCAGGGAAGCCCTTGAAAGGTTAAAAGGTGTGCTTCCTCCCTGATTATTTGGAGTACTCTGTCCATGACATAATATATGGGTGAGAGCAATGCCATTTATCTCATGGAAGCAGGTTCAAAGCCCTACAAAGAACTGTTCTCCTCCCTTTAAAATCAAAACTGTCAGATAAACAAAGCTTAGAGGAAATAAGAAAAGGAATGCTTTACCTCCTCTTTTTCCTTCTTACCTCAAACTCTGCTTACCTTTGTTCTGATTAAACTTAGTTCTCTCATAACACTGCCCTCAGTTCATGAAGGTTCTTGAATTAGTCTTTGTTAGGAGCGACCACTTCAGTTGCTAATATTTTTAAGTATGATGAAGATGCTTAATAAACATAGAAACGTATTTGGTTGCAGAAGATTTTGACAATGAAGTTTATTCCGTATTCTGATGGATTTGTCACATTATCCCGGGATCTCAAGATGGTGTTAAAATGTCTTGTAGTTTAACATATGCAGTTAAACTATTAAAAATATCCTATTCTTGGGAATTCCCTGGCGATCCAGTGGTTAGGAGTCTGAGCTTTCACTGCCGAGGGAACTGGTTCAATCCGGTGGGGGAACTAAGATCCCGCAAGCTGTGTGGCCAAAAAAAAAAAAAAAATTCTATTCTCACAGTCAAAGCTTGAGGAGTTTTTCTGCAGTCATCTATAGTTCTAAGAAGAAATGCCTACAAGATGTCACAGAGTTTAATCTGTGTCTGAGTCTTACTAAGAAAGAAATGTGTATAAAATCTTTTCAACAAGTTAATGAATCTATATATTTAAAGGAGTTAGGAACAGATACATTTATTATTATATAAACCAAACTCTCAGCATCATACTAGTGGGATTAATTAGTGTGATTAAATTAAGGAGAATAAGAAATTACTAGTTATCATATTGTCCCAATAGAGAAAGCGCTATCATTTGGATTTAAAATTTTAAACAACAAAATGTGAATCAAGAGTTATACAAACATCAATGTATCTTTTCCAAATTTAGATTCAGAGGATACACATATACTCTGAAAACTACAATGTTCACCATTTTCTGTTCAATTTTCTTTCAACCTCCTACATTTTCTGAGAATGTGAAGAACAGGAGAACTCTGTCTTGGCATAGTTTTATCATTTCTGAGATCTTTCAAATGTAAAAGAAAAACAAAAGATGTTACACTGGTGTTATGTATTCATTCCTGTTAAGTCAAGATAATTGCAATTTAGTATTTTTTTAAACGGATTCTTCATTAAATAAAATAACCAGATACTTTCAAAAGCAATGAACTTACTTATATTAAAAAATTTGAAAATGCAGTTCAATTTTCAGTTGGAACAAGATTTCACTTTCTCATTTACTATTTGCAAAAATGCATCTCTCAATACTAAAATCATCTTTGATGATGTCTGAAATGTTGAATTAAGAACTCTAGTATGATATCAAATTCATATATCAAACTACCATCCCAAAGTCAACAGATGCAATTTTTCATATATATAGGAAATTTTGATTTTCGATAAATACCTATAGAGGGGTAAATTAAATAATAAGCAGGATGCTTACTTGTTAAGCATTAGGACAAATTCCTAGCACAACAACAACTGAAAGGTGTATCATAAGAGACTGAAGCCAATGAACATATCCTAAACTGTCTCCCTAAAATTCGAGTCAATGGGGTCTGCACAAAATGGCAAGGTTTTAAATAGTACACAAAAAAGCCTTCATATAATGGGCTGTTTTATAGGTCTCCACTCAATTAAAAGTAGATACTGACCAGGATATTTCATCTGAAAATAATTTAAATGACCATTACATGTTTATGAGCTTTGATCCCTATTTTGTAGAAGACATTGGTGCTAGTATCTTAGAATTTTGCGTGCTCTCTCTCTCTCTCTCTCTCATTCCTCAGTACCATCATCCCTTGGTATCTGAGGGGCATTGGTTCCAGGACACCCCACAGATATCAAAATATGAAGATGCTCAAATCCTCTAGTCAGCCCTCTGTATCTGCAAGTTCTGCATCTAGGGATTCAACCAAGTATGAATCACAAACTTCATACGTGATCCACGGTAGGTTGAATGTACAGATGTGGAACCAGGGGATACAGAGGGCCAACAATGGGACTTCAGTATCTTCTTAAGATTTTGGTATCCACAGTGGGTATCAAGGGACCACTGCATAGATAGATAGATAGACAGATAGCTATAGCTATAAATACAGTCTCTAACTTATGATGGTTCAACTTATGATTTTTTGACTTACAGTGTTACAAAAGTGATACAAATTCAGTAGAAACAATACTACAAATTTTGAATTTTGACTTTTTTCCTGGGCTAGCTATATGTGGTATATACTCTCTCATGATACCTGGTGGCAACAGCAGTGAGCTGCAGCTCCCAGTCAGCTACTGGAACATGAGGGTAAACAACTGATAAATCTATTACCATTCTATTTTTCACTTTCAGTGCAGTATTCAATAAACTACATGAGCTATTCAACACAATATAAAATACGCTTTGTGCAGATGATTTTGCCCAACTTCAGGCTAATGTAAGTGTTCTGAGCACATTTAAAGTGGGCTAAGCTAAGCTATCTTGTTTGGTAGATTAAGTGTATTAAGTGCATTTTTTAATTAATATTTTCAACTTAAGATAGGTTTGTTGGGTTATAACTCCATCATATAGAGGAAGGTCTATATATAAAATATTTACTAAATATTACCCATTAACAATTTTACCCATTTCAAATCCTGACAGTGCTGTTTCCCTGTAGAAATTGAACAATTCTGAGTATATCTAGATATGTTTCATCCTATATAAAATTTGATCAAAAATCAATTAATTTATTTAAAACTGATAAATGAAAAAAATAGGCTAATGTAAAAGTTCAAATAATCACAAAAATTAAGATTCCATTGTTATATTTGGAATAGAATATAAATCATAGGATATTTTTATTTTGCTGGCAAATATGTTGAAATGTTAATCTCCTGTACACACAGTCTCTCTCTCCATAAAAAGAACTTTAGGAATTACCTAGCTAGAGATCTTTCTATGTGTTTTTGGAGTCATTTTTTTTAACTGTGTGGGAATTTAAATTTTAGATTCCTCTCTAGCGTATAAAGAATAGTCATCAACACTCATCACTCATTAATGAATTTCTGAAGGTGTCACGTCACATGAAAGCTATGGATAATCAGTATAGTTATATTCCAAGCTGATATATTTTCTCAATATTTCATTGTAAACATTTTTACTTCATACATCAGCAGTTTCAAATAGCAAAGCAGCTGAGTTGTGAGGGGAAAATGTGGCCTAAAGCATTAGCATTTTCATTTTAGCCAGGACTAAACTGAGAGTAGCAGAGTCTCATTTCTCTGATGCTTGATCTCACACCCATTGTGTACACTTTCTCTGGGAATGTCCCCCAGATTAGAGAGATTAATGAATAAAATATATCTGATAGTTTCAATGGTATCTGGTAATTTACAATGGTATCTACAAGTAATTTACAGATGTAATTCTTTTATTGATTTTAAAATGTAATATTGTTAAAATGCCCATACCAACTAAATCCATGTGTAGATTGAATGCAATTCCTATCAAAATTCCAATGATATTTTTCAAAGAAATAGAAAAAAAATACTAAACTTTGTGTGGAACCACAAAAGACCCCAGATAGCCAAAGCAGTCCTGAGAAAGAATAAAGCCAGAGACATCACACTTCCTGATTTCAACCTATACTACAAAGCTGTACTGATTATAATAGTATGGTACTGGTATTAAAATAAACACATAGGCCAATGGAACAGAAGAGAGCAAAGAAATAAACCCCTGCATATACAGTCAACTAGTATTTGACAAGGGAGCAAAGAGTAATTTCAATAAATGGTGTGGGGAAAAATGAATAATCACATGCAGAAAAATTAAATTGGACCAGTTTCTTACACCACTCAAAAACATTAACTCAAAATGGGTTAAAGACTTAATTAATTAATTATATATTTTTATTTATTTGTTTATTTATTTATTTATTTTTGGCTGTGTTGGGTCTTCATTGCTGCATACGGGCTTTCTCTAGTTGTGGTGAGCGGGGGCTACTCTTCGTTGCAGTGCGTGGACTTCTCATTGCAGTGGCTTCTCTTGTTGCAGAGCACAGGATCTAGGCAAATGGGCTTCAGTAGTTGTGGCACACGGGCTCAGTAGTTGTGGCTCGTGGGCTCTAGAGCACAGGCTCAGTAGTTGTGGCACACGGGTTTAGTTGCTCTGCGGCATGTGAGATCTTCCCAGACCAGAGTTTGAACCTGTGTCCCCTGCATTGGCAGGAAGATTCTTAGCCACTACGCCACCAGGGAAGTCCTAAAGACTTATTTTAAACCTAAGATCTGAAACTGTATGATCCCTAGAAGGAAACAGGGGAAAACCTACTTGATATTGGTCTTGGCGACAATCTTTTGGATATGACACAAAAAGCAAAAGTAACAAAAGCAAAAATAAGCAAGCAGGACGACATCAAACTAAAAAGCTCTACACAGCAAAAGAAACAATCCAAGAAAAATGAAAAGGTAAACTATGGAATGGGAGAAAATATTTGCCAACCACATATCCAATAGGTTAATATTCAAAATATGTAAAGAATTCACACAACTCAATAACAAACAAAAACCAAACAATCCAATTTTAAAAATGGACAGAAGACCTGAGTAGACATTTTTCCAAAGAAGACAAATGGCCAACAGGTACATAAAAAGATGCTCAACAGCACTAATCATCAGGGAAATGCAAATCAAAACCACAATGAAATATTACCTCACACTCATTGGAATGGCTATCAACAAGAAGGCAAGACATAACAAGTGTTGGTGAGGGTGTGGAGAAAGGGAACCCTTATGCGCTGTTAATAGGAATGTAAATTGGTTCATCTACTATGAAAAACAGTATGAAGGTTGCTCAAAAAATTAAAAATGGAACTACCATATTATCCAGCATTCCCACATCTCAGTAGATATCCAAAGGAAATGAAAACAGGATATCAAAAAAATGTCTTCACCCCTGTGTTTATTTCAGCATAAGTGACAATAGCCAAGAAATAGAAACAACCTAAATGTCCAACAATGGATACATGGATAAAGAGGATGTTGTATGTATAATATATAAAATGAATTATTATTCAGCCTTGCGAAAAAAGGAAATCCTGCGTTTTGTGACAACAGGGATTGACATTGAGGGTATTATTGTAAGTTAGATAAGTCAGACAGAGAAAGACAAATACTGTATGAGATCACTTATATGTGTAATCTAAAAAAGCCAAACTGGTAGAAGCAGAGTAGAATGGTGTTTACCAGGGCCCAAGAGGTGGGAATTAGGGAGATGTTGGTCAAAGGGTACAACCTTGTAAGTAGAAGATATATAAGTTATGGAGCTCTAATGTACAGCATAGTGATTATAGTCAACAATACTGTATTATATACAAAAAAAAATAAAAGAAGAAGGAAAGGAAGGGAGGGAGGGAGGGAGGGAGGAAGGGAGGAAGGAAGCGAGGAAGGAAGGAATATTTTTCAAGAATTTGAAATAACCCTTCAAATATCATAAAATGGGCATTCCTCAGGCACTGAAGACAGAAGTGTTTTCTCTGTCTTGATTTTTATACTCAGAGATATTCTTCACCCAGTTTTACACCTAACTTCAAGGCTTTAAAATTAGCCATAGACAGTATTTCTATAAATAGATTGTGTGTTTAACTGGGACTATTGTACCTTTTAACCCCATGGAGTTTCTCTTTACTTCCTTGAATGAAGAGAATAGATCAAATATGGCTGAAGGGCCTGTATACAACAAAGAAAGAATTTCTTCTTTGCCCCAGCTGTCAGTATATAGTGGACATGCAAGTGCACTACCAAGAGCCTGCATTCTAAGTCTAATTTCCCTTCAAAATGAAAAATGAGAATTTTGTCTCTATTCTATGAACATAGTTTCAGAAAATTTAGAGCAAGAAAGTGATTTCACTAGGATTCAGACTTATAAATTGAGGTTAATAGTGGAATCTTTGATAGATTTTCATGTCTTCAATTCTACATACGGCTCTCATAGAGATCAAAAAATCTCATTCACTTAAGAGGAGATATACCCTCTAATAAATGAGTCAGTTGTTTCAGGTCAGAATTAATTTCTGGTCTTTGTAAATTTCCTAGGAATTCCTCAGATATAAACCGTGTGTTGAATACAAATTCTTTCATTCATTTTTTTCCTCCCTTCCAAATTGAGATTATACTATTATTAAAATGCACATGAATAAAATAAAGACTGACCCCAAGACTGCCCATTTTCAAAGGGGATTCCCTCTTACAGAACTAGAACTCAATTTATAAGTTAATAAATATTTTTGAGGGTTTACTATATACCTGTATTGTCCAACACACTATATGCATAGCTTTGTCAGATTTAACGTTAAAAAATAAAACCAAGGAGGTAGGGTCTATGCTCATTTCCATTTTGCAGCATTTTTCAGTTGAGAAAACAGGCATAGAGAGTCTAGTTAATTGTCTCAAAGTCTCTCAGATTGTAAGTGGTGAGGAAAGAATGAGTACTCCAACATTCTGGCACCAGGGCCTAGAATATTAATCTCTATGCTGTTTCTTGATAAAAATAATAGTTTTACATCAGTCTTTCAATATAACTAAAGATGATTTCATAAATAACTTCATAGATTGTTATTTTTTTATTTTGTCCTCAATAAACATGTAAATACAAAGAATCTGAGACTTTTTAGATAAACCTGTTAGAGAGACTAGGTAGTATAAGGGCAGGGAATGAGGAAAGAACTCAAATAATATTTTGTAACTCTTTTTATTTTATTTCTTGAAGAAAAGAACAGTAGGTGGTTTCACATATGCCTCAATAATATTATACACTATTCTAAATCTCAATATATAAAAAATGAATTATTTGTGCCAGTTGAAAAAAAATAATGTCATGGGGCTTTCTCTTGATCCTATAAACGTTTTGCAGTTTTCACATTACAATCAATAAACATTTAAAATTATATAACTAGTTTGTATTCAAACAACATACAGCAGAAATATGAAGTTGCACACTAGAAGTTAATACAGAAATTGAAAATAAGATTTTTTCTAATGCTGGATTTTTTGAACTTAATTTTATTACTTATTTTAATTAATTTCACTTATTTTTTTACTTTGGTTTTCTAGCCTACCACCAAGTACTTTAGGTCTTAATATGTCAGTTATGAGCTAAATTAGATTAATCATTATATTTTTCTAAATAGAAATACACCTTAATCTCTATTTTGTTTTTCCTGTTTTCTTTTTTCTTTCTTCAGTTGTAGCATCACCTTTTTGCAAAATCTGAACTTATCCCAATGGACAAGTCCTTTGATAAATGACTTTTATAGTAAAAATGTTTCTAATTTTTAATATAAACAATATAGTCATTTCAATTTTAAAGAAATGTCAGGCTATTAAATGAAAGTAAATCAGTGTGTTGAGTAACTTTTAATCACTTCATAGTCCTGTCCAGACCTACTAACTTCTTTCTGTAAAGGTCACTGGCTAGGAGAAGCAAATTACTTTAACAACTATCTCAGGAACATGAGGATATATTTATTTGAACAAGGGTATATTTAAGACTTTAAGTGTTTAATAGCAAATAATTCTATAGCAATTCCAGAAATAGTCTTATGCAGTTAAATATTGAAGAATATTATATATATATATATATGCAAGATTCCAGTGAGATATTTGATGTTTGATTACAGAAGTGAAAGGAGAAACATGACCACCTAGGAATGTTCTGTTAACAGTCTCTGTAGAGTCACATCACAAAACCTCAGTCAAGTACGTATCATAGAGAGAGCACATTGGATATCTAAAGCAGCAGGTATGAAACTTGATACCTGCAGAGACAGACTTCCTGAGCTGACCCAATAGATGACACTTACCAGTTGAAGTGAACACTTAGGGGAAAAAAGACAAATTGAAATGTTTAATATGCTTATTTAATAAGGACCTAGAAAAAGTTTGTATCCAACTTCCATGTGGATACTCTACTTGCAATGGGCCTTGAGTTAATATAGATTATCACAAGTACAGTGTCTACTAATTAAAAAGCTCCAAAATAGAAAGGAGGTAGAGATTTCTTACTGCACTAAAGATGTTATCCCTTCTCTTCTTGAAAGATGAAAACAGAAGTGTTGGCCTCTATAGTGGGAAAGAGACTGAACCATGAACCAGCAAGTGAGTTTGAGCCCTTGTAACCACCAGCCTTATAATGCTGGGCAAGTCTTTTAATTTCCCTTGATATCATCTATAAAAAGTAGAGGTTGGGGACTTCATATTTCTTATAGTTCCTTTTGGCTCTAAAAGCTGATGATTCAATATGTTGATTCATATTTTTCTTTAAATAAAGCACATGTTACAGAAATTGACTCTAATTTTTAAATATAAACACATACAGGGTTTTTATATATGCATATATATAATACAGATAATATGTATGCATATATGTATAATCCATTGCATTTTCTTTTTTATTTAATTTTTCAAGGTTAATGATTAATGCCTCCAATAAATATACAAATTAACAGAATTAAGTCAAAATTGCCAATTTTCCCATCAATTAACAAATTCTAGATAATGCTAAAAAACTTGCCAAGTATTAATGCCACATATTCCAAAATCCACATTAATGATACAACACCTCACTAAATCTTAAATGAAGACAAAATAACATCATAAATAATTATCTTTATCCATCTCAAGGAGATATAAAGTAATGAATTGCATGTCTGAATTCAATCTATTTGACTCAAAGGTGAATCAAAATGAAGATGAAGAATTACACAAATATCCATCAAGTGCCCACCCCACTGTGTTTATGAACATACTGTGATTTTGGTTTTTATTTCTCTGTGTCATTTACCAATTCTAATCCAAGAAAAAGGGAGAAAATAATATTTAAGGGCTAGTTTCCCATCGTATTCTAATCACTAACAAAAAAGACTAGTTCATCAGTCCTAGGTAATGAGTTTGGGCGATAGCTATCTCATAAAAGCTTATGAATTTATCCTGAGCAGTAGTTTGAGAGGTCCGCTTGTCTCTTTCAACTTATAATGAGACTGGCAACTAAACTATCTAAATTGATGGTATCTTATCCTATTGTAAATGACCTTGAGACAAGATTATTCCGTTTCTTTTCTTGGTAATCCAATATAAAAAAAAAAAAAATCTAGCCGTGGCTGGAGCAATGCAAATTTACCCTCCTTCAATAATGAAAGAGGTTACTGCTGCATGAAAAACAAGATGAGCAAATTTTCCATAGCCCTTAATTTTCTATTAGGAAATAACTTTGAAACTCTTTAAAGGCTGAAGAGAGACCATTTTTATTAAAAATGAAAGCTGAATATAACTAGGACTATCAGTGATGAAGCCTTCAGCTTTTTCCATATGATTTCCTTTATTCTCTTCACTCTGAGAGGCTGTAGACCAGGGCTCTGATGCTCATTGTTGCCACTTTCCTCCAAAGTCTGCTCTACCCTGTGTTTCCAAAAATTAGAATGCCATGCCCCCAAACTGTGCACCTTCCCAATTTGCAACACACTAATATTAAAGACATGACAAATTATTCAACACTATCATGTTAGTCACTAGCAAATTGATCTATTATTGCCATCAAGAAGGTTAGCCATTTTAAGGTAGACAGGTTTTAGGTATCAATTTAAAAGGAAGTATCAATAATATTTTAAGCCAAATATATTTTCCACACCCTAAAACCCTTCATCACTTTCTTGCTTACTCTTATCACCCAGATTTGAAATACTGGAGGAAATATTTGAAATCAGACTTTTCCAATTCTCTCACTTTCCACATATAATTATTTGACAAATTCAAATTCTTCTGATCCAGGGCTTATTTACCTCAAATGATTTGCATAATTTTGTAACTATATACATTCCCTGGGGTCAGGGTCCAAGCATTCAACAAATTCTCAGAAGGGTTCTTAACTAACTAAATAAATAAACATATAAAATATTGCATCCATTCTTACTAGTAGTTGCCTAATTCTGTTTTTCCCAGCCATCCATCCTTCATTCCTCCAATTTATAATATACCCCACTGACAAAGTAGATCTTTAGACTGTCTCATCACTTGCCCATTAAAACAAAACAAGAATGAAACCACATCACCAATAGCATTATTTTTTTTAAGTCTAGATTAACAACAAAAAGGGGTCCAGGTGTGTACAATATATTTCATGGTTAAAATAAATGCAAGTATTATTTACTTAGCTGATGGTGTGTGTGTGTATATATGCGTGTGTGTATATATATTGAATATGTATATATATATATATATATATATAAAGTTATGTAAGATATTTGTGGATCTGTGTTCTTGAGTGGGCAGGAAATGAACTGCTTTCCACATAGAAATCCAAGAGAGCCACTGTTGCAGGCTTCTTTACATCTAGGACAAAGTATAAGTCATAGCCTCCACCAATGCTCTAGGAATTTGTATAAAAACTAATGGTTAAAGATTTGAGCAGAATTAATTCTGGCAAGAATCACAGAAGTGACAGTAACTATAGTATAACTAATTTCTAGAGCCATCAATGACTGCTGTTCAAGAAGAAGCACTATGTGTCCAAAGCCGGTAGTGTTGGGGATGCAAACTAGAGTGTCCATGACCAGAGACAGTTGCCATGGTGTTTTCACAGGACCAAATCAACAATGCGGTCTGAAGCACTGCTTCTGGCTATGTAGCTTCCATGTCCAGTTTTCCAGAACTGTCAGAAATTCTGTGACATAATATCCTTTTAAGAAATTAATTTTCTACTAACACTATCAAGAGCTGCTTTCTGTTGCTTGCAATCAGTACCCTGAATAATGTAGTTACTGCTTAATACTATGTACAAGTAGAGAAAGTCTACCTTACTTCATTTTTAAAGGAAGGAAAGAATTTTAAAATGCCTTGACATAACATTTTACGAGAACAGAAAGTGAAATACTTGCCCACGTTCACTGTCTTGTCCAATTGGAATTGAAGATTTAACTACCAGGAAAAATAAAAATGGGTGAGAAACTTGAAGTATTAATTTTTCTGATTTGGATCATTTTCAGATTTATTTTTCCCACTTGAAAAATTCATTTTAGTTTTTTTTAATCAATCAGCTTTATTTTTTAGAGCAGTTTTAGGTTCACAGCAAAACTGAGAAGAACATAGAGGTCTCCCATATACTCTCTGACCCCACACATGCATAGTGTCCCCTCATTAATATCCCCCACCAGAGTTTTATATTGACATATCATCACCCAAAGTCCATAGTTTACATTAGAGTTCACTCTTGGTGTAATAATTCTATGGGTTTAGACAAATGTATAATGACATATATCAATCACTGTATTACCATACAGAGTATTTTCACTGCCCGAAAAATCCTCTGTGCTGTAGCTACTCATCCTTGTCTCCTCCATAATCGCTGGTAAACACTGCTCTTTTTATTGTCTCTATAGTTTTACCGTTTCCAGAATGCCATGTAGGTGGGATCATACAATATATTACCTTTTCATAGTGGCTTCTTTCATTTAGTAATATGCATTTAAGATACTTCTATGCATTTTAGGTCTTTTCACGGCTTGATAACACATTTCTTTTTTGTACTGAATAATATTATATTGTCTGATGTACCACAGTTTCTTTATGCATTCACTTCCTAAAGGAGATCTTAGTTGCTTCCGAGTTTTGGCAATTTTGAATAAAGGTGCTATAATGTCTTTGTACAGGTTTCTTTATGGACATAAATTTTCAACTCCTTTAGGTAAATACCAAGGAGTGTGATTGCTGGATCACATGGTAGGAGTATATTTACACTATTGATACTATGTATAAAATAGATAACTAATGAGAACATACTGTATAACACAGGGAACTCTACTTAATGCTCTGTGGTGACCTAAAATGGGAAGGAAATCCAAAAAAGAGGAGATATATGTATAGCTGATTTAGTTTGCTGTACAGTAGAAAGTAACACAACATTGTAAAGCAGCTATACTCCAATAAAACTTAATTAAAAAAAGAGTATATTTGGTTTTTTGTTGTTTTTTTAAGTGTCAAAATGCTTTTGTAGCAAATGCAAATAAAGTTGTTTCAAACCACAAATTGTTTTACATAAAATCTTTATGGGAATAATATGTATTGCAGCACAATAAAATCAGTACTTTTTATAAAATTTTAATGGTAGATGTTTTGAGGGTATTTTTTAATTAATTTTTTATTGGAATATAGTTGATTTACAATGTTGTGTTAGTTTCTGCTGTACAGCAAAGTGAGTCGGGTATACAGACACATATATCCACTCTTTTTTAGATTCTGTTCCCATATAGGTTATTACAGAGTATTGAATAGGGTTCCCTGTGCGATTCAGTAAGTTCTTATTAGTTATCTATTTTATATATAGTAGTGTGTGTATGTCAATCCCAATCTCCCAATTTATCTCTCCCCCCCTTTACTCCCTGATAACCACAAGTTTGTTTTCTACATCTGTGACTCAACTTCTGTTTTGTAAATAGGTTCATTTGTACCATTTCTTTAGAACCCACATCTAAGCAATATCATATAATATTTGTCTTTCTCTGTCTGACTTACTTCACTCAATATGACAATCTCTAAATCCATCCATGTCTCTGCAGAGTATATTTAGTTTTATTAGAAACTGGCAAACTGTCTTTCAAAGTGACTGTACTATTTTGCATGCCCACCAGTAATGAATAAAAGTTCTTATTGCTCCATATCTTCACTAGCTTTTGTTGGTGTTGTCATCGTTCTGATTTTTCACTATTCTAATGGATGTATAGTGGTATCTCATTGTTTTAATTCACAATTTGCTAATGACATATGATATGGAACATTTTTTCTTATGTATATTTGCCATCTGTATATTTGTTGAAGTATCTGTTCAGAACTTTTGACCATATCTTCATTGGGTTGTTTATTTTCTTATTTTTGAGTTTTTAAAGTTCTTTGTATATTTTGAATAGCAATCTTTTATCAGATGTATCTTTTTCAAATATTTTCTTCCCATCTGTGGCTTATCTTCTCTTAACATTGTCTTTCATAGAGCAGAAGTTTTTAATTTTATCGAGGTCCAGCTTTTCAATTATTTCTTTCATGGGAATAATTTGATGTTGAATTTAAGTAGTCATTACCATATGCAAGGTTACCTAGGTTTTCTTCTATGTTATCATCTAGGAGTTTTGCAGTTTTGTGTTTTACGTTTAGCCTTGTGATCCATTTTGAGTTAATTTCTGTGAAGAGTGTAAGGTCTGTGTCTAGATTCTTTGTTTTGCATGTGGATATTCAATTGTTCAAGCACAATGTGTTGAAAAGACTATTTTTGCTCCATTGTATGCCTTTGCTCCTTTGTCAAAGATCAGTTGGCTATATTTATGTGGGTCTATTTCTGTGCTCCGTTTCCTGTTCCATTGATCTATTTGTCTCTTTTCTCCTGAATATCACACTATCTTGATTACTGTAGCTTTATATAAGTCTTGAAGTTGGGTAGTGTCAGTCTTCTGACTTTGTTCTTCTCTTTAAATATTTTGTTGTTTACCTTCTCCATATAAACTTTAGAATCAGTTTGTCAATATCCACAAAATAATATGCTGAGATTTTGATAAGGACTGTGTTGAGTCTACGGATCAAATTGGGAAGAACAGATCTCTTGATAATATTCAGTTTTCTTATCCATGAACATAGGATATATCTCCATTTATTTAGTTCTTCTTTGATATCTTTCATCAGGGTTTGTAATTTTTCTCATATAGATCTTATACATATCTTTTTATATTTACAATTAAGTTTTTTTTAGGGGGTGCTAATGTAGATTGTAATGTGCCTTTAATTTCAATTTTCATTTGCCCATTGCTGATATTTTGGACATTTTAGTTTTTTAGAATAGCTAAAATATTCTGTGTTCACATGATATATTTTTGAATCATAACTTTTGTAATGGACTTTGTATCCTGATCTTAATTTTTTCTTCTTGCCAATACAAAGACATAATTTAGTATAACCACAAGAAAAGAATGTAGAGTTTTCATTTACTCCTTCAACAAAAATACATAGCATACCTGCTCTGTGTCCATCCATATGAATTCAAACTAAATAATAAATAAGGTATTGTTTCTGTCCTCAAGAAAGTTTTCTGCCTAATTGAGAAGACAGAAATAAAAAGAGTTAACATGGAACAGCAAGTTGGCAAAATTTTCTAAAGAAAGATAGTGGAAGATACTTGTATCAGTTGCAAATCTTCTCATTTTATTTTTGGACGTTTTAGTCAAGTCAAAACCAAAACATTTTAGAAATTCAGAAAGCATTTCTTTATAAACAGGAAAAGGAACTTCAGAATTCATAATCAAATTTCTGTGATGATATTTTCTTGAATGTAGCAAAGGATATATGGCTGTTAGCTGGATTTCTTTTATGAGCATGATCTCAAGTCCATGCCTGGAAGTGTTGTGATATATGGATCTTTATGTTTAAAAGTTAGCATTCTTCTTTATGATTTTGTTTTACAAAATGGCTTTAAAAGAAATCCATCTTCACTTGTCAATTGAGAGAAGGAATATTTTTTTATAAATGTTAGTAGCACAAATAATTAGTAAAGACATCTTTTATGTGAATGTAAATGCTGATCACAACCCCAGTGAAAATAAAAAGCAATAGGACACAGAGGCAAAATCTCTAACAGCAGGCTTTTTTCCCCAGAAAAGAATGTCATACTCTGCCGGTTTCATTCATTTAGCAGTTTTCACCTTCTCCGATTGATTGCCAGATGCCTATGACAATATTTCTGTTTGTACACATTAAGCAATTAATTCTTGTCGTTATGCTTTATTTTTTATTTATGTTAATGAGGCAGAATCTATACATTGGAGAGCAGGAAATTTTCCATTCTGATGGATAAATAACATTTATGAAAATTTTAAACATTCAAAATGTGTCTGTCTTGAGCAGCATGAGCCACCAAATTTTAATGACAGACATACAAACACATTCATCTAGAACTACCTGACTGGATTAAAAATTTGTATCCTATTAAAATAATATGCAATGCTCTCTGTGCAGTCGTAATTGGTATTGATGTGGGAGATGAAGTATCAGTGTAATATTCCATGATTAGTTGTGCAGATCTGTTCAGTCCCTCTTACAAGCTCAGTGCTATGAATAGATTTAGTGAGTTAAATCTCAAAAGCCATTCAGATGGGATTCAAGCATTATTCTTTAATCATTATTAAAACTAAAGTCTATAGTGGGAGGGGGAAGTAGAGAATGAAAGCAACGCTGAGCTAATCATACTCTTATTGAAGTCTCTCAGGGAGTCTTAATTTAAGAGTTTTTCTCTCCTGATTTGGCCCTGACCCTCTGCTCCACTTACCCACCCCCTGCACAGATAGAGCTGTCTGGGGACTATGGTCCTCACAATGCATTTTTTTTCTCTTTGCTTATTTATTATCTATTTAAACCATTATTGATGTGTTAGATCTTCATTTCAGTCCCGTACTGTGGTACAACTTGCAACAATTTTATTTTCATTTCAGAAACCCTCTACTATTATTTCTGATTATTGATAAGGTATGATAAGGGGAGAAGACAAGGAGGAGAATTGTTAGCTTTACAGTGAAGTTATTGCTTGAATTAAAATACCCAATAAGGCTGTCTGCTCCAATCTAGGGTAACAACACTGGATTTTACATTTAAAAAATATTTTAAATTATATTTAAAACTAATATATATTTAAATATATTAATATATTTAATGTAATTTTCAAATAACATTTTTAAAAATAGGAAGCTATATTAAGCTTCAATAAAATTAATTTTTTCTTAAATCAGAATTGCCTAGTTAGAAATAATTTCACGTATCTCATAGAATATTATTATAAAACTTGGATTAATAAAATAAAATTTCCATTGTATAGAACATAAGAATGGCATCTAAGTTGTCCCTATTTACCTGTCTAGGTGAGAACATGCTTTTTCATCAGTAATAGTGAAGACTCGTCTTATAAAATCAAAAGATTTAATCACTTTCAACTGCCGATGTGAATAATTCCAGCCAAAAGGTAGACCTGTGAATTCAGTTGTCATTTTGGCTTCTAAAACGGAGCCAATTTGCCAAAAAATAATGATTCGCCTCTGCATTTTGCTTTACCCATATTATCTCATTCCTCAGGTCTCAACTAAATGGCACCTCCTCTGTGCTGGTCTCCCTTTCACTTGGTTTATGTTAAGCACTATAGCTATGTATGCCCAAAGCAACATTTAATTCTCCTGTGGTTTTATTATAATTACAGCCAGAGTCTATTGAATTGTCTCACTTATTCATGAGGCTGTATGTTCTATAAAGGCCCCACTATGTCTATCTTATTCAAAGTTTTCTGGAAGCATCAAGTAGAGTGCCTGGCACATGGTAACTCCATAATAAATATTTTTGTTATTAATGTGGACAGATACAGAAAAAGACTCAGAGAGTGTATGTGAATAACAAGATCAGCCTCAACATCTGAAAGCTCCCCTAAGTCAGAGCCAGAACCAGAAGCCAGACTAGAACAGACTTGCTGGAACTAGAACTTGTCACTCGCAGCAGATTGCTGTTCCCACAACGTGGCCTAACTCTCTCCACTGTGGACAGAGACAAAGACTGCATTTTGCAGTCAGCTACAATGCACCACACAATGGAGTGTTCTCCTTATTTTAGATGCATTTCATTCTCAGAAAGGATTGTAAAAAATACTTTAAAAAATGGCAAATCTAAGGTAGTTTGAGGAACAATATCAATGAAAAATAATGTTGCAAATGTGACAATTTATATCACCTCGTTATTTTTTGTTTTAAACAGGCTCTCAAGGTGCTTACAAGCATGCTTTGAATTTAATTTCCACATAATGTAAGCTCTTCCAGGAGATGAATATTCATCAACAATTAGTATTTCTAAGGATGCATAGCTTGCTATGTATCTCTTTGTAGTGCACTTTATTAGGAGAAAAAGAGCATTTTCACGCACTTTATTAGAAAAAAAAAGCATTTTCACTTATTATGATTGATTTTGCCCAAAATATGAATTTTGATGTATTTAAAAGGACTTTTGCTTGGATACCGGAAACATAGCCTTTATTTCCCATAACAGTCCAAAGAGCCCCAGAATAGGGCAGATTGCCCTTTATTACTTAAGGGTCTGTAAATAAACTCCCACAGGTATGGCTGATTTTCTTTCAATCTCTGAGACTACTGGAATTAGTCCAAATTCTGAAAGTGTACATCCAGGCCATTTGCTGAAACAATGCTATGTACATTTTTTAAATACTTCATTGATTGAAGAGTACACCATTAAACTGTTTTTCACATATTCTGCAGCTGTGCATTCACGATATTTTGTTTAAGGAAAAAAAGTCTTCTGAGAAATTAATTGATACAAGCCAGAATTTGTTGGCCATTTTAAGCACTTGTCTATAAGTTCCATTTACTGAATAAGTAGTTTTATTAGCCTCAAACCCTAGCAATTTCAGCATATGAATACCCCAAGAAATGTGGCATTTTCTTATCCTCCAATACCTACTTGAAAATGAATTAGTGCTAAATTTTGTTTTGCCTAGGAATTAAATGATAATTGGCTGCAGATTCCATCAAAATTCTAATATGAATAATCCAAAAGAGTTAACCCATCCTGTTGATATCTACATTTCTGAAACTCAACTAGAATGTTGATTTTGTTTTCTAACTTGCATTGAGTCCCTATAAGATACATGAATTGAATAAGATTATTTTATATGTATGTTTTATAATATTTATAATTCTGTTCAGGAAAGTCTAACATTATCTTGTATATGAGAAAATAGACCTGGGAATTTTTTTTAATTTAAAAAGAGAGAAAAAGGAAAAGAAAAACAAACCCAAAACTGTCTAATTACCATCTGGTTAATCCAAGTGAGATTAAGTTCTTCTGATTCCAAAGTTGAGTTTCTCCTCTACATTATATTAAACATGAAGAAATACAATGATATTACTACAATTTTAGCATAGGTAACTCCATAATTTTTTTTTATGTCCGGAGATTATTTTAATTCAATTCAATCCTACAAGTGCTGGGGCATAAGAAAACAAACATTGCTTTCATAGATGCTTCTCTCAAAGAGCTTAAAATCTAATTTAGAAAACCTGTATCCAATTATGATAAAACAGGCCAACAATTAAAAGTGAAGAGGAAATGTGCAGCTTTCTTTGGTAGTACAAATGAGAAAAATATTACTTCAGTTGGAGAAAATTATAAAATGAATCATTGATTCACAGAATGAGTGCATCTCTGAGTAGAAAGTAGAAGGAAGGCTAAAGAATAAACAGACATGAATGTAGAAGAGTGAAACCCAGAGGAAAAGCATAGCAAGAGCAACAACATGTCAAGTATACTTGGGGAAAAATTATCTCATTAGCCTAAACATAAAGTAAATCAAAAAAATTAGGAGATACATGTGGAAATGCTACCCCTGGCTGGAAAGCCTCTCTTTCCTCTTCCTTCTTTACCTGGCAAAACTCTGCTCTTCAGTGGTCTAATATCTCCAGTGCAGAATCCTTTTCTAGACTCCTCCACATTCATGTAGCAGAAGCATTAAGAGCAAGTGTACTAGTTATCTATAGATGTATAACAAATTCCCCCCAAATTTGGCAGCTTGAAACAATAACTTTTTATCTTATTTCACAGTTTCTGTGGGTCAGGAATCTTGGAGCAGCATTGCTGGGTGGTTCTGATTAAGGCTGTCTCACAAGGTTGCAGTTAACTGTTTGCCAGAGTTGTAAGCATCTCCAAGGCTTGATTGGGGCTGAGAATCCACTTCCAAACTTACTTCTGTGGTTGTTGGCAGGCCTCAGTTCCTCTCTAGCCCTTGGCCAGAGACCACAATTCTCTACCATGTGGGCTCTCCATATTCTGCCTATGTGCCCTCATGAAATAAGAGCTGACTTTCCTCAAAGTGAGTGATCCAAGGGTGAGCAGAAGTAAGCAAGAGAGCACCCAAGACAGAAGCCTAGTCTTTTATAATATGAACTTAGAAGTTACATCCCATCACTTCTGCTGTATGCTATTGGTCACTCAGACCAACTGTGGTTCAAAGTAGGAGGTGAGTACACAAGGGTGTGAATACTAGGAGAGAAGATTATTGCAGGCTATCATGGAGGCTGGCTACCACAGCCAATTAAGCTGTGTGCCCATGTCAAGTGTCCAGAGTCTGAGCTGGGCAGGAAGCAGTTGTGTTCTCACAGAATCAGTTCAATGCTGAGAAGCTCCAAGCCTGTTGATTCTGTTGTCTGCTATTCAGAATGCTAATGGTCATTTTAAGTCTTTGAACTCCTTAAGAAAAAAGGCGTATCATAATACTGCCCACAGACTTCTGGGGTTCCAAGACAATTTTATTCTCTCTCAAGGATTTACATTAAATTATATTTATTAGAACATTTTTCTCCTACCTAGTTTCAGCGTGACTTAACAGTTGCTAACCATCACTGATGAGAAATCTTCCTCTAACACTCTTATTCAAAAAATTTCAACATCACCAGGAGTGTAATTCATTAAGCAAGATACCTTAAAATAACTGCATCTAACTCCTGTATACAGTATCTTATTCTTCATGTATCGTCCATTGACCGGTTTTTATACCTGTTAACAAAGTATCTCTTTATATCATATTTCAGTCACATAATGGTTTAGCCAAAATTTCTGTAAACACTTTCTAGGAAGCCACCGACTTATAGGCACCTTACACTTGAGATTTCTGCCTCCTCACTTTACATCTTAATTTGTTCATTGATTTTTCCATAGACTTGAGACCTTAAGGTGCTTTCCAAGTGTGCTAGGGATCAGATATAAAATTTTCTCCTCTTCAAAGCTCTTTTGGGTGACTTTACATCTTCTTTGGTTATTCTGCTACTACCTCCAAACATTTGCATACACGTCTATAAGCATTCTTCTCCTAGCGTTCCCTTCCCTCTTCACTTGTCCATTCATGGCACCAAGTTGCTCCTTTTATATTTACTGAAATCTTTTTTCTTTTCCATAACATCTTCCTAGACTAATTGGAAGTTAGGTAAAAGCTTTCCAGAATCTATTTACAACCTAAAAGTGCATCTGGTTTTTATGAGTAAGTAATACATAAAGTTAGTCATCATTTTCTAAGTTTATTAAATCAGTCAATAATATTAAATGTTAAAAATGATACAAAATAACATATATTATGATTACAAGCATATAGAAATATTATAATTAATATAATACATTATACTGATTTTTTAAACTTGAAGGAAGTACATATATATTCTAAAACTATTATATTAGATTAGTAGATCAGAAAACTTTGACTTTTTTCTATTTTCCAAATTATTGATGATATTAGGTTAATTTTATGATTGAAAATAATAGAATATGAAATGGAATTTAAGCAATATAAATTATATGTTTCTAACCAGTAATTAGATAATGAAATAAATATATTAGAATATAAGTAACTCAGTTTAAACACTTAGATCAGAACCAGTATAGTTTATATGAATTAGAAGATGTACATTGAGGCTTTGCTACTGGGTTAGCATTGCCTGACCTCTTATTTTGAGAAATTATTTTTTAAAAAAACGAATATATGTGGAAAACTTCATTAGTTTCCTATTTCTTCTGTAACAAATTTCCAGAAACTTAATGTCTCAAAATAACACAAATCAATTTTCTTACAGTTCTGGAGATTAGAAATCTGAAATGAGTATTATGAAGCCAAAATCAAAGTATGAGCAGTGCCACATTCCTTCTGTTGGCTCCAGAGAAAAATACTTTTCCTTTTCCTTTACAGCTTCTAAAGGCCACCTGCATTCCTTGGCTTGTGGTCCCTTCCTCTCTCTGTAAAGTACAACACTCCAACCTCTGTATCCATCATCCCATCTCCTTCTGACTTTGACCTTTGTGCCTCCCTCTCAAAAAGACCCGTGTGGTTCCACTATGCTCATCTGGAAATTCCATGATAATCTTTCATTCTCAATTTAATCACATCAGCAAAGTTCCTTTTGATGTGTAAGATAACTTATTTCGCAGATTCTGGAGATTAGGATGTTGATATCTTCAGAGAGCTATTATTTTGTCTACCACAAAACCCTTATTGGGTTTTATATAGAATAAAAAACTACATAAGTAACATTTTTTCAAGTTTGTTCTGTTAAATATAAGATCATACCCATGAAAACAGAGTGATCCGATCATGAGAATAACAGAGATTTTAAAAGACATTGCCAGTGGAAACTCAGCCTGTTTCTATGTAGGATATATTTGAGCATATATATGTCTATATGGGATATATATAAGCATAGGTAATTATTTGCACATAATAGAACAGCATAGAATCTCTCTCTTAAAATCAAGTCCCTATTCTGTTTTTGTAATCTTATCTCTACTGCTGCCACCCCTTAAAAACAATAGAAACTTTTTACTGTTAAGTATTATTTTAGTAGCTATAGCTAAATTTATGTTTTAATCAGGAATAAATGGTTATGGGATTAACCACTTTGTGATTATAGTATATTGTGATACTTAAAAAGGCATTAAAATATTCCAACTTAATATTTCCACTATAATTGTTTTAAGTATTACCTTAAAGTCCATTTGCTGTAATACATACATAATACCTCATAGTCGAGGGTGGGAGGGAGGGAGATGCAAGAGGGAAGACATATGGGAATATATGTATATGTATAACTGATTCACTTTGTTATAAAGCAGAAACTAACACACCATTGTAAAGAAATTATACTCCAATAAAGATGTTAAAAAAAAAGCAAGGTAAACAAATCATTTTTATGTATGTCTCTTTGTATAATTTATAGTACTAAACATTATTATGTAATGTCTAATAATCAATTGGTTAAGTAAATTATAGGGTAACCATATTACATAGCCAAAAATCATGTTTTAGAAGAATACTGAATGTTATGGGAAAAGGTGTTTTGTTTTGTTTTTTTAACTGGGGTATAGTTGTTTTATAATGTTGTGTTTGGGGAAAGGTTTCTGATGGATTGTAAGCAAATCCAGACACAAACCAGTATGTAAAATATGAAAATATATATTCATGGCCAAAGAGAGTGGGAAGATATGTACCAAACTATACTTAGAGGTTGGATTTTTATTTTGTTTTTTCTGCCTCTCCTACATTGAGTGTTACTACTTTTATAACCAGGGAGAAAAAAAAAGGTTGCTTTTACTGGAATTATGATCTGCTAAATTTTTAATGTATTTCAATGAAACCAAATTTAAACTAAATGAAAATAGCCTTACAAAATAAATGCCAAGCAAGGGGTAATGAAACAAAAACAAAACAAAAAAACCTCATAGTCATTTGTGCAAATGCATTTCATTGATTCAATTAAAATAATTATAAGTCAACTGATAAAATATGTTTGTACTTAAAGATGGAAATTTCAATTTGTGATTCTGAAATAGTGATATATATATGCTAGAAGACAGAAAATTTTTTACATCAAATTTAGTGATATGCATGAATTATATTTATTCTGGGAAATCAGACAGCTCTCAAAGCTTATCTGATTTTTAACTTTTCAATTAAAGTACCCTAAATTATAAATTCAAATTCCTTTGGAAACTGAATGACATTATTATCAGTGATAACTCAAAGATCATCAACTGAAAACAAATAGAGGCTTTCTTTATCCACACAAATAATTAAAGAACTCTGATTAAGGAAAGATTTTACAATAGATTAACAAGTATATATTCTGTTTAAAATCCTGCACAGATTTCCCACAAAGCCATGTTCTCTACACTGGCTGCTTAATAAAATCTGGGATCATTTACAGCTACCATTTCCTGGGCACCAATAAGATTATCAGAAGTGGAGGGGTGCTTGGCATCGGTGTTTTTTAAAAAAGTCATTGAATAATTCTATGTGCTATTTAGGCTGAGAACCTGCACTAAGCAAATGATGATGGATGACAACCTGAAACTGTGTTCCTTTGTCTTCTGTAATTACCAACACTTATAAATATATATATATAATTGGCCAAGAGAAAGATGATAGTTTTCAGTATTGGTTATAATTTTACAGCTCATATATATATATATATATATATATATATATATATATATATATATATATATATATATGTACACACACACACTCAGTGCATATATATGTATATTATATATATTATACAACCATATATTATATGTACACACTAAAAACTACATTCTTTCTCTCAATCAATTATTTTTAATTACCACAGTTCTTCAAATTATATTAGATTTTTAGACCTAGGGATATAGAGTCAAATCCAAATCAATGGCAGACACAGAAATTATAATTCCTAAATCCGGACTCTCTATTAGAGTAACTACTGTCATAATTTCTGTTAAATGATAAATGTATGAAAGAAATAGATACTTAAAGGACTTTTACCTATTTGTTTGTATATGGGTGAAAGGAGTTGACGTTAATTGAATAACCACTGTTATGTATGTACCCATGACTATAAGAAGTACTGAGACTAATTTAATCTTTAAAACTATCCTTTGAAGCAGAATTTTATGTTTTGTGTTCTTTTTAATAATAAATTTAACTTGACATAATTAATGCATGATTATTATTATTGAAATAATACAAATCATTTCAGAGAGTTCTAAGTTTCCTTCAGACCACACAAACACACATATTTCCACAGAAAATATATAGTATTTTGTGTATTTTGTTTGTTTTATGTAAAATTGTCATCCTATATATATTCATCTTTCACTTTTTAAAAAATGCACTTTGGATAGTCATCTGTGTTGGCATATAAGGATCTTCATCATTTTTCTTAATTAGTGCATAGTAATCCACAGATGAACCAAAATTTATTTAACTATTTCTATATCAACATCTTTTACGTTGTTCCCATTTTTACTATGAATCTCCTACTTGTAGAGATAACACTGAAATGAACATTCTTCTTATGGAAATTGGTGGATATTTCTAAAAGGTTGAGACAGAGAAGTGGAATTTCTCCGTCACAGAATGTGCTTACTTTAGTGCTAAGAGATAATGGTAGATTGTCTTATATAAGACTGTATCATTTGTACATGCCAACCATTAATGTCTCAGAATATCCATTTTACCATTTCTTTGCCAAATCTTGATATCATCAAACTTTGATTTTTGGTTCTCTGTTGTATGAAAAAACTTGTTATAATTTGTATCCCCTTACTTATTAGTGAGATCCCCTTTTATATGTTCATTGGTCATTTTTATTTCCCTTTCTGTGAGTTGCCCAGTCATATCATCTACCCCTTTTCTATCAGAGTACCAATTTTTTCTTTATTAATGTTAAAAATTTATAAATTATTTTGTATTTTTTCCTTTTAGTCAGTGACCTGTTTTTAAACTTCATTTAGGGTGTTTTATCTGGTAAAGAAGTTTTTGATTTTGATATGGTCCCAATTATCATTAGTTTCCTTTAAGCCCTTTGTTTTCGTGTTTTGTTTAAAGAAGGTCTTTATACTCAGTCATAAATATATATATTACTGTCTTCTCTAGTATTTTATACATTGCCTTCTTTATATTTAGGTTTATAATACATTTGAAAATACTTTATGAGTGGTATGAAATATGGGATTGCTTTCTTTTGCTAATGTCATCATTATGCAACTGGCATCTATTGAATGGTCCATTTTTTCTCCATTGAAATGAAATACTACATTTATCATACATCCATATACATGGTTCTGTATGTGAACCCTCTGTTCTTTTCTAGTCATATAGTTATCTATTCTTGTGCCAATACAGTTTTTAAAAGGGTATCTTTAGAACACCTTGACATATGGTAGGATAATTCCCATTACCTGGTTCTTCTTTTGTAGAATATTAGCTGTTGTTTCTTTTCTCTTCCATATGAACTTAAGATCAGTTTGTCATGTTTCACCAAAAACTTATTAAAATTTTGTTTGGAACTTAATTTGACTTTTATATTAATTGTCTTCTTGATGATATTGTATTTTCTCTTCTATGAACAAAGTATGTCTCTCTGTTTATGCAGGTCTTCTTTATTTTGCCCTTAAACAAATTTGTATCATTAAAAAAAAATAGGTCTTGCATCGTTTTTAAAGGATCATTCCTAGGCAGTCTATAGTTTTTGTTGTTGTGATGAAGCAATATTTTTTCATTTTATAATTATTATTTCTGGAATATATTTCTTCACTGAAAAACTAAATAGCTTTACCTACTCATTCATTTATATCAAGGAGAACTAATTGTGGACAAAGATGTCATTGTAACCAATCTTAAGATCCAAACAAGTTTTGTGAGGATTGGTAGAACTCAAGTTCTTGTACTTGCCAGTTAATTCTCTTGGACTCATAGATAAATGTTCAGAAATACTATTATCCACAAATATTAGTAATTTTATCTCTTCATCCTTTTTCATCTTTCTTTCTCATTTATTTTTGTTGATTTGATTCTTTGGCTAGAAGTCTCAGAAAAATGTTAAAAACTAAATGTTTTAGTGGGACTTATGCCTTTTCCCAAATATGAATGGGAATACTTTTATTATATCACTATTATAGGGTTTACTGTAAATTCCTCTCTCAGGCTAAGCAAATTCTCCTCCTTCAAATAATTTTAAAACTTATAGTTTTGTAATAATAAAATTTGTCTCATCTATTTTAAAACAGGACAAACTAACACCAGGTCTATGTATTAATAAAATATGAGTAGGCTCTTTAGGAATCAACAATAGCACTGATAGTCGTAGAAGTTATAAACTATTGTGTACCTAATATACATATGGTACCATGAATGTTTGTATACATCTATACCTGTAGACAATTTAACAATATTTTAATAGTCATTCTTATGGATTAGAGAGGTTAAATATTATGCCCGAATTCACTCAGCTAAATAATGGTGGAGTTAGGATTTGAACTCAAGTCTCAGTGATTACATCTACTGCCACATCTACTGCCGCCACACTAGACACTATAATTAGAATAGAATCTGCTTTTACAAGGATCACCAGAGTCTATAGAATTATGATATGGATGGAAATATTTTAGTTAATATTTAAATTTCAGTACAAGTGTTTGGAAAATGCTTCTAACAACACCCATATGATTTAGGACACTTCTGTTATCCCCTGAATCTGGCCTTTGATTTGCTTGTTCCTGTACCGTACATTTCAAAGAGGCATTAAAAGAAAATGTGAAAATATTAAAGGAAGTCAGAGACAGGAACCATGTTGCAGACTGCCCTGTTGGTATTCAGCATACATTAGTAAGTAAATAATTAAACTAAATTTGGTTTGTATGATCTAGTTCAGCCCATTACTACCACCAGGAAAATAAAGTGGAAAACCTCATATTCATACGACAGTGACCCAATACATAAGGAATGCCACTCCCTGGTATTTTAGGCATAGGATACATTTATGAGCCACAGTATCTTGTTCATTATTCTGAAGCACAGCTCTTGTTTCATTTTGTTACATCTCCTAAAATTTCCAGAACTCTTCTGTAATACTTTGCCCTTGAAGCTGTCAGAAGAATTGAGAATTGAAAATATTTTCTTCCCTAGATTGGTATTTCCTTGCAGATAAAATGTGTTGAGTGTGTTTTTAAAATGCTACTTGAGAGCTGGAAGTGGAAAATAGTGTAAATTCTGGCCTTGAAATTTTTCTATACACTTTCTTGCCACTGAATAAAGTACTTAGTTTATTCCATATGGAGTATCCTATCTTGTGTAGGATGGTATAATATAGACTCAGTCAAAATAGTCTCTACATTAATAATATTATATTACAGTGTTAATCTGAAATTTAGTATTATAAAAAAGAATACATTGAAAGTTCTTAAAAGCCCATATCAGAGTTTTATTAAATTTAAAATGCTGTGTGTAATACTTCTAAAATTAAAATGATTTCTTTCATTTAAAGGTACAAATTATATCTGTACTTAATTTGTACACATTAACTACTTTAGGCATTTTTCTAAGAAAATTAGAAAAGAAGCCTCAGATTTATGTATAAGAAATATGGTAGGGATATGTGTGTGGGCAATTTTTAACCCTAACTCCTATGAACCTACTTTCTAAATATTAACTATTGTATTTATAATATCAGATTTATTAAAGAAGACATATAAAGGCCAAATGACAGTGTTACATATAGAACAAATTAACTAGAGATCTGGCTTATAGATTATAAGACCAGATATATTGTGATTTTAGTTATAAAAATAATTTTGAGAAAATGTTATATACTAGTACAAGTTAACTAGCAAATAACAATAATAATAATAAGAGCAACAAGAATAGTATTAATGATAAAGGGGAAGAAGAACTCCCCTTCTATGATACTATGAGGTAGGCTTCATTCTAAGCTCTTCACATATAATAACTCATTTAAGCTTTTCAACAACCATATATAGAACTTAAAGTTATAATTCTTTTTTTGTCAGTAAGCAAACAGAGGCTCAGTGAAATTAATAAAGTAGTAAATGATGGACCCAGCTTTTAAATCCAGACAATCTAGCCCAAGAATGTATGACTGTATATGCCATTGATTCAAAGTATAGTGACACTAAAATCAAATGATCATTAGTTGAAATAAAATTGACCTCAAGCATACTTTCTACTAGCTTTTTGATAATGATCCAAGAAAAGCTGCATTTAATGCACACATTTTCTTGTCCATTGGCAAGTATGAAGGGGAGAATTGAGTAGTTTTTAAAATTTAGTTAATTTAGAAATTCTTAGACCCATGTACAACAATGTATATACACATATCTCTGACAAAGACAAATTGTTTTCACTAAATAGCTTCTATACATTTCCTCTCATGTTCTTTCCCTCTCCATATACTTTTCCAAGACAAGGCTTGTGGACCACATAGGTTCTTGATTGCAACAGTCGTCAAGGCTAGTTAACTAGAACATTAAAGGACTTTATTTTCAGAATCTCGGGCAAATCACAAAAGCAACTGGGAAGACTAGAGAACCAGGCTCAGAAAATGAGCAGAAATCAAGGGAAACTGGATGCCAAAAACATAGCCAAGGCTTTCTAAAGTAATAGTCCATTTCAAATACTATTACTGGTACACCCCTACCCTTCACACCGTGACTGCCTCTATGAATGTTCTCACCAGCCGCAGGAGCTTTAATCTCTGCAGCCTGAGTCAAAGTCCGGGAAAGTATCTGATTTGTGAGCCTGGCTAATACACTTACACCTGAGCCAACAGAGAGAGAGGAAAAAGGAGGCAGTGTTCTTCTTCCCTTCAAGACACACACCATGGGAACCCTTGCCTCCAACAAGAAGAACAAAGTTTATGCCAGCTAGCCAAAAATACATTTTTATATGCTCAAAATCGTTAGCGCTCAGCATTCAAATGCACCTGCCTTGAATCGATGTCATTTGTAATATTCTATACCAAAGAAATGGTTAGGAAGTTGCAGATGATAATTTAATTAGATGTTTCACAACTGCATTTATTTATTAAGCACCATTTACTACTTATCATGAGCCAGACGCTGTCCTGAGTTTTATAGGAATACTAACTGAGTCAATAGTCACGCAGACTCTTTGATGTAGATATTATGATTAGCCATGATTTTACTCATGCAAGAACTGAGACATGACGTTATGTAACTTACCAAAGGCCACTCCTTAGAAAGCGGCAGAGCTAAAATTTGTCCAAAACAGTTAGATTTCAAAGTCCATGCTCTTAACCATTATTCCATGCTGTCTCTCACTGCAAGTCATGGTCTGCTAGATGAAAATGCCTGAATACTAACAGTAATTCCACTGCTTGCACCCCTATAGGTCAGATAACCAACTGAAGATTCATTTAGTTTTCCATGAAACTACGTTATCTGAAACCCAATATTTTTTTTAACCCATTGTAGTCTATAGCAAGCACTGTCAGCGCCTCATCTAAAAACCTTCTGTCTCTTGTCATTTCTGTGGGTTAGTTTTCTGCTCCCCTGGAATCTCTGTGCTTTTGTTTATAGCCTGCACCTACAACTCTCCTTGGAGGACTGCCATACAACTACTGGAGCTGTTTTGCCTAAATAAGCAGACAGCTAGAAGTCCCCCTGAAGTGGGACTCCTCCAATAACTGAGCTGTATATAAGTATATAGCCCAGTATCATTGCCTTGAAGAAGACAGTCTTTATCGGTATAAATAAAGAACTTACTCTCTTACAATAGAGAGTTCCCCTTGGGGAGGAGGCTAAATTCCCTCCATAGGACTTTTCCTGAAATCATGTCCATGCTTACTCTCTCCTTTCCCTATCCTGCCTGACCCATTCATTAACCTTGAATGCTATTCCTTAATGAATCTCTAGCACAGAAATCCTCACTTTGGAGTCTGCTTCTAGAAAATCTGACCAACAGCAGGGCCCTGTTGAAAGCAAATAACACTGTTTCTGATTAACTTAAGCAGAAAAATGATACATTGGAGGCATGTTGATCAGCTCAGGAGATGGCGGTTACTAGGAAGTTTAAAAACTGGCATAGAAAATTCGTAAGAAACAAATTAACCGGAAAGCTAACAACACAAACAATATCACACCATAATATATCTGTTGGTATAGTTCACACACACTTGTGTCACCACTGCTAAAATCTCCTCACCAGTAACGCTTCCACCACCAGGCATCGTCTCTGCCAGTAGACTCTCAACTCTGCACTTCCAGTGTAAATTGTGTCTACGCCTTCAAATATAAAGAACAGAAAATGTCTGCCTGATCGACTTTAATAATTGGACCCATATGATCGGAGGAAGGCCAAATATTGGTTATATCCCAGACTTCCTGGGATTTAATCTTAAATACTCCAATTTTCTTTTGTAATCATACTCAGTGATTTTATTTATCTTGAACGCTCTTCTTCCTTGCCATCTTGTGTTCCTCACATACCTAAATCCTACCCATATGTTTTATAACATATTCCGAAAGCTAGTTAGAACATTGCTTTGTCCCTGATTCATCTTGCTAAAAATTATCCCTTTGTATTCTGGACACTATTTAGGACTTTATCATTACCTTAATATTTACATCCTATAAGAGACTAAGTTCTTTCTGGGCATTTAACATGGCTTAACACAATACCTTGACAATTTAGCTATAATAAAATTTGTCAAATAAATTAGAGGAAGAGCTGTGGAAATATTAGGAGAGGGATTTGGTAGACTCAACAGGATTTAGCAACTGATTAAATTTGGAGGGTTTGGAAGGGAAACTTGCTAAGTTTGTTTTTCATAATTCAGCTGGAATATCTAGATATAAGATGATGTCATTAAGATATTTAAAGAAAGCAGGATAAGCTTGATAATTGGAATGTCTAACAATAATTTAGTTGTGGACATATTGAGCTTGGAATTTTTAATGTCCTTTAAGACTGATAAGTCTAATACAGAAAATTGAGTCTGAAACTCAAGTGAGAAATGAGGGCTGAAAATTTAGATTTAAGTGTTTTCAGAATATATGTAATAATAGAAACCATAACTACAAGAGACCACTCAGGGAGAAAAATTAGAATGAGAAAAGAATGATTTTTATAAGGAGCCTTATGAAGTGCCAACTTTTGAGAAGCAAGACACAAAAGAATTATGAGTAGAGGGAAAGCAAGATGGAACTGAGATTAAGAAACCTATCAGTTCTAAAGAGTTCACAGAAGGAAGACATCATAGAAGAAATCATCCTTTTGGCTGTTGGGAGCTGTATGGCCCCAGTTGTTCACCATTCCTGGCATTGATGACCTTTGTTTTGTAACTTTGCAGTTTGTGGCACAAAAGACAGAATGTACTTCCCAACCTCTTCCCATAGGGCTCAGCCGTGGGACTTACTTTGGCCAATTAAATATGCAAGGAAATAAGAGTGACCAGTTCCAAGCATAGGCCTTAAGAGGCCTCTCTCATGTCTCCACTTATCCTGCACTTTTGCCATCACTATGAAAAGACTATGCCCTGGACAGCTTATTAGTCCAAGTAAAATAAGAGCATGGAGCATACATACCTGGATTCAACTATAGCTGCCCCCTCAGCCCAGCCAAGAGCAGCAGAGCCACACCCCATAAATACGTGTGAAATAAGTGCATAGTTTTGTATGCCACTGAGATTTTCTGGTTTTTTGAGGCAAAAGTTGACTCATAGAGGACATTGATGACTTCAGAAAAATCATTGACTACATGCTGGCAGGTTCATAAATCAGGTTTTTTTGTTTTTTTTTTAAATTTTATTTATTTATTTATGGCTGTGTTGGGTCTTCGTTTCTGTGCGAGGGCTTTCTCTAGTTGCGGCAAGCGGGATCCACACTTCATCGCGGTGCGCGGGCCTCTCACTATCACGGCCTCTCTTGTTGTGGGGCACAGGCTCCAGACGCGCAGGCTCAGTAGTTGTGGCTCACGGGCCTAGTTGCTCCGCGGCATGTGGGATCTTCCCTGACCAGGGCTCGAACCCGTGTCCCCTGCATTGGCAGGCAGACTCTCAACCACTGCGCCACCTGGGTAGCCCCATAAATCACGTATTAATGGCTTAAAGGATGAGTTAGAAATAATGAACTGAAATCAATGAGAAGTTGGTTACTGAAGGGTTGCAAATAATTAAGATAGTAACTTTATAAAGACTAAATAGTAGAAGATAACAAAGAAAGTATACAAGGTTACATACCCTTATTTTGAATGCATAATTCAGGAAATGGGACTCCACATATACACTTAGGCATTTAAATTTTTAGTAATTAATGGTGAAGATTTCGGGTCAATGGGGGAACTGATTTTGGTTAGGTAAGTTTGTAACAGTACTGCTTAAATCATGTTGTGTAGAAAAGATATTCTTTATTGTACAGTGGGAGATTATCAGATAAACATAAATTTTCTTTCAGCGAAAGAAAAACTAACAGGAATATACCTTAGGAAAGGCAGCTTTATAAATTGGAAACAGCACCTAAATAGATCAAACAAGATGACTCACACGAATGCTAGAAAGAACAACTAAATGTTGCCAATTTGGCAAATTGGCCTATATGCAAATTAGTAATGTTTTAAATAAAGAAAACACATCAAAGGCCATGTCTGTTCATTTATTTTGACATTTTATAATTTAGTCTAATTATTTGTGAAACTGTAACCCATTAAGCTGCCCTTTGGTATAGTTTGTGAAAAATAATGACATTTTAGTCAAAGAAGTACTTACTTTCCCTTTCTATAGTACGTTCAAGCAAGATACTTAATTAAAAACTGAAATGTCAAGTCTTACCCACATTTCTGTGCATTAGCCAAAGATACATACGGACTAGAAATCAGAGAATTCAAAATGGGTTCTTAGTTTAATATGCATTTCCAGAGACAAATCTGTGAAATGAATTCTCTGAACATTGTATGAACTACATATTATGCCTAATTATTTGCCTTACATATCAAATATACCTTCCTTCAGACTAAGGTATCTGATTTTGCCATTTTACCAAGTTTCTTTAAACTTTGTGTAACCTTACATTTCAACGTTCTACATCTATCTTTGTTGATGACACTTTGGCCCTGGAAAGCCCAAAAGAGGATTTTTTACAGGGGATTTTTAGCTCTATTTTAGACTAGTCTTATATTACTATCATACTTTGCAGATGATTGTTTTAAAAACAAGTAATTATGGACTTGTCTTAAAATTGAGCTGGTTTCACTTTTATATAATTTACTTCATATGAAATAATTTCTAGTGTGTCAAGGCTGCAAACATATTTTGCTCACTGCAAATTATCGAGACCACATACAAGTACAGCCTAACAGCATTTGCTCCAATTTGGTTTTCTAAGTAAACAAAGCCTGCAGCACAGTCTTTCATTAATGAGGATGCATCTGAGTCTTTTCTGATAAATCAAGGGGCTGTGCTTATTAAACAAAGATGATGTTATTGATTCAAAGGGCATGCTCTTTAAGCAGTCTTTTCTAATTGTGCTGATCCATCTACATTTTATATTTTACTTCCCATTTTAGCCACACACATTTTACAAAATGCCCAGGCAAGCTAGAGGTTTATTATAGGCATAATATGGTACAATACTCATTGGCCAATGAATAGTAGACCCCATGACCTTCTCATTATTAATGGCAATTTGGGCTAACTGGCTGATAGGGGCATTAATCCTAGTGTCAACATCAAGGAGAATTTCTATTTGAAGCAATATAAATTATATATGCACAACTAAAAGAAGAAATCAGCAGTATAAATACTTGGAAGTAAAATATTTTTTTAGTTAAAAAGAAAACATTATTTTTCTTCCTCCCTCTGTGCAAATATCATTTCTTAAAATAAAAGAAATAACACGGATCTTCCATGGCAAAAACAGCAGCCCGTGAGACATTTATCATGACGTTGAAGTCTTCCTTAATTGCATGAGCAACATTAACTCATAGGACAGAAAAGTGCCATAGAATTTTGCTCATTTTCCTTGTTCAAGATACACTCCTAAGTTAATAGAAGTTCTGCTAGGATACCTGGTAGGTTAAGCATGAAAGAATTCCTAGGTAAGATGGTAAAATTTTACCTTACAAAGATCATCTATCATTTTGGTAAATGCACCATGTGCACCTGAAAATAGTTTGAATTTTGTCATTGTTAAATGTAGGGCACACTCTAGGACAATTAGGTCCGTTAATGGTGTTCATTATATATAGGGCATGCTATATGACAATTAGGTGTGTTAATTAGCTCAGGTTTGTTAATTGTGTTGTTCATATTTTCTCTATCCTTACTGCAGGTATTATCAACTTTTGAAGTTATGTGAATGGTAATTTCATGTATATTTTGAATCTACATAATGATGTCATAAAAATTTAGAATGGTCATATTTTACAATTGATTTACCTCTTTATCATTACGTAATTTCACTCTTTATCTCTAGCAATACTCTTGCCTTAATATTGTCTCTGATATTTATATAGCCATATAATTTACTTTTACTTTGTATTTGCATGGTTTATCTATTATTCAATCTTGGATTTCAATCACCCTATAGTCTTATATTAAGATGCTTCTCTTAGGAGTGGCATATTGTTAAGTCTTTTAAAATCCAATCTAACAGTCTTATTCTTAACTTGAAGTATTTTGTTCATTTACATTAAATGTAATTATAAAGGTATAATTTACTTCATATTTGCCATCTAATACTTGTTTTCTATTTGGCTATAACCTGCTTTATGCTCTTGTGAAGCTTTTTGGCTTTCTTTTGGATTAATCTGTTTTTGTTTTGCTGTTATAACTATTTTATTTTCCTTTTGTTAATTCGCTCTAGCTTCTCTTCTTATTCTTTTCATGATTACTATAGATTAGAGCATCTATTCTTGAATCATTATAATTTAATATAAATTATTATTTTCAGCATTTCCTCTACAGTGCTAGCAACATAGAACACTTCAACTCTGTATGCAACCTCCCACTGTTCACACCATTTTCATGCATTTCATATATATGTACAACTGCACAAATATTATTATTATTCCGTCCAGTCAACACTCATCTATATGCATCTCTCCTTTGCTGGACTTTCCTTCATATACTTATGTAACCTGGGAACATTCTCCTTCTGCCTAAATAATTCCCTTCTAATTTTTTCATGCAGGTATGCTGGCAGTGCATTCTATATGTTTTTATTTGTCTGAAAGTATCCTTAATTCACCTTTATTTAAATTTTATTTTTTAATATTTATTTTTTATTTTTACAAATATTTTTGCTGGGTAGGGGAATTTTGGTCAATTTGATTGGCAATATTATTTTTTGTTTCTTTGAAAGTAACCTGTTTTCCCTCTTTTGCTACTTTTAAAATTTTCTCTTTGTCATTAGCTTCCAATAATTTTATTATGATGTGCCTAGGTGTGATATATTTTGTATCCCACCTGGGGCTCAAAGAGATTCTCCAGTCTGTGTCTTTCATCAGTTTTGGAAAATTCAAGCTATTTTTTTTTTTTCTATTTTTACTTCTGTCCCAATCTTTCTCTCTACTCTCTCTTCAAACTTCAATTCTACATCTATATTACACCTCTTAATTGTATTTTGTATGCTTCGTATGCTCTTTTTTCCCCATGCTACAGTTTGGATATTTGCTAGAGATCTGTGTTCCACTTCACTAATACTCTTTTCTGCTTGTGTCTAATGGCCTGTAAACCCATCTATTGAGCATTTTTATTTTGGATATTTCAATTTTCAATCCTAGATTTCCTATTTAAATCTCTTTCATAGATGCCATTTTTTAATGAAACTTTCCATCTTTTCATGTATTTTTCCGTGTCTTTGTCTATTTTCTTTGACATTAATCATAGTTATTTTATCCAGTGTTTGGATCAACTGTGTCTCTTTTTAGTTGTGTGTGTGTGTGTGTGTGTATGTGTGTGTGCATGTGCACGTGTGTGTGGAGGGGGGTGTTGACATCTCTAGTCATTTTTTAATTGAATGCTGGACATTCTGTATTTAAAAATCTCTAGTGTTATATTTCCCTAGGAATGCTTCATTCTCCCTTTGCGAGACAGGGTAGCATCTGATGATTATAAACCAATCAGGGACTGAGCTGAGTAGAGGCCAGCTAGTAATTTTCATATGAACCTCTAGTTCATAGTTATTTCTAAAGTGAAGAACTTCCAGGACTTTCAGCTGAAAACTTGATGTGTTCATCACAGACTCTCTCTACTAAGTCCCAAACCCTATTTAAAGACAGCACAATGAGACAGCAGAAAACTCTGCTCTCCTTTTCAAAATATTTCTGCTTAGCTTTTCAGCCCCTCACCTTGAGCAGCTTCAAAATTGGGTAAATAATGGTAGGGGAGAACCAGCTTTGTATCAGGCTGTTTCCTCATGCCTTCTCACTGAGGTCTTGGCCCCTCATGTTCCAACAGTTTCTCAAGTTTTAGATCTTGTTAAAAGTTCTGTTGGTATCACTGTTTTCCAGAAGTTGCCCTCTGTCCAGGTAAAGACTGGATTCTTCAACTAGTGTACTGAAATGGTTAGAATTACAAATGACTCCAGAGAAATGCAGAAAGCCACCTCACTTCACCTCCATTCTCCCCTTTGCAGAATCTTGGCCTTTCAGTTCTTATTGCTTCAGCAACTTTCTCATGCTTTAAATAAATGATTTTTAAATTTCTTATTGAGTTTTTCTAATTGTTCTTGAGATAAGCTTTTTCTATAGGAAGATATTACATCTTCTTCAGATAAGGAAAACACATTTTTGTTCTCATTTTCCATTTCTGAGATTATCTCTCCAGCCAAAAGGAAAATTTAACTTGTTTTGCTTGCCTGTTTGCTTGTTTTTGCAACTAGATTTTTAAGCTATTGATATTTAAATTTGTAAGATGAATTTATTTCATTTAATTTTTAGAACCACCTAGAATTTTAGCTCTATCAAATTTCAGTATTATAGATGTGACTTATACGTCTGTTTTTACAAGCATACATAAATAATTGTCTCAATATATAAAGAAATACAACCAGATGAGTTCCTAAACTGTCAGTTATTCTGATCAGGTACCAAGTTATGCTGATTTTTGGACCAGAAAGTATTTTGGGACTAGAATTTAGAAATAATCCAGCAACACTCTATTAAATTTGACTTCAACCTATACGTAAAGCTTAATGCTGAAAAGTGTCATTTTTTTTGCTTTGGGATTATTAGAAATTGTTCAGTAATTTAGGAAGTTGTTTCATGTTCTAAGCACTCAAAGAATCCTGCTTAGGCTAACTACAGATTCAGTTTAAAACATGCCATTATTTTGGATAAGTAATATACAATTTCTGTGCTCTGTGCTCCAAAATCAATAACTTTGTAATGAAGTATTAAGTCTCCCTAGATATTAAGATGACAGAGTTCAAAAATAATACATTCTTTGGTTTTATTTTCTTTCTGTCAATTTACTCTAACTTGGGGTAGCTTTTGAAAATTAACAAAATTGAAATATTTTTGCAAAATAGTCTGTCACCCAATCATTTATTTTAGTTTCGATTACAAAGAGCTCTTGTGTTACACATTAGCTTCTTAACATTTAAAATAAGTTATTTTCATTTTCTTTCTTGTTTACTAGTTTCAGACTGGAATATGTTTGCATTTGTAAAACTGTGTATATATCAGTATGTTTCATAGATAAGAGCAGGAAAGGCAATGAAAAAATGGCTTCTTACAAATTATTCATATTTGAAAGGGAGGAATGGATAAATATGCAAAACCTACATTTCCAGTACTGCATATAAATTGGTATAAATGTTCAACTATATAAAACAAATAAACAGAAACTTTTGTGTAATGCCCTCATGAGTCACAATAACACGTTTAATTAACTGATCTGCCAAATACCATAATTTCTTCTCTGGGCACCCTCATGTGTGTTCTCATATAAAAATAAGTGTTTTAATAATAATTTAAATAATTTATTATCAGATTCAATTTTGATGAAAATAACTAGCTAACCTTTAGCTTTACAATTTTTTACTAGACTCAGGAATAGATATGTCATAGAATGTCAAAATTAAAGTGTCAAAAGAGGACCTCCAGTCAAAACTGTTACAGAACAGCAAGACCAAATAACCACATAGAGGTTTTCAGATGGAATGGGAAATACCTATTCCATGACTCTTGAATCCCTTTATGCACCTTGAAAATATAAAGAGGTACAGGCCTTTGTGGAGACTGTTAGTAAAGAGATATGTTGGGTTGGCCAAAAAGTTCATTCGGGTTTTTCTGTAAGATATGGAAAAACCCAAATGAACTTTTTGGCCAACCCAATATTTAGAGAGAGTCCTTTCCATACTCTCAGTTCATACTCTTACACCTTGGAAGAAAAGGGAGGTATGCCAAGTGGCCATGAGAATATGCCTCTCGGATCTCCAACCAGAGAAAGTGTATTGGTCAAGAGTCCCAGCTGCTACGCTGTGGTTTATATGAAGGCCACACTTCGCATGGATCTTTCTTGGCCAATGACTCAAGGATTCAGGGATATTGATGAAAACCTACTCTTAGGAGTCACAGGACTCCTCTCATAGACAACAGTGGCTTGAGCACTCCAACATGGCCTTGCCAAACCTTCATCTGACTACACAGCAGTCTATGACCATTCAACACAACATTCCCTCCCACTCTCCTTTACTCAAGGTCAGACTGGCATTAGGTCTGAAGGCTCTGCCAGACTTTCTGGATCCCTACCCATTTTCTCTACGCAGGCTTTCACCTAGAAAAATACTATTCTTGCCATCTTCTCAGAAGATTTGGACAAAAACAGGAGGCCAGCTTCTAATTACAGACCTACTCAGGTGTTCAAAGGGACCACTTGGAGGTCTAAGCAATACGTCCCCTGTAACTGACAGACCTAGAATACTGGGTTGGGTTCCCACCTATTAAAAACTAGAGTCGACTGTGGTCTCATTTCTAGTAAGATAATATGACAGGAAAGCAAGGCTTTCCTGGCAGAAACAGGAGAGTGCTGCCTCATTGAGGTCTTCTTGCAAAGCTAAAATTAGCCAGTGGAAAGGATGAGAGCATGGTTTTCTTGAACCAGATATGTACCACCAGATGTGCAGAGAGCTGGCATGGGGTCATTATGGGTCCTGCAAAATAGACCTACCAAGAGAAATTAAAATCCTATCAAAAAGAGGATAAAGCTGTAGAGTTGATCCCCAGGTGCCAAAGAAAGTGACAAGGAACTGCTGCAGAGGAGTAGTTCAGCCTGTGTCAAAACAATTGGATCTGTGAGGGGCATAGCAGGAGCCATAGCAGGAGAGTCTATGAACAGTCTTAAAACATTTGCTGCCAGCTTGGTCACATCCCTTTACCTGTTGTTCTATCCTCTCTTCTCTCCAGAAATCTGGGGAAAAGATACTAGCAAGGAATGGGAGAGGAAATGAGCTGACAAAAAAGTAGAGAACATAGGTGAATTGTGGTCTCTTTTTCTCACTGGAGGCCCCAGGCCTGAAACAGGAGGGGGGAGGGAAGATTTAGATGTTATACAAAATCAAGCTTGAAATTCTGATTGTTATTATGGGGCTGCAAATGGTATTTGGTGAATTGAGTAAGTACAAACTCAAGTACTAGAAAACTATTAGCTAAGCAAAAGCAGAAAATCCATGAGAAGACTATAAAGCTTTTGCAAAGAGACAGGAAAAGTTTTTCTCCTAATTAAATATTTAGTGTCATGAGTCAGATTTGTTTAACTTACTGGTCACATCTATTAATCTTCATGGAGGGTTAATAAAAAATATAATAAACTAGTAGTTATTAGCATAACATAGTTATTAGTCAACTATTAGCATAAAAATCCATATCTTGAATTCCATACAAGTGATTATCTGAGTTAATTTACTAATATCCTTCACACAGCGTGGAAAACTATAAACTCTACATTGATGTTATTGTCTTGAAAATGTTTAAATTATTTATATACAGGCATATGTAAATATACTTGTAAGTATATTCAATTTACTATTTTAAACTGCTACCAAGTAGGTATGATCAAAAACATTAAAAGTTTATTTTATAATCATCCCTGTATTTCATAATCAGAAGGAACTAGAAGAATAAAAATAAGCCACAGTGAGATCATTGGAGAAAAGGGGATATCTCTGTGTTGTTTAGCATAAAATGAAATAATAAAACTGGAAGATTTTATCTTGGCTCTTTAGCAAAAGACGTGAGTTACGGATACTTTGAGCACGTGTCTCTTTCTGAACAATTATGTATCTATAAACTAAAATACAGGCAATGAATACAAACTGGATCTTAATGAGCAGCAAGAATCTAAGAGATGAAAAACAAAAGGCCAAGGGAACCACTAATGATGTTACAATTGCTACTATGAGCTTTTCACATTTGGATTAACAACATCAGGATTCATGAGCAAACTAAGCAAGTTTCATATTTTTTTCCATCATCAAATTAAAGCCTTTTGCTACTTTTGTATGACCTCAATCCATTAATTTTGTTTTGACTCTTCATTTCCAGTCTTCACCAAATCAAGATGAGGAGGCTAAAATTGAGTCAGACTTCAACCTCTTGCCTAGAAAGCTAACACACTCTTCTAATAGAAAATGTATTTTTAAATGTTTTATGGCTTTTTAGTCAAACCAAACACCAAAACTATGGAAAAATTGTGGTCTCTTCCTTAAATACTTTGGATTTTACAAGGGTGTTGACTCTTCATGCGTATATTTACTTCGCTTTGTTGGGTTTGTAGTTTTGCTTTCTATTTCCATTATACTTGAACAGTAAGTCAATGAGGATTCAGTAATATTTGAGCATGTCTATTTCTGGGAATAGCTAAACTTAAGGAAGATGCACATGTTAAAGAAAAATGCTTCATTTTTTTTTTAATTAATTAATTAATTTATTTATGGCTGTGTTGGGTCTTCGTTTCTGTGCGAGGGCTTTCTCTAGTTGTGGCAAGCGGGGGCCACCCTTCTTCGCGGTGCGCGGGCCTCTCACTATCGCGGCCTCTCTTGTTGCGGAGCACAGGCTCCAGACGCGCAGGCTCAGTAGTTGTGGCTCACGGGCCCAGCTGCTCCGCGGCATGTGGGATCTTCCCAGACCAGGGCTCGAACCCGTGTCCCCTGCATTGGCAGGCAGATTCTCAACCACTGCGCCACCAGGGAAGCCCAAAAATGCTTCATTTTTAAAAATTCACAGATAAATCTAGATTTTTTTAGTTGCCCCATCTATATGAATAAAATGGTATATTGAAATATGGTTAACAGGTTATTTAAACCGGGCTAATACCTACTTTGGACTAATTTGAATGAACTGATTCCAGTTAGTGTCGACTGGATAATAGGCCAGTAAAAGATTCCCCTCACCTGATTTCCACATTCCCATTGACCATAATATCACTAACACTGACTTATTTGTAGGTGGAAAAAGCTTGAGGTAAAGAGGGTCATAGGAAATAGAAACCATTCACTTGATTTTTCTCCCTAATCCTCTTGATCTGCAACATTAGAATGCAACATTTTAGTTTAAGATAGTGATCTAAACAATCCTCTCCCTCCCCAAAGCAGTGACAAGAACAAAATCTGTAACCCCAGATTTCTATGACCAGATAAGGTAAGAAGAACATTTGGTGAAGGCATAAAATACATTTTAAAATTTGTTGAGATTGTTCATAAAACATATCTATAATGTTCTCTAACTGAAAAATTACTTTAAGAAATATGCAGCCCACAGAGAAAGGAGCACAAAAAATTATTGTAAGAATATATTTAAACATAAAAATTTTTCTAATTGCTAGTATAAATGATGTAAGGAAGCAAAATTTAAATATTATTATTATTGAAGTAAAGATTAACTGAAAGTAATGATAATACAACTAAAATACACTGGGTCAAAATCCCAGAACATGCATACACACATGCATACATTTATTGTTATTTATTTGAAACATAGTTGATGTATAATATTGTGTTAGTTTCAGGTGTACTATATAATGATTTGACATTTATATACATTGTGACATGGTCACTCCCATAAATCTAATAAACATCTGTTTTCCCAAGACTTACTGTTTACTTCTTTCTTATTCCTTCCCCCATAATGCATTTCTTTTTCTTCACTTGTGATTACACTTGGTTGTACATAGAATTATTTACCTTTCTCTTCTTAACTCCATAAACATGACAATTTTAAATTCTGGCATCAGAGTGTTACCAAGTCTTAAGTCAACTTGATTTTTTTCTGCAGAGTACTTGCTACTTGCTTCTAATAATAACAATGACTGTGTGTGGACTTGCAAAGATATTCTATGAACATACAAGCATAACTGTGCAAGTACTCTGTTTTTAATTATACATATGGGAGCACACTATAAACACGTCTCTGAGCTTTCTTCCAAAAAAAAAAAAATTCTAGTCAGCAATATCTGAGGCCTCCTGTTTGTTTACAACTTCACTAACACAGTGTTTTCAAACTGTTTGATATTTGCCAATTAACAGTTGAAAACTGGAATTTTATTATAGTTTTCATTTGTATTTTATTTCTCTGATTATACATGGGGTGAATATCTTGTCATATGTTTAAATGACTTCCCTGCTATTTTCTGTGAAATTTTTGTCATATTCTTTGCCCATTTTCTGATAGGTTGCTACCTTATTTCTTATTAATTTTCACTAACTTTTTTATATATTAAGGAAAGGGAACATTTTTCACAGTAAAATTTCCAAGTAATTTTCCCAAGGATTTAACTGTCTACTCAGTTGTCCCAATATCACTTATTGAAAAATTAATCTTTCTCCCAATGATTACATTGGCACTTCACTCATTTATCAAATCCTAATTCATATGGACCCTAATAGTCTGCTCAATGGAACAGTTTCTGTATTCATGTACCACACTGTTTACTTTTTAAATGACTAATTTTATAGAATGTTTTAATATCAGTTTGGATTAGTCATTTTTATCTTTTTTTCCCAGAACATTTCTAAATTTTTTCATTATTTATTTTTCTTTATAAACTTCAGAATAAGTTGGTCAAGTTTCAAAAAATATTTTGGTCATTTTATTGGATTGCATTATATATACAGATTAATTTAGGGAGAATTTTAAACTTTTCCTGCTTGGTCTTCTTTTCCAAAAACGAAGTATGCTTTTCCATATATTTGTTTCCTTTTGTGTCTCTCAAAAGAATTTTAAAATTTTATTCACATATATATCTTTTTCATTCCATGTAAAATACATTTTTAATTGAAGTATAGTTGATTGACAACATTGTGTTAGTTTCAAGTGTAGAGCAAAGTGAATCAGTTTTTTTTTTCAGATTATATTCCATTGTAGGTTATTACAAGATAGTGACTATAACTCTCTGTGCCATCCAGTAAATCATTGTTGCTTATCTGTTTTATGTATAGTAATTTATATCTTCTAATCCCATACTCCTAATTTGTCTCTCCCTCCTTCCCTCTCCCCTTTGGTAACCATAAATTTGTTTTCTATGTCTGTGGGCCTGTTTCTGTGTTTTTGTTTTGTTTTGTTTTTTTCTTTATTGTAGTTGATTTACAATGTTGTGTTAATTTCTGGTGTACAGCAAAGTGATATAAATATATATGAGTTCGCATCTGCTAATCCCAAACTCTCAATCCATCCCTCCCCCACCCCCCTTCCCCCTTGACAACCACAAGTTTGTTCTTTATGTTTGTGATAGGTTCATTTGTGTAATATTTAAGATTCCACACATAAGTGATATCATATGGTATTTGTCTTTCTGACTTATTTCACTTAGTATGATAGTCTCTAGGTCCACCCACGTTGCTGCAAATGGCTTTATTTCATTATTTTTTATGACTGAGTAGTATTCCATAGTATATATGTACCACATCTTTATCCATTCATCTGTTGATGAACATTTAGGTTGTTTCAATGTCTTGGCTATTGTGAATAGTGCTACTATGAACACAGGGGTGCATGTGTCTTTTTAATTACAGTTTTGTAGGGATATATGCCCAGGAGTGGGATTGCTAGATCATATGGCAACTCTATTTTTAGTTTTTTGAGGAACTTTCATACTGTTTTCCACAGTGGCTGCATCAATTTACATTCCCACCAACAATGTAGGAAGGTTCCCTTTTCTCCACACCCTCTCCAAAATTTTTCATTTGTAAATTTTTTTAATGATGGCCATTCTGACTGATGTGAGGTGATACTTCATTGTGGTTTTGATTTGCATTTCTCTAATAATTAGCGATGTTAAGCATCTTTTCATGTGCCTGTTGGCCATCTGTATGTCTTCTTTGGAGAAATGTCTATTAAGGTCTTCTGCCCATTTTTCTATTGGGTTGTTTGTTTTGTTGTTGTTGAGTTGTATGAGCTATTTGTATATTTTGGAAATTAAGCCCTTTTTGGTTGCATCTATTGCAAGTATTTTCTCCCAGTCTGTAGGTGGTCTTTTTTTTTGTTTATGGTTTCCTTTGCTGTACAAAAGCTCATAAGTTTGATTGGTCCCATTTGTTTATTTTCATTTTTATTTCTATTGCCTTGGGAGACTGACCTAAGAAAACATTGGTACGATTTATTTCAGAGAATATTTTGCCTGTGTTCTCTTCTAAGAGTTTTATGGTGTGATGTCTTATATTTAAGTCTTTAAACCATTTTGAGTTTATTTTTGTGTACGGTCAACATCCCAATTTTAATATCAAGAAATCTAAGATTAAGTAACTTGATTAATTGGCTCTTTTGGCTAGAATTATTATTTGGAACAAAATTATTCTGAAGGTCATGCTTTTAATTCTAAATCTCTTTCAAACTATAATTATAAAACCTGGTTGTATATTAATATCACTTTAGGATATTAAAAAACAAAACAAAACTGAGATACACAGGTTATATTCCATACCTACGGAATCAGAATCTCTAGGGGTAGAGCAAGCTATCTGTCCTTAAAAAAATAACAACAACAAAGCACACTCAGGCGCATATACAAACAAACAATGCACATGTATTGCTGACCTGCTCCCAATATTGGGACTCTTGCTTTAAAATCTATGCAACTCTTTTACTATTATTATAGGAAAATGTGCATTTTTCATTAATATCAATAATATTTGACCTGTTTAAATTATTGCGTTATTCTTGGAAGATCACAAAACTGCAATATTAAAAGCCCTGGATAACTGTAGGAACTTCAGCAGGTGTAATACCTAGTTCCTGCCAATTCTTATATATTATGTATAAAGTTAACAATTTGTAAAGATTCAGCATTTTAGTTTAGATTTTCACCAGTCTCAGACTGTCTTAACACTTCAGAGATCACATCCAAGATAATCCCTTTGCTCCTTTTGCTCTTTCCTCAGCACATGAACACTTTGGCACCTTTCCAGATGTATTTGCCCACTGACTTCTGTATAATTTGCTACAACCAAATTGGGTAGGAGATTCTAGCATATGAGGTTAAGGACTAAAGTGTCATTTTCTTACATATTTGCCAAGCTTTGCCTAGCTCTTCTTCAGTGTCCAAATCTCTCCTCCTCAATTTTGAGGGACCTTGACTCATCATTTTGGTCACAGGCTTGCCCTGAGGTTCTGGTAAAATTGTAACCTTAGAAAGCAGAGGCCTGCAGAAGTCAAGTACCAGCTTCTATCTGTCAGAATCAAGAAGCACCCCATGCTTATCCCACTCTGAACTTGAGCCTCTGTTCTAATGTTTGGGTCTCAGCCTTTCCCTCAACACTCAGGCTTATCTTCTATCAGAGCATTATAACTTCTTCCCACTTCTGACCATCCTATACATGTTTAATACTCTAAATCACTGACGCTAAAGAAAATATAATTTTTTCTTCTGGTTTATACATACGCTGGTTTAACTGCACATTTAAGAATCACAAAGCCAGAATATTGGAATTCATTGGACAAAGAAGGGGAAATGCCTGCCTCTCTCTATGTGCTGATCTTTTTAACAAGATACAATACTTTGATTTTCCAGGTGACTTCTTTTTCAATGTATTTGCTCGTGATGGGTGTAATGCTAGTGAGACCTCTGGGACACTAGCTTATCTGCTTGGCTCCAACTTCAGCTGCTTGCTCAGGAACTACCTTGAATTTAATATGTTCTCAAAAAAAATTAGAAAAAGCAAGAAGAGCCATTCAACACCCTAACCTTGACCATATCTCTGATTTCTAAGTATCTTTTGCTCTGATATCAGGAATCAGGAGAGACAACCTGATCCAACTGGTACATGGCACCAAGATAATTATTTTTCATAAAAGTATACCTTTTTAAAGTTGCTATATCAAAGGTCAAGGCTTTCTCACAACCAATATGAAGCCACTTAAAAATTACTTGCAGTGCATCAACATGTTTGACATTTTCTCTCCTTTTTTTCCAAAGCATTGCCGAACAGAACATAATAACTTTTGTACAGGCTAATTTTCATTTGGGGCTTATGGCATTAGTGTTTTAAGTTATAATCATATTTATTAAATTTAGGCAAAAGTGTTTTTTTAAGTGGCTTCATATTGATTGTGCCCATGAAGATAATTAAATCACTTGATGGTTCTCCAAAGTGTTATCTATTGACAGATACAGCAAATTATGGAGGGTGAACAATAAACTCTTCAGCTAATCAGCACTATATATAATTAAGTGCAAGTTTCATTCTACAAAATTGACATACTAATATTTTTATCTTCCCTAGTTAAAACCAGTCTCTAAAATTAAAAAGCCCATAGAACACTGCTCACTTTGGACCATATCCATTCGCAGTCATTCTGTCTAATGAAGGTGCTCATGTTGTGCTATTTGGCAAAATGAGTGGGAAATATTCAGCTCCCTACATCCCTTTTCATCTCAGAAAATCTTATAGGCATACCTAAAGAAGTACATCCAAATACCAAATTATTTGTCAGAAGAAAAGAAAAATTGGGAAGTCGAACAAAGACTAATTTTTAAAAGCTGTGCATTTTCTTTACATATAGGCCCTGATGAATGTAAGCCATCTTGCAAGGGGTATTTCACTAGTGCTTCCTGTGATAACTCTGATCACTAGACTCAACATTGAGAAACAAGTTTTGAATAACAGGGACTTCCCTAGTGGTGCAGTGGTTAAGAATCTGCCTGCCAGTGCAGGGGACACAGGTTCAAGCCCTGGTCCGGGAAGATCCCACATGCTGCAGAGCAACTAAGCCGGTGCGCCACAACTACTGAGCCTGCGGTCTAGAGCCCGTGAGCCACAACTACCAAGCCCGCGTGCCACAACTACTGAAGCCCTCGCACCTAGAGCCCATGCTCCACAACAAGAGAAGCCACCACAATGAGAAGCCCATGCAGCGCAACGAAGAGTAGCCCCCACTCGCAACTAGAGAAAGCCCGGGCGTAGCAACAAAGACCAACGCAGCCAAAAATAAATAAATAAATACATGTCATGCTTTAAAAAATAGTTTTGAATAACACATAAATAATAGTCTCATGTCTTGACATTGTAGTTTGTTCACATGAGAATTTTTACTTGTGAAATCTATCATTTCCATGGTTTCTAAATTTTGTGTATATGAACTTGGAAACAAATCCAGGTATTCTTTCTACCGTATGCTTAACAGAGAAGGTGATTAAAGTCAGTGAAAAACATAATCAAAGGCTTTGTAAAATATAAAGCCAAAGAAAGTCTCTAAAAGCAAATAAGGAGACATAAGGTTGTTATAAAGTATCGCTGGTCACTGGGTCGGTTACAGAATCAATGAACTAATTTAATACTGGAAAAATCATGGACTTTAGCATTAGGCATACTTAAATTCTGGCTTTACAACTTATTTCCTGGGTGAGTTTAGAAATATTGATTAACTTTTGTGAAGCCTCACCTTTTCTCACCTGTGAAATGGATAGAAAAATTTCTACTTTGTATCTATTTATTCATTTATTTGTTCTACAAATATAAACTCAGCAGTTACTATGTGGTATGTGACTAAAAGGCCAAATAGCAACTTGCTTGCTTAGATTTTTAAAATTATCTTAATGTGTTAGAAATGCTTGTTTCTGCGTCCCGAGTTTTTTGAAGGCTGATTTGTGTTTGATAAGAATGAAGCTCACCTGCTATTTGTGTGGAATTTATCTTTAATTCCTGGGAATGACACATTGCTCATAGGGACAGTCACTATTTCATGCTCTATTCCTTTGCTCTGTATCAATTTAAAAGGAGTCCATTGAACAGACGTGTAAAAGAAATTCACTCTATTGAGGCAGCTTCCTAGCAGTCAGGCCCCTAAGCAGCTGTGTGTCCAACTGTGCATTCATGCCAACTTTTTTGATGTGTAGCAGAAGCTAAATCCAATGTTTAGGTGCCATGCCCTTCATCTTCCTATGCCACAATGCCTCTTTGTGGTTCAAAAGTGCAAGGGAACATTTCCTGCCTATTATCATTGCTGCTTCATATCTCATTTGCTCCGCACCATCACCCAGAGATTTATTTTGCCCCTAACTGTTTTCTTGGGTCTGTCCCACCCTCTGAGTAGCTGCATTAGGTTATTTCCTCCCCTTGTGTAATGATTTGCATTTTTACAACTTAAATCTCAGTTTTATCATTTCCTTACCACACTTCTAATGCCTCCAGGTTCTTTATTTAAATTATTTCCCTATCCTCCCCTGTGTATGCGACATCATCCAAGTTAGTACCATCTACAAATAAAAATGTGTTGCTTATTATCTGTCCCTGAGCATTCACAAAAATGTTGAATATAAATGAACTTAAAAGTTCCAACTTTGAAATATTCTCATTCATTTCTAAGAACCTCAACATTTGTATATGCTTTTTTTTATTTGCTGAAGATCATAAAGCCAATGTAAACATATTTAACAGGCCATATTTAGGCTAATTAGAATATGTTACATCAAATTATATTATACATCAGGTTAAATGCCTTAACACATAATAGATTTTTGTTTTCCCTCTCTTTCACTCAATACATCCTTTTGTTTAACTTACTGAACCTAACTGATCTAATTTTAATAGATTAAATTTTATTTTTTTTCCATCAGTAAATGTAGGTTTAAAGAAAAACATCCTGAAAGGTTGATTTGTACTTCTGGATCATGATACTGACTTTTAATAACTTTTACATGATGATTCTCTGCGGAAATTTTAACCAAACTATGTTCAAGAGCAATTATTTGTGATTCACAATTCAGTTGTGGCTAGTGAAAAAATTTATCTTTGATAAATTACAGTTAACTATCAATATACCAGAAATAAAAATACATTGGTTGAAATATTTTAAAAAATAACCTCTACCATCAATTAGTTTTACTTCAGGGTCCTGCAGGAAATGATGTAGAGGTAGTGAAAGCACGTTCTGAGGTCTAATCTGCATGGAATTACCTCTCTCCTGAGTACAACCTCAGTCAGTCTCTGTAAATGGAAAATCCACAAAAGGGAATACATACCATGAATGCTGGAAGTAGTTTAAAATCATCTAGTCGAATCCCTTCATTTCACAGATGAAGGAAAAGAAGCCCAGAGAGATTAATGGAGAGGACCAAGGTCACACAACTGAGGAAAATGTCTGTTTCACATTACTGTTATGGACACTACCTGAGTCCTTCAGAATTACTTTGTTTCCTTTAGGCCTCAGGCACATGCTTCTGGTATTTTCATGCACATAAAGAAAGGCATTGCTTTATGATAAATGGCCCTAAAACTCACAAAATTAAAACCAACTGAATATCCTATTCTTGAAAAATCATTCCTACATTGATATAAAATTTTAGATCCATTTTACTTAAATTTAGTAGGTAACATCCTAATTTTATTGCTTGAGTTTATAAATATGATTTTTTAAAGAAGCTACCTAAATGTGTTTTCAAAGCTTTGTTACTTGGCACGAGATCAACTAGAAGTCTAGAAATAAATATTGGTATTGTCTGCTCATATATTTCTACATCAGTATCCCAATAAATGTCTCTTTCAGAAAGTAGAGAGAAACTATGATTTGAGGGAAAATGTTCCTCATTCCCTGAATCCTGCATGAACTCTGTTATTAAGAAAGTTATGTAGATAGGACAACAGATTCTGTTTCTTAAGAAGAAAATATGTTCAACTAGAAATGGATACATGGTATGAAGGAGAGAGAATCCAGCACTCTCAGAAAGGTGGCCACCATCCTGGTTACTCTAAAGGATAGAGAGGAACAGAAAAAACATTTTTTCCAGAATAATTCTCAGAGAAGAAAATTATATTTAGCTTTATAAAAATGTCAATTTATATCTCTTTATATGGAGTAAAGTAAGATGGAAATCAACACAGGGGCCTGAAGAATTTAGTTTTCTTTATCCCCAGTATTTCCACTCCTTGCTGTTATATCAATATTGTTAGATAATTATTTTCAAGTCTCTATAGACACCCAAAGCCTTAGGGGTCATATTAGGTACAGATATTAAGCATGTACAAACAAATTTTTAAATATTTGGTATTAAGCAGCATTGTAGCTCCTTGAAACTAAGACACCTATAAGCTATAGCTGACTAAATCTTCCTAATTAAAATTCTTAAATAGCAAAACAGCCTCAATTCTTTTAATCTAGCATAACTAATATTTTTACCAGCTAATCAAGCACTGTTGCTTTAACAAGAGCAACATTGTTGAGCTGAAATATTCCCCCTTTGCATTTAGTGCAAGGTACTTTGTTTCAATTTGGATGTCAATCAAATGGTAATTTAAATATGTATTTTTAAAGATTAGCAAAATTCCTGATATGAAACTGTCTATAGAATTATTGCTAAGCCACATATTACAACTGCAATATATTAATTCCAACCTATCGTTTGCAAATGAACTTAAAAGATAATTATACTAGTGAGATTAGAAAGGTCTTTTTTTTCCTGAATTAGACAAGACAAAGATTCAATTCAATAAAATCAGTTGAGCAATCAATTTGCATAAGGCATTATGACAAATTAAAATATAGCCCCTGCCCTCAAGGGGCTCACATTCTAGATGGGAAGACAAATTATTATTCATCTTAGATTCCACTAGCTAGAGAATTGGAGAATTATATGAAATAATGTATTTAATGTAAATAGATAGCAAAAATTACTTTATCAAGAACAAAAAAAGAAAAATGTGTAAATAATAATAATAATGATATGTTACACCAAAGCTTCATATTTTTTATGTGCTGTGTAAAGTATATGTATGTGGCACTCTAAGTAATATTACATGAGAGCGGTATGAACTAGGAATAATTAGGAAGCTATAAAAAGTTCTTAAAGAGATAAATTAATTGTGTTACCAGGCATACAGTTCATACTTTAGCTTTAAAGCAATCTTTGCTTCTCATTCAGTCAACCCCATTTGAAAACAGTTACTTTACTTCCATCTCGGCTAGTATTAAATACTCATTTGTTAATGCCCTTGGTATTATAATCTTAGCATACTTGGAGAATACGTGTGTGCTGTAAGCACCTAAACTAATATAATAACCAGGTCACTTACAGCAATAGAGGCTTAATTGGAGCTCATAACCAAAGTAACACAAATCATGTCTGCAAATGTCAATAATGAGACAGTTGGGAAAAAGAATACATCATCCATGAGTGTGTGTGTGTGTGTGTGTGTGTGTGCACATGCGGGAGTGCACATTTATAAGCTACAAAATAACCAGCAAATTCTGTGTCAAAGGATTCCTTTTAAATGAAATAGAGTACAGGTATTACTAATTTTACCACTTGCCCCTAGAAGCTGCACAACCAAGCCAAGCCCAGTAGGAAATCATTTCTCACATCCTCTTATAAAAGCTTTATTCCCTGGACGGAGTTTCTTTTAGCCTTCCATATTCTAAAACAAAGCAAAACAACAACACCTAAGGAAAAGAAATGCATGGGCAGAAGTGCATAGCTAGCATTCATCCAAACAGTAAGAGAGAAGCTTTTTCAACTTTCTCTCAATCTCATTCTTTACAGGAATGGGGATATTTAGCCTGAGTTATCTAAAAGCCACACCCTTGACTTCAGATTAATATTCTTCTTTATCACACCCTCTCTGAGCAGGAGTGCACTTCTTTGTATTGCTATTTAAGGAATTTAGAGATATGTTTCTGACTACTTCTTAATTGGTCTCATAAACAATCTTCATTCTCACCATCTTCATTTCTGAGTATGCTACAAAACTCTCGCAGATGTCTGGTTAAACTACGAAGTGGATCAGTCTTCCATTTCATGTATGTATATATATCCATATTTATATATATGAACATTTTGTCTCAAAGTTGAAGTACACTCAGTAAATTAGGTTGTGATTTAATTTTGTCCAAATAACTTGGGTATAACTACACGGAAATTTATAATAATAAGTATTCCTGACCGTCACCCACAAATTAGGTAGTGCCACCTTAGCTGGATTTACCAGAGGAAACTGAGCTGTCTAGTTCTCTTGCCATAAATTATTTATTTGGGGTACATACTCCTAGTTTCAATGTAAGACAACATTTATTGAGCACGTACTCTAACTATGACACTGTGCAAGAAATTAAGAGATGACATAATATTTAAATGGTGAAGTGTCACTTGCCATTTATACAAAATGAGAACTCTATTTTCAGCCTACTCTCTCAGAATAATTTTCATAATAGAACTATGCTTTCTGTTCAGTGTTGTTGAAGGTAGTAGTAGACGTTGCTGTGTAGTAAAGGTTTTATTTTTGTGATAGGATGGAGGCATGTAATAAAAAAAACTAGCAATAGGAAAATTTATAACATCCTTTTAGGATAAGTCTATAAAAAATATGTTCTTCCAACTATCACAACTAAAGCAAATGTAATTCCTGGGTTCAAAGATATATTTGTTTTAAAATTCATCTCAGAAAGACAAAAGTATGTTTGGCAAGGTAAATGCAGTGCAAATATCTGTTCCTGCTATGTGGCAAGAATTGAGATTCTACCTCTTTGCCAGTGGTTGCAACTGTATTCCATCTACCTCTCTAATCTGTACACCTACTTACTATCAATTTATCTATACATATGAATGTCTATGTACATTTAATGTTGAAAATATGGACATTTTTCAGCATGCTATAATTTCTGGCTGTGTAGATTTAACAACAAATTATTTCTTTTGTCATGACATTTACTCAGGGGGTTATAATAATTTAAACATTTCCTGGTTGAATAAGTGAAATAGATTTTAGGCAACTAAAAAAACACTCCCCTGGTACGCATGAGAGTTTCTCATTTATTAGATGTATCACTCAACTATTATATGCTAGCCAATATCTACCTTCTATGATAGCAGATTGATCAATAGAGGCACAGGTTGTCCCTTGTATACTCTATGAACAGCGGGACATGGCTTTAAAAACAGATTTTTGAGTCAGACAGACCCGAATTCAAATTAGAAACTGGCCAAGGCAGTGGGATTGTAGCTAAGTTACTTCACTTCTTTTTGTAACACCATACTTATGTTGGCAACATCTGGAAAGGGTTACAGGAACAGTCTGTATTTAGAAAGAAAATAGTTTTACTCTTAGAGAATTAAAAATTCAGCCAGGGGCCAGAAGTTATTGCAAAAGAGTTCTACGCTAATACCCCCAAGTCTCACACTATAGCCATGCAGAGTTCCTAATGCATGAGCACTACAGAGTTCCTTCTCTTTTTTTTTTTTTTAGCTTTTTATTTTATATTGGAGTATAGTTGATTAACAATGTTGAGTTAGTTTCAGGTGTACAACAAAGTGATTCACTTATACATATGCATGTATCTATTCTTTCTCAAGTTCTTTTCCCAATGGATAACCAACAAGGACCTACTGTATAGCACTGGGAACTATGCTCAGAGTTCCTTCTCTTTGAATTCCCTCCCTCAATCCATCAATCCTGCTCTAAGACTCTCTTCCCAGCCAAGTCTAGGCACTATCTTGGAGAGACGTCCAGCCTTGAAGTGTCCTGCAGAAGGATACTTCAAATACTTTTGATTTCTTCAGTGTAGAGCATCTACAATGGTAACTATTCTGTTGCTGCTATGGGCCAGGTCTCATAGCCTAACTATGAAGTTTATTTTGCTACTGATGCATTTGTCTCTTGACTTTATCAACAGAGAGGCTCTCTGCCAGGGGTTGGAGTGTAGAATGGTGGGGAAAAAAAGCAGGTTTGTGAACACAAAATCCTGTATTGTTATGCCTCAATGATATGTAAAATATATGCAATAACGGTACTTTTACTGTTATTGTGAGTGGTATTGTGAGAACTGTTTAAAGAGGATCTATAAAACAGGTGGCATAGTGGAACTATTGGATAAACTATAGTTATCTTTAATCACCAACACTGTCCCCAAGTAAGTCTCTAGATCGTTATTGAGAGTTAGATTTTTTTAGTCTTCTCTTTCATTTGTATTAACAATAGTAATTCTGAAAATTTTTCTTGATCAGTTTAGCATACAACTTGCTGTATCTGTAGATATCCATACATTCAACACATAATACATACATGGACAAAAACATATATGCACATATATTCAACACAGTTATGTTCCTAAATACCAGCTTAAGAAATAAAACTTTTAGCCATAGTAACTTGTCGGTATTTATTTCCAGCCAAGGACAGGAATTCTCTATCCTGTTCCTCCTCCCCCACCCCATCTTCCTTCTTTTTCACACCCTGAGTCTTCCTGTCAAGAATGGTGGAGTACACACCCAAATCAAAGTAAGACACTGCAGAAGCAGCAAGATACACTGGGAAAATTAGAGTGTAATAAAAATGGCTCTAAGATAGTCTACTGATAAGAGTAAATATAAGAACAGACATTTTGGACAGGTACAAATATAAGAGAATTTTCACATAGGGATGTCTCAAAGCCTGTCGTCATTGGCAAGAAACCTACAATAGAAGAGATAGAGACTTCTTTCCTTGTTATCTTTACATTTGTGTGCATTACTACCTGCCTACATCAGTTTGTATGCCTACAGCGTATTAAACTGATTAGCTCTGTTTATTGACATAATAGTTGTGGGCCTAGACACATGTTGGGGCATATTAAATCACTTATTAATAGGAATTATTACTTTTAAGCTGTCACAAATATTTACAAAGGAAAATCTTCATGAGGTTTTCTTTTCTATTACTTGAGCATTATGATAAATTTCACATTTGTAAAATGATATTTGTGTTGCCTTAAAGCTGTTGCAACATTTAAATCTACTAATAGCTGCTTTGTTCTTTTTTCATAAATTAAAAGGGAATGACAGAGAAAAATAACAAGTTTTAAGAAAACCACATGCTATTTTAAGTTGTCAGAAGCTTTAACCAAGAAAAAGCAGGTGTTTAGATTTGTCTTTAATTTCTTAGGAAAATAAATGTATATAGGTTTGAATGTAGTCATCTTTATAGGTATCTTTATTCTTTCCTGGATTAAGCTACTAGTATTGCCAGATTTCAATAGTTTATCATTTACAGTAAAGCATAAAGCAGATTAAAAGAAAATTGTCCTGTTAGTATAGTTTCCATGGTGAAATGTTGAACAATTTGAAAGGGCATTGTTTACTAGTCTGCCCTGTCTGTAGTGCTCTATCTGCAAGAGCATAATCAAGAAATAAATAAAATAATTGAGGAATCTTTTTGCAGTCCAGAAATTCATAAAATCAGGATGAAATTTTTTCATCCATTTCCTATTAGTGGCCAGTCGCCTCATAAAGAGGTTTGGTAAAAGCATACTACCAAAGGGAAAAGAAAATAGTCAGAGTAATGTCCTGACGTAGGTAGGTACTCAAATAGCATTGGGTTCTTATTACCAGGCTGCTTCTCTACCACATCCAGGACGGCCAAGCCATATGGCATAGAGTAGATTACTTGACATGGTGTCAAGTGCTTACAGGATTCTGGATGACTAAGCATCTTTATTTAACTGCCGTGCTGCTAGCCCCACATGGGAAAGGGCCTGAAAAGGTTAATGTAAACATTGTATGCTTCCTTCAAACCACGCCAGAATGCCACATCTGGTGGGTCACCTCACCCTGCAGTCAAAACTCAAAGGACATTTGCTTTGTGAATGTCAGGATAATTTTATGAGAACCAGACACCAGGCAACTGATGTGGGGCACAGAGAAAAAGGCAGATTGTTGCCAGTGAACTGTTTGGGTTATAAAAAAAAAGTGTACGAGTGTGAGGCCAGGACCCACTATAATAGTCATTGAAGCTTCCAGACAAATTACATCCATGCTACGCCTAACATCAGATGGCAAGGAAACTCTGTAGTAATGAGATTTCAGAACACAGTGACTCCACATGAATGAAAGTTATGGATTAGACAATTCAGTCACATCTGGCCAGTTTTGTGATAAGAATAAAGAATACCAGATGCAATATGGGACATATAACAACAACAACAACAACAACAACAACAACAAAAACTGCCTTAATTTGTAGGCTAAAATTTCATTGTATGCATGTTTTATTTATTGATTCAAGGTATGGGTACTCAGGTTGTTTTCCACCTTGCCCTCCACAGCCAAAAATAATGCTGCAGTGAGCTTCTTTGAACATTCCCACTAATGAACTAGTGTGGGCAACACACACACACACATTCACAGATCATGAAGTATGAGTATACTAAAATTGCATAAGTAGTATGCCAGATTGCTTTGCTGCACACCTGTTACAAATATTCTACAGTGAAAACACATTACTTTTGTAATTAGACAAAATAAATACGTTTAAACATAGAAAAAAATTCTTTCCCCTACCAACTCCTTTCCTTTTTCATCTGTAGAAGCACAAGGTAGGAATCTCTCTAATCCTTGGCTTTTACTTGTTTTCCATTTCCAAAAAGTCACCAAATTTTATAGAATCTACAGTATGGATAGGTTTTTTTTTTTTTTTGTTAGTTTCTGCTTTATAACAAAGTGAATCAGCTATACTCTACATATATCCCCATATCTCCGCCCTCTTGCGTCTCCCTCTTACCCTCCCAATCCCACCCCTCTAGGTGGTCACAGAGCACCAAGCTGATCTCCCTGTGCTATGTGACTGCTTCCCACAAGCTATCTATTTTACATTTGGTAGTGTATATATGTCCATGCCACTCTCACTTCGTCCCAGCTTACCCCTCCCACTCCCCGTGTCCTCAAGTCCATTCTCTACGTCTGCGTCTTTATTCCTGTCCTGCCCCTAGATTCTCCAGAACCATTTTTTTTTAGATTCCATATATATGTTTTAACATACAGTATTTGTTTTTCGCTTTCTGACTTACTTCACTCTGTATGAAAGACTCTAGGTCCATCCACCTCACCACAAATAACTCAATTTTGTTTCTTTTATGGCTGAGTGATATTCCATTGTATATATGTGCCACATCTTCTTTATCCATTCTTCTGTCGATGGACACTTAGGTTGCTTCCATGTCCTGGCTATTGTAAATAGAGCTGCAATGAACATTATGGTACATGACTCTTTCTGAATTATGGTTTTCTCAGGGTATATGCTGGTAGTGGCATTGCTGGGTCATATGGTAGTTCTATTTTTAGTTTTTTAAGGAACCTCCATACTGTTCTCCACAGTGGCTGTATCAATTTACATTCCCACCAACAGTGCAAGAGGGTTCCCTTTTGTCCACACCCTCTCCAGCATTTATTGTTTGTAGACATTTTGATGATGGCCATTCTGACTGGTGTGAGGTGATACCTCATTGTAGTTTTGATTTGCATTTCTCTAATGATTAGTGATGTTGAGCATCCTTTCATGTGTTTGTTGGCAATCTGTATATCTTCTTGGGAGAAATGTCTATTTAGGTCTTCTGCCCATTTTTGGATTCGGTTGTTTGTTTTATTGATATTGAGCTGCATTAGCACCTGTATATTTTGGAGATTAATCCTTTGTCAGTTGCCTCGTTTGCAAATATTTTCTCCCATTCTTAGGGCTGTCTTTTCATCTTGTTTATGTTTTCTTTTGCTGTGCAAAAGCTTTTAAGTTTCATTAGGTCCCATTTGTTTATTTTTGTTTTTATTTCCATTTCTCTAGGAGGTGGGTCAAAAGGATCTTGCTGTGATTTATGTCATAGAGTGTTCTGCCTATGTTTTCCTCTAAGAGTTTTATAGTGTGTGGCCTTACATTTAGGTCTTTAATCCATTTTCAGTTTATTTTTCTGTATGGTGTTAGGGAGTGTCCTAATTTCATGCTTTTACATGTAGCTGTCCAGTTTTCCCTGCATCAATTATTGAAGAGGCTGTCTTTGCTCCATTGTGTATTCTTGGCTCCTTTATCAAAATTAAGTTAGCCATATGTGTGTGGTTTTAGCTCTGGGCTTTCTATCCTGTTCCATTGATCTATATTTCTGTTTTTGTGCCAGTGCCATACTGTCTTGATTACTGCAGCTTTCTACTATAGTCTGAAGTCAGGGAGTCTGATTCCTCCAGCTCCGTTTTTCTTTCTCAAGATTGCTTTGGCTCTTTGGGGTCTTTTGTGTTTCCATACAAATTGTGAAATTTTTTGTTCTAGTTCTGTGAAAAATGCTAATGGTAGTTGGATAGGGATTGCACTGAATCTGTAGATTGCTTTGGATAATATAGTCATTTTCACAATGTTGATTCTTCCAATCCAAGATGAGATGGAGAGATGATATATCTTTCCATCTGTTTGTATCATCTTTAATTTCTTTCATCAGTGTCTTATAATTTTCTGCATACAGGTCTTTTGCCTCCTTAAGTAGGTTTATTCCTAGGTATTTTATTCTTTTTGTTACAGTGGTAAATGGAAATGTTTCCTTAATTCCTCTTTCAGATTTTTCATCATTAGTGTATAGGAATGAAAGAGACTTCTGTGCATTAATTTTGTATCCTGCTACTTTACCAAATTCATTGATTAGCTCTAGTAGTTTTCTGGTAGCATCTTTAGGATTCTCTGTGTATACTATCATGTCATCGGCAAACAGTGACAGTTTTACTTCTTCTTTTCCGATTTGGATTCCTTTTATTTCTTTTTCTTCTATGATTACTGTGGCTAACACTTCCAAAACTATGTTGAATAATAGTGATGAATGTGGTCAACCTTGTCTTGTTCCTGATCTTAGTGGAAATGGTTTCAGTTTTTCACCATTGAGAACGATGTTGGCTGTGAGTTTGTCGTATATGACCTTTATTTTGTTGAGGTAAGTTCCCTCTATGCCTACTTTCTGGAAGGTTTTTATCATAAATGGGTGTTGAATTTTGTCAAAAGCTTTTTCTGCATCTATTGAGATGATCATATGGTTCTTCCCCTCAATTTGTTAATATGGTTTATCACATTGATTGATTTGCATATCTTGAAGAATCTTTGCATTCCTGGGATAAACCATACTTGATAATGGTGTATGATCCTTTCAATGTGCTGTTGGATTCTGTTTGCTAGTATTTTGTTGAGGATTTTTGCATCTATGTTAATCAGTGATATTGGCCCGTGGTTTTCTTTCTTTGTGACATCTTTGTCTGGTTTTGGTATCAGGGTGATGGTGGCCTCATAGAAAGAGTTTGGGAGTGTTCCTCCCTCTGCTATATTTTGGAATTGTTTGAGAAGGATAGGTGTTATCTCTTCTATAAGTGTTTGATAGAATTCGCCTCTGAAGCCATCTGGTCCTGGGCTTTTGTTTGTTGGAAGATTATTAATCACAGTCTCAATTTCAGTGCTTGTGATTGGTCTGTTTCTATTTTCTGTTTTCTCCTGGTTCAGTCTCGGAAGGTTGTGCTTTTCTAAGATTTTGTCCATTTCTTCCAGGTTTTTGTTTATCTTCTCAAAGAACCAGCTTTTAGTTTTATTGATCTTTGCTATCGTTTCCTTCATTTCTTTTTCATTTATTTCTGATCTGATCTTTATGATTTCATTCCTTCTGTTAAATTTGGTGTTTTTTTTTTCTTCTTTCTGTAATTGCTTTAGGTGTAAGGTTAGGTTGTTTATTTGAGATGTTTCTTGTTTCTTGAGGTAGCATCGTATTGGTATAAACTTCTCTCTTAGAACTGCTTTTGCTGCATCCCGTAGGTTTTGGGCCATCGTGTTTTCATTGTCATTTGTTTCTAGGTATTTTTTGATTTCCTCTTTGATTTCTTCAGTGATCTCTTAGTTACTTAGTAGCATATTGTTTAGCCTCCATGTGTTTGTATTTTTTACAGATTTTTTCCTGTAATTGATATCTAGTCTCATAGCATTGTGGTCGGAAAAGATACTTGATACAATTTCAATTTTCTTAAATTTACCAAGGCTTGATTTGTGACCCAAGATATGATCTATCTTGGAGAATGTTCCATGAGTACTTGAGAAGAAAGTGCATTCTGTTGTTTTTGGGTGGAACGTCCTATAAATATCAATTAAATCCATCTTGTTTAATGTACCATTTAAAGCTTGTGTTTCCTTATTTATTTTCATTTTGGATGATCTGTCCATTGGTGAAATTGTGGTGCTAAAGTCCCCTACTATGATTGTCCCCTACAGAATTACTGTCAATTTCCCCTTTTATGGCTGTTAACATTTGCCTTATGTATTGAGGTGTTCCTATGTTGGGTGCATAAATATTTACAATTGTTATATCTTCTTCTTGGATTGATCCCTTGATCATTATGTAGTGTCTTTATTTGTGTCTTGTAATAGTCTTTATTTTAAAGTCTATTTTGTCTGACATGAGAATTGCTACTCCAGCTTTCTTTTGATTTCCATTTGCATGGAATATCTTTTTCCATCCCCTCACTTTCAGTCTGTATGAGTTCCTAGGTCTGAAGTGGGTCTCTTGTAGACAGCATATATACGGGTCTTGTTTTTGTATCCATTCAGCAAGTCTATGTCTTTTGGTTGGAGCATTTAATCCATTTACACTTAAGGTAGTTATCGATATGTATGTTCCTATTACCATTTTCTTAATTGTTTTGGGTTTGTTATTGTAGGTCTTTTCCTTCTCTTGTGTTTCCTGCCTAGAGAAGTTCCTTTAGCATTTTTTGTAAAGCTGGTTGAGTGGTGCTGAATTCTCTTAGCTTTTGCTTGTCTGTAAAGGTTTTAATTTCTCTGTCGAATCTGAATGAGATCCTTGCTGGGTAGAGTAATCTTGGTTTTAGGTTTTTCTCTTTCATCACTTAAAATATTTCCTGCCACTCCCTTCTGGCTTGCAGGGTTTCTGCTGAAAGGTCAGCTGTTAGCCTTATGGGGATTCCCTTGTATGTTATTTGTTGTTTTTCCCTTGCTGCTTTTATTATTTTTTCTTTGTATTTAATTTTTGATAGTTTGATTAATATGTGTCTTGGCGTGTTTCTCCTTGGATTTATCCTGTATGGGACTCTCAGCACTTCCTGGACTTGATCATTTCCTTTCCCATATTAGGGAAGTTGTCAACTATAATCTCTTCAAATATTTTCTCAGTCCTTTTATTTTTCTCTTCTTCTTCTGGAACCCCTATATTCGAACATTGGTGTGTTTAGTGTTGTCCCAGAGGTCTCTGAGACTGTCCTCAATTCTTTTCATTCTTTTTTCTTTATTCTGCTCTGCAGTAGTTATTTCCACTATTTTATCTTCCAGATCACTTATCCATTCTTCTGCCTCAGTTATTCTGCTATTGATTTCTTCTAGAGAATTTTTAACTTCATTTATTGTGTCATTCATCCTTGTTAGTTCTTCTAAGTCCTTTTTAAACGTTTCTTGTATTTTGTCCATTCTATTTCCAAGATTTTGGATCATCTTTACTATCATTATTCTGAAATATTTTCCAGGTAGACTGCCTATTTCCTCTTCATTTGTTTGGTCTGATGGGTTTTTACCTTGCTCCTCATCTGCTGTGTGTTTCTCTGTCTTCTCATTTTGCTTAGCTTACTGTGTTTGGGGTCTCCTTTTCACAGGCTGCCGGTTCGTAGTTCCTGTTGTTTTTGGTGTCTGCTCCCAGTGACTAAAGTTGGTTCAGTGGGTTGTGTAGGCTTCCTGGGGGAGGGGACTGGGACCTGTGTTCTGGTGGATGAGGCTGGATCTTGTCTTTCTGGTGGGCAGGATACGTCCGGTAGTGTGTTTTGGGGTGTCTGTGACCTTATTATGATTTTAGGCAGCCTCTCTGCTAATGGTGGGTTTGTGTACCTGTCTTGCTAGTTGTTTGGCATAGGGTGTCCAGCACTGTAGCTTTCTGGTTGTTGAGTGGAGCTGGGTCTTAGCGTTGCGATGGAGATCTCTGGTAGAACTTTCACTGTTTGATATTATATGGGGCCAGGAGGTCTCTGGTGGATCAATTTCCTGAATCGGCTCTCCCACCTCAGATGCACTGGCCTGACTCCTGGCCGGAGCACCAAGACCCTGTCAGCCACATGGCTCAGAAGAAAAGGGAGAAAAAAAGAAAGAAAGAAAGTAAGAGAAAAAGAAAATAGAGTGATATAAAATAAAGTTATTAAAATAAAAATTTTTTTAAGTATTTAAAATTTAAAAATTAAAAAGTAATAAAAAAAAGAGAGAAAGAAAGAAGAGAGCAACCAAACCAAAAAAACAAATTCACTAATGATAACAAGTACTAAAAAGTATACAAAAAAAAAAAAAAAAAATGGACAGACAGAACCCTAGGACAAATGGTAAAAGGAAAGCTATACAGACAAAGTCACACAAAGAAGCATATACATACACACTCAGAAAAAGAGAAAAAAGAAATATACATATATATCTATTTTTTTTTAAAAAAAAGGAGGAAGAGAGCAACCAAATCAATAAACTAATCTACCAATGATAATAAACTCTAAATACTTAACTAAGATAAACATAAAGCCAGGAACAAATTAGATGCAGAAAGCAAACCCCAAGTCTATAGTTGCTCCCAAAGTCCACTGCCTCAGTTTTAGATTCATTGTCTATTCAGGTATTCCAGAGATGCAGGGTACATCAAGTTGATTGTGGAGATTTAATCTGCTGCTCCTGAGGCTGCTGGGAGAGATTTCCCTTTCTCTTCTTTGTTCTCACAGCTCCTGGGTTTCAGCTTTGGATTTGTCCCAACCTCTGCATGTTGGTCGCCTGGGGGAGTCTCTTCCCCGCCCAGACAGAGGGGGTTAAAGTAGCAGCTGATTAGGGGGCTCTGGCTCACTCAGGCCAGGGAGACGGAGGGGTACGGAATGCAGGACGAGCCTGCAGTGGCAGAGGCTGCATGATGTTGCAACAGCCTGAGATGCGCCCTGTGTTCTCCCGGGGAAGTTGTCCCTGGATCACGGGACCCTGGCAGTGGCGGGCTGCACAGGCTCCCGGGAGGGGAGGTGTGGATAGTGACCTGTGCTTGCACACAAGGCTTCTTGGTGGCTGCAGCAGCAGCCTTAGCATTTCGTGCCCGTCTCTGGGGTCCGCAGTGATCGCCACGGCTCGCGCCTGTCTCTGGAGCTCGTTTAGGCGGTGCTCTTAATCCCGTCTCCTCGCGCACTGCGAAACAAAGAGGCAAGAAGTAGTCTGTTGCCTCTTCGGCAGCTCCAGACTTTTTCCTGGACTCCCTCCCAGCTAGCTGTGGTGCACTAGCCCCCTTCAGGCTGTTTTCACACAGCCAACCCCAGTCCTCTCCCTGCGATCCGACTGAAGCCCGAGCCTCAGCTCCCAGCCCCCGCCCGCCCCGGTGGGTGAGCAGACAAGCCTCTCCGGGTGGTGAGTGCTGGTCGGCACCGATCCTCTGTGCGGGAATCTCTCTGCTTTGCCCTCTGCACCCCTGTTGCTGCGCTCTCCTCCATGGCTCCAAAGCTTACCCCCTCAGCCACCTGCAGTCTCCGCCAGTGAAGGGGCTTCCTAGTGTGTGGAAACTTTTCCTCCTTCACAGCTCCCTCCCAGAGGTGCAGATCCTGTCCTTATTCTTTTGTCTCTGTTTTTTCTTTTTTCTTTTGCCCTACCCAGGCACATGGGGAGTTTCTTGCCTTTTGGGAAGTCCAAGGTCTTCTGCCAGCATTCAGTAGGTGTTCTGTAGGAGTTGTTCCACATGTAGATGTATTTCTGATGTATTTGTGGGGAGGAAGGTGATCTCCATGTCTTACTCTTCCGACATCTTGAAGGTCTCCCCCAGTATGGATAGTTTTGATAGTAACTTGTACAATTTTCTGAGTCCTCCCCACTAATCCATTAGTATTTTTACTAATTCATTAGGCTTAATTCCTTCTTCCTTAATTCTATCCTTCATACTTTATTGATAGTTTGATATCTGCTCTACTTTCACCTCAATAGTATTACCCAGTTGTCTCCCTCGATCTGAAATGTGTCTCATATTATAATGATATCCCAAACATCATTGAAGAATTAAGGAAAATGCCATCTCTCCCATAAACCCACACCAGTTTGGAAAAATCTTTTTTATAATACTTTTTACATTTTATTGCAATTATCTATTAATATCCATTTCTCACAAATCACAAATTCCTCAAAGAAGGAATTACATTGTATTTGTAATTGTATCCCCAGTGCCTGCAAATGTTAACTGTTCCACAAATGTTTGTTGAATGGGTTTTTATTATTATTCCCTCAGACTCTTATCTCTTTTCAAATTATACTTAATTATCTGACAAAATATCCTACATTAAGATGTTAGTATAAAATTGTACACCCATTAATAAGTTAAAACACAAGCAAAACTTTTCAATGTATTTGTTAAGCCTTTTTATGTTTCAGTGATAGAAAATATTAAAGAAAAATAAGGGAGTGATAAGCATGAACTTCTGGGTATATGATACTTCTGGGTGAGAAGCCAAAGATAGGATGTGGGGAAATGTGCATAGGTAAATATAAATTTTTAGAAATATTTGAGTTCTTGGAGTGAGTGATACATCAGAGGTGTTAATTATATTATTAACAAATATGTAAACAAATATAATCAGACAGCCATATATGGACCAAAATGTGAGTAGGCTATGAATAACAAAACTTGATGGATGCAATTCTGTGACCTGCGTTCCAAAAAAAGAATAAGAAAAACGTGTGTGTGTGTGTGTATTTCGGAAATGAGGATCTTGGGTTTTATAATTTTATAACAGGAGAACTCTAGAGAAACAATCTCTCAATTAAAAAATAAATATAATACCAGTGTTATGTGACTGTGGGCAAAACACTGCCTTCCAATTTCTTCAATGAGTTAAATGCTGGTTCTAACACTAACTTCAGTAGTGAAGTTTATAATTTCATGGACAGATAACCTTGTATATTTTACAGCCAAGAATTCTTTCAACATGTCTCAACTCATGTCATCCAGACTGCTCCTTGTTCTAGACACACTATACACAGGCTGCTTTAGAAGTTACAGAAAACATAGATTATGATTGTTGAATTCCTGAAGCAAATACTCAAAACTTGAAAAAAGTCCATATTTTTCAACATTGACAAGAAGTCAGATTATTTGCTTCACAGGTACGAGAAGCGTATGAAGCACACATAAAGACCAAAGAGACCAGGATCTTTCTTTTGTACTCCCTGAAATAATCTCAGCCAAATCATAATCCTTGCCTTTTCCTGGTCTCTTCATTTGAGCATCTCCACACTTTTGTTGATTTGCTTAGGGTTTGCTAAGCCTAGTATGCCTATTTAGATTCAATTTTGAAATGCCTTTCAGTGTTTAATGTGTCGCCCCAGTGCCTTTTCTTCAAAGCCTATTTTTTTATTTCTCAATTGGAGTCAAGCCCCGTTCCATCTACAATCTGAAAATCCACTTAACTCTAATTTTATTTTAACTGATATTATAGCTAGTTTTTGCATATCTGTCCCCCTTTCACTCAAAGACCATGGTAGAGCTTAGAAAAAAAAAGTTTGTTTAATGAATTACTGAATATGTAATCAGTTGTGCACACATATGGTACAGCATGTTGCAGAGCCCAAATCAGGGGGAGATAGCAAATGGCCAGGGCTAAGAATAGCCTGAAGTCGAGATGGGGTGGTAGTAAGTTTCTTGGACTCTCGATACAGCTCCCCCTGGCTCTCTTTCCTGGCCAGTCATCATTATCTATTGAAACCTATTTATTGAAGAGTCAAAGAGATGAGAAAATATCTAATAATGGAAAGAAGCAAGGTATAGGAAAAAGTTCACTCTCTAACTGGTCACTTAAGACACTCTCTGGGTCTCAGCTTCATTATTTGTAAAATAAAATATTTAATCTGAATAATTTCTGAACTTCTCCAGGTAGGCATACTATGATTCTATACAGAAAGAAATTTAACCTGAGACTAAGAGACAGCAAGTGAGCTTCTATTTTTCTGTATACAGCATAAGTGCATCATCTTTTATGATTTATTTTATTCAGAAATTTTCAGAAATCAGAACATAAGGAAGAAAATCACCAACTACCTATCATTAGCCAATAAAAAAGTCTAAATAGGTATAAAAAAACCCTATCTTATATGGTAAAGGAAAACTATTGAAAGAACTTTTTCTTTATGATATTGAGTGCAGATGAATGCCATGCTAGGACACATTTTGTGACAAATGCCCACTGAAGAGTGTGTATAAAATCACCTCTTGTGAACCCAAGACATTTGAATTTCTGAAATGTAAGATCATATTGGGACTAATTCTTGACCGGCTTTTGTATTTAGAACCCTGTCAATATTCTTCTTACAGATTGTAAAACAAAGCTTTTACACTTATAGCTTTGTGTTCCCTTTTTTATGAGAGAATGAAAGAAATATTTCCAAAAAAGGGCATCTCTGTACTTAAACTTTTATAAGTTAAAGTTTTGTGTTAAAATTCTATGTAGTCTAAACAACATTGGAAATCAAGTGACTGTTGGTTAGGACAGAAAGAATGCTTAAAATATTCAAAAGTTAAGTACAGTAATACGTCATTTCTTCCCCTACATAAAATCCCATCCTAGATTGCATTAAATCAACAAGTACAGTAAGATACAGCCACAAAAACTCTGTTTGTAATTTACGTTTCTGCTTATTCAATTATCCTCTGAGCTAGAAGAGTAACTAAAATGCTTGCTAAGAATAATGCCAAAAAGGAATCAGAAAAGGATACAAGCTTAGCTCTCACATCTATCAAACATGTGGAAAGAGGTCTTGTTAGACATAAAATGTTCAAGGTAGAAGAAAAAGCCATTACAGTGAGCCCTTAAAAAAGAAAAAGAAAGATCTTGAAAGAAAGCTTATTTTTTTCTGTCTTAGTAGAAATTACGCAGCCAAATGCAAAGGAGATAAAACAAGAGAATGCGTGTCTAACCCACAAGCAGTAACAGTTTCTGGAAGTAGAGGTGGCCTTCTCTGGAGATTTATTAGGGATTATTTTCTGATTCATAACCCAAATTTCTCTGAAACTCACTAATCTCCTCAGGGCACTCTGTTATAACAATACCTCCTCATTCATTCTGCTTTTGACTGCAATTCCACTTTAAATATTAATTTTAGAGGAGGTTTTACTTGCAATTAACCATGCGATTATATTGTAATCATACTGAATTCCATACTCTGAAATGAATTTAGCATAATCTGGACCTAAAGAGGCAATAAAATTAACACCCACTGAGTTTACTAGTGGAGTCAGACATCTAGCACCTTCACTAATTGGAGACACAAAATCAACTAAAATATAGAACGTTTTCAGAAATAGTAAAAGGAAAATCCAACATAAAAACATATTCTCTTGACTGTTTATTCAACCAACTAGGCTGTCTATCAAATAAAGAAGTTAAAAACCAATATAATTTTCCTAGGATTGGTAATGAGAATGCAAAGAGGGTTGTGTGGACTTGGCCCAGTAAAAATATGGCCTGCTGGAGAGGAAGTAAACCTGCCAGCACTGTCTGTAAGTCCTTTGGAAAAGGCAACAGCACATCTAATGGGATGTTCAGTAATCAAGAACATTTGCATCATGGCTCATTAGGTACTTGTGAAATTTTTGAGGGCATTTTCAACCTAGAATCCTAACTTCTATTGCTCAATTTTTCATAGTTAAATTGCTTTTTTTTTCAAAAACCCATCATGCGCCATGTTTGTTTAGATTATGTTTATAAATCACTAAATTAGAAAAGACATACCATGGGATGAATTGGGAGATTGGGATTGACATATATACACTAATATGTATAATATAGGTAACTAATAAGAACCTGCTGTATAAAAAAATAATTAATTAAATTAAATTACAAATCAAGGCAGAACCAGCAATGAAATGAACAAGTGGAATTTGAAATAAAAAACACAATAGCATTTATACTACTACCCCACAAAATGAAATACTTAGGTACAAATGTAAAAAAATATGTACAAGATCTATATGAGGAAAACTACAAAACTCTGATGAATGAATTCAAAGAATAACGAAACAGAGAGAGAATCTATGTTAATAGATAGGAAGACTGAGTACTGTCAAAATGTCAATTCTTCCCAACTTGATCTATAGATTCAGTACAGTTTCAATAAAAGTCCTAGGCAGTTATTTTATGGATATTGACAAACTGATTCTTAACTTTATATAGAGATGCAGAAGATCCAGAATAGCCAATACAAAATTGAAGGAAAAGAACAAAGTTGGAGAACTGACAGTACCTGACTTCAAGACTTACTGAGACAAGCTATGGTAATCAAGACAGTGTGGTACTGGCAAAAGAATAGACAAAAAGATTAATGGAAAAGACTAGAGAACAGATATAAAGCCATATACGTATAGTCAACTGATATTTGACAAAGGAGCTAAGGCAATACCATGGAGCAAAGGTAGCCTTTTCCACAAATGGTGCTGTTTCTGGAACAATTGAAAAAAAAAAAAAGACAAAACATACCAAGGCTCAGTGTTTAAGAGATGATTAAAAGAAAGAGAGAGAGAGCCATCAGTATCCTTCTTTAATATCTGCTTCTATGCTGATAGGCATCTCCTTTTCTAATATATGTATAAAGGTCAAGGCTATCATCAGGAGTCCTAAATCACTACCCAAAGCCTAATAAGCATTGATCTAGTGTGAGTCCATTCCTGTGAGGTTCAATTTTCCTTTGCTCAGACACTGTTTCCCTAGCTCAAATAGAGACTAAAACAGAGAGTGTAGTTATTATTAAGTTAGGTAATACTGGGAAAGTTCACCACTTAGTTCTCTACTCATCTTCACCTTGCTTTACAATACTTTTCCTTAGGGGAAAAAAAAAAAAAAGACACAAAATTAGAAAAATATATAAGTGATTTATTTCCTGATTTCAATTTGGGGAAGAACTTGTTAAACTGAAAAGGAAATGGAAATAATATAAAAAAGAAAATAGATTTTATTACATAACATAAACTCCTTGATGTCAAAATTACTGTATAAACATAAATCAAAAATAATTTTTATTTATTTATTTATTTTATTTTTAAAAATTTACTTATTTGTTTACTTATTTATTTTTGGCTGCATTGGGTCTTCATTGCTGCTTATGGGCTTTCTCTAGTTGTGGCGAGCAGGCGCTACTCTTCATTGCAGTGAGTGGGCTTCTCATTGCAGTGGCTTCTCTTGTTGTGGAGCACAGGCTCTAGGTGCGTGGGCTTCAGTAGTTGTGGCACGTGGGCTCAGTAGCTGTGGTTCACAGGCTCTAGAGCACAGGCTCAGTAGTTGTGGCACACGGGCTTAGTTGCTCCGTGGCATGTGGGATCTTCCCAGACCAGGGCTCGAACCCGTGTCCCCTGCATTGACAGGTGGGTTCTTAACCGCGGCACCACTAGGGAAGCCCCAGTTTTTAAAAGAAATGTTAACAATAAATATGATGGTTAAAGAGTAAATAACTTTATGGAATAAAAATACTTACCATATGCTATGTGCCAGGTTCTCAACTAGATTTTTTACTTTAAATTTGTTTAAAATGAACATATTTAAATTAAAAGTATTATTTAGTTAAATCTTTTAACAGGATTCTTATTTACAAATTCAACATCTCGATTTTGAAGATTTATCCAAATGGAGCCAGAAAGCTTGAAATGGATTTTCCAGGTTTTGAATCCAAAGGAGTGCAGCTCTAAAACTTGTTTTTGTACCACTTTTCCAGGCTGCTCATTATTAAGAAACATAAACGGCCACAGTATTTGGCATGAAAATTCCACTTCTAGCTATGAACCATCATTTATAATGATAATTAGTAAATATATAAATACCAAACAATAGAAGGCTGGTTAAATAATTTATGGAATTACAATATAATGAAGTAGAATATTTAATAACATGCAAACATAGACAAAATACAGTCTTAATTTTTTTAAAATGATACAAAATGCATTTATTTTTGGTATAATTTAATGATGTTTTATTTCCTATTTATATGTATCTTTTATCATGTCTATCATTCTTCCTATGTATGGGTATTATCTTGATATTGGGCTCACGGTTGCTTTTTAACTTTATAGTGTTTACCATTTTCCAAATTTTATTTAATGATCGTGTATTACTTTAATACTTGGGAAAATAAGCCACGCACACAAAAGTGAGATATGTTACAGTAACATGCTTTTCAAACATTCAGAAGGATTTAAAATAGGTCCACTAAGCTTCTAGAATCCAGCAATGTGTTATTATTGAAATGGTATTTCTGACCATTTAGCTCTGAAAGCCTACTACAGTGATAAAGTTGCAAGTGAAATTAAAATAACAAAAAAATAATTTAACTCATATTCACCAACCTCCCCAAGGAATCTCAGAATTATATAGATCGGAGTGTAATTTGACCTCTAAAACAAAGCTAAACTAAAAAACAATAACAAGAACCTATCACCCTACCATTATCCTTACTACTAAAAGTAGCAAATTATGTATCAAAATGGAAAAATATATCTCTAATTTTCTTTGCAGAAATAAGCCTTGATGAAGCTCAAATCTTTGTAGCTTGGGCTGTGAGTTAAGCACCTTAGTTAACTGTTTTTGCACATTTTTTCCAAAATGGCAGCCTTAAGTAGCATCTTAAACCTTTTTCCTGTCTATTCAGGACATCACTGACTCCATCCCCACCCAGAGACTAAATCCCTGCCCCTGTGACAAAACTGCTAGGAAAAACTGACTTTGTGTTTCTCTGAAATGTAGATAAATTGTGTTTGTCTTTCATATACCCATAGACTTCATATTCAACAATGAATGAAGAGAAAGCAAAGTGAAGTAGAGAATCTTTATATGCCTGCTCTGCTTTCCTATAGTTTCTGGAATTCTCTGGGGAGTTCAGGGTTTTCTGCAGGGACAGGAAAAGTACAAAAAAATTATTGTTCAAAAAACTCAGCTCTGTCCATGGCAGTTAAGGAGGAGAGGAACAGGTCAGAAGCAGCAGATAATTCCTGTTTTCTTTTGGCACTTTGTTCCACTTCTAAACTTTTTTTAATAGATCCATATTTGTGATGTTTATCTTGTTCTTCTTTAAAAAATATTGAAAGCAAAAATGTTATTCTAATTGATCTCTGAAAGCTTTCTGTGACATTGAATATATTGCATTTATATTTATAGGTTACTTTATGTCTATCTGTATCTATCTAAATGTGCACGTGTATGCACTTCTCTCTCTCTCTCACACACACACACATACAACATACATGCCTCTTCCATATCTGTAACGTTCATATTTGCTTGTTTGCTTGTTCATAGGTATGTGCTACCGTGTGCTACATGGCCTTTTTGACCCAAATGTTGAGAAAGATCATGTGACTTTTTAGTATTGAGTGCATCTTTTGTAGGCAGGATGATTGCATTTTTAAAAATACAGTCAGGGACCTTTCTAATTACAAGAGAATTGAAAACAATTGTTCTAAGTATTATACTTTTTCCTTGTGTCATTTAATTTTTATCCCATGATGGTATATTCTCTATTTTTATTTATCTGTATTTTCTAGTTGACACTAAATTCTAATTCCCTTAAAATTTATTTGTAATCTAATCTATAACTTTTATGCAATATACTTATAACAATATAATTAACCTGAGATTTACTTTTCATAGTTTTCTAATGATGAAAACAGAATGTAACTTACAGTTAAATGTTCAGTCTTATTCACTCTTTATTTTTCATCACGACTTATTCTTACTAAATAGACCTTGAATTTACTTATTAAGAACAGAAGTGTCTTTCTCAGGTTAAATTTCTCCTTGTCCTACTCACTTTCTAGTTATATCTTGTAGATGAAAACTCTATGAATTTCAATCTTCTGATTTTCCATTTTTCACATTGGTCTAATTTCCTGTATCATTTTACTTTATTCCATTAATCTTGCCTCACATAATTTTTTCTAATCAATGTTTACTAAGTATCTTTCGTGTGTCCTGAGATACTCATTTTTATTTCTGTTCAACTTTGCTATGGTGGGATTATTTGAATAATTAATTCAGAAAGAAAGGTCAGCTTGGTGGGACATTGTATTTTGCAGTGATTACTCTTTTGTCCTGGCATTGGGTAGATTGTCTCCAAAGCCAGTAGGGGAATATTTCAAGACATTCTTGTCACTGTATCTCCTGCTTTCTTGGCAGTTTGTAAAATCTTCACTTTGTTCTTAATGTTTTAAACCTAAAAATCTAAAGTTTTCAGACATGACAAGTAGAGGCTTAGGAATGTTGTGTGTGTGTTTCTACTGAAAGAGATTCTGTTATCATTTATATCCATTCCAAGGAAGCACTGCAGTTAAAATAAAAGTTTGCCAACTAATTTATTCAACTCCCTCCCCACCCCCAAAAATAGGTGACTGTTATTTGCTAGGCATTTGTTTCAGTGTTTTACACATAAGATCACATTTAATTATTTCAAAAATTCTATGACAGAGCTATAATGGCTTATTTCTCTTGAGGTATCTGAGCTTTAAAAAGATTAAATAGCAGGATCAGACAAAGAAGAAATGACAGATTTGGAATTAAAGTGCACATACCTCTAACCTTAAAGCCCAATTTTAATTCCTTACAGATTTGGCCTTCTCCATTTGTACTAATAACAACTATTTCAGATGAATGAACTTCTCTATCTTTATAGGCTTTTAGATTCTCTTGCATTTAATCATGCGTTTCTATAAATTACCTTGATTTGAAATATTGGCTTTTTGTGCTAGGATATTAATTCTCTTCTCTTCCATCAATGTTTTCACTTTATCTTGCATTTTCAACTTTAATATTATCTTTATAGTATTACAGCATATTTTTTTCTTTTATTTCCTATCATTTATATCTTTGGAGAGAGAGTTCATATTGAAAGTCTCATGTGTGTCTATTCTTACTCTTCTATCTCATTTGCTACTACTGCATTTGATAAACATTTTTGTTTTGTTTTGTTTCATTTTGTTCTGAGATTTGTTCCTGGCTTCTCAAGCTTAACTTGTTGAGCCTTTATTATTTTGTTAATCTTTGTTTCATTTTATTACATTTTGCATTATTATTTTATTATAAGGCTTTCTAAATATATTAAATTTTAGATTAATAGAATGAATATAATGAATGTTCTTTTGTCAATGGAATCTATGCTTATAACAGTTTGAGAATCACTTTTTATGAATTTCATTATCATAGGAAGGATCGTAAATACAAACTCTGAAATAACTGTGCTCTTTCAGTCAGGGAGAAAAGGATCTCAGACAAAATCAGTGCTCTTGATTCCCTCTCAAAGGCAATTTCTCCTCCATCATGTTCCATATTGAAACCTTTCATATAGAAGCACTTTGTTACGGGGCTTAGTTTTCCATCAAAATCAATTTTTTAAAAGAATAACTTGTTTCATTCTCGTACAGATAGGATAGCAATATATTACATATATTTCAGGTAATTAATTTTTCCTTCTATAGGGTCATAGATTTTTATTAATTTACATGGAGACTATGTTGCTTGATATGAGAGTGAGAAATGTATGTTAGAGATTAAAGCTAAAAAAATAGAGCAGTATGTTCTATGTTTATGCAAAGACATATCAGTGATGTTTTCTTAGTTTAACAAATTATGAGAATTTAAAACTGAGGTCTGTATACATTATATACTCAAAGACAATGCCTGTGTTTCAAGATCAATATGAATTTTCTCAATAATAACAAAAAAGAAACTGTTGAGATATGTTGTATCTCTGTTTCCTCAAACAGTCAGTTTGAAATTTTCACAGAAGAATCTTAATGAGTTCTTTTTACAATGATTTCCAGGTGCTTATATTGCATAATGAGTGAATAAAGCAAGAAAAATAGTTTAATATTTCAAAGCTAATTTTAAAAATCTCTAAAGATTCAAATATTATTGAAATATATCCTTTCTTTTATTCTATTGCTAAAGACAGCAGAATCTTAAGAAATCAAATATTTGAAAATAGGGAACTTATCCCTAATTTAGAATCACATCAAAATTTTTAGTGTTCCAACTTCAATTACATTTTTTTTAAAAGTTCAAATTTCCTATTTTAAAGAAAATATTGTTATACAGAAATAGCTCAAAATGTTTTTATATTTACCAACATAATCCCTCAAAATTTGCTGTGAGATATTTGATTAAATCATATTATTTTATAAACAAATGATAACCTGTTCTTATAAGATTAAGTATATATGTGGCACACCTAAGGAGAAGTAAGCCCTCAGTGAAAGAATTCTGTAAGGAAAGATGCCAACACATTTATTCATTTTATTTTTTATTTTTTTAACTGGGAATCAGAAACTATGTTATCAAGTGAATATCCACAATTTGAAGTATTTAACAATAACTAAGAAACTTAATAGTGTATATATTATATAAAAAACTAAAGGACTTGTTAAAAATGCTGATCACATATTCTCTAATAAGAACAATTATTTTTATCATATAAGTTTAATTACATGAATTACAAGTATTATACAGTGATTCTAAACTATGTTTCTAGGTTTTCTTCACTAACAAACTTTTGTTTGGATCAATATTCTGGATCAGTCCTGAGTTATGTTTGTGATTCTAGAGTGTTATTGCCTCATAGCAAGATTTTTGATTCTCATTTCAGGTTGCTCATTACCATGACCTTAAATTTCTCAGTTTTTACATATTAATTTGGTCAAAATCAGGTAGTAAGCATGGAGTCTTATCAGTACACCCCTCTATTATGTTCGGTAAAATGCTAGCTGCTTGCCTTATTATATAACATAAATGACTATTTGCAGCTGCAACTTTCTATCTTTCAAACTCAGCTGTTCAACATCTTATGTCTGTCTCTGCTTATCTCTCTTCCAAGATCACCATTCCATACAATGAAAGAAGATTCATTTTAAAGTTATCTTTTATTGGGAAATTCATTTCCTTCTCAAAGTCATAGCTTAAAATGGATACTACCATTGGACATTACCATAAATAGATATTCCTATGGGACAGTATCATAGTATTTCCTATGTGTCATGTAAGCTTCCACCCATGACGATAACCTCTAAACACAATTCCTTTTTAGTTATTTCATCCATATGCAACAGCACGTGTGTTAAAGATACACCAGAGAGGTGTGTGTTATCTATATTCAAATGATTATATGAACGAAGCAACCAAAATTTATTGAATAACCTTTAGTATTTGGTATTGTATCAAATATTCTGATACCTCATTAGTATCTAGACATTAAGAATATTAGGTCTTATTTATTAAGGTAAGACACACCTCTACTGAAATAGGTAACATTTTTCCAATATGTGAAATTCAACACATATTTCTCAAAACCACTCAAAATCTCTCTATATGTTCTCTGTTTCCTTTATTCTGTTCATTACAGGTCAGAGGTAGGCCAAAGATCTTCAGCCTTTTTTTCATGGCAGATTGATAAGTCCATTGATTTTTTTTAAAAGTCTAAATGCTTCTTGTAATTATTTTTAAATCTGAATTTTGTATTCATAAGCATTTCTTTTTACCTAAATAAAATGCCTTGATATGAAAAGCCTGAATCAATAGTTCATGTGTCTCTGATAACATATAGTAAGGACTATATGCTGCTTTTAATTTTCAGGTTAACATGTAGAAAACTAACTTTTTTCTTCCAGTTCAAGCCTTCAAAAATATACACTTATGCAGAGTAGACAAATGTGATTATAGATAATGTATCTTGACTAAAATAAAACCTCTATCAGAGGCTAGCCAAAGGATATGTCTAATGACTGACTTTCTGTGCCATTTTGTCTGGAATTATCAGCGAAGACTTAGGTAATAACTAGCAAATATCCTACCTGCATTTGGAAATGGGGTAGAAGCCCACTAGGGACTTTTAGTCATCTCCTTTAGTGACAATCTTCCCTATTAAAGTTATTTGACCAAGGAAAAGATATGACAAACTTGTGTACTACCTAAGTACTCTAACCAATAATAATTAGGTATGTGAAACATCGGTGCTAAATGTGAGTTTTACAAGGATAGGCTTTCAGCTTTAGAAAATGGTAGATATGTCCTTATTTCAAATGTACACGTGCAAATTATTATTCCTATCTCAAACTGACATACCCTGGGATTCCTGTCTGTTTGCTTTAGGAGACTCATCTGGGACTACAGATATATTGATTTAGAGAAAATGCAAACAGCTTTAGTCTGAGTGCCAGGAGATCAGAATTCTCTACTCAGGACTGTCACTGGCATCATTTTTAGACATTTATTAATCCTTATTGTGACTCAGTTTCCCTATCAGGAAGGGGGGTGAAGGAAAAAATATACACATAATATTGTATATAGAAGTACATATATATATACATATATATACATACACATATATATGTAATTCACAATTACACTGTAAGGGATATGAGAGGATAAAGATGCTATATTAATATGAGCCACTAGTTGTAGTAATCTTAGAAGTAATGACATTTGAATACTTAGTTTCAAAATTTTATAAAAGTTTCTTTCTTCCTTCAACATACATTTCCAAACTATAAATGCCTTGGAAATTTAGCAAATCATTTACAAATTTCTGAGAAACAAATACATCATTTGCATCCATCTATGCTAGAATCTTCCAAATATTCTTTTGCAAAGAAAGACTAATTTGCAGTTTACCCCATAGTTATTCTTGGTTAGGCAGCAGAAGACCTATAAGCAGGAACATGGTACCACTGAAAGTTAATTATATTCATCTTCTTATTTGTCTAGTTTTTCTCCTGTTCAATGTCAACCAGGAACTACAGAGCTTAAAAAAATTAGCATAACTTTTAATTTAATGTGTTTTGCAATCTCCCATTTGCTATTACCAGCATAAGCTAAGTCAAGGATTGGCAAACACTGGCCAAATTTGACTCACCATGCCACCTGTTTTTGTAAATTGAAAGTTATTGAAACTCAGCTGTACCCATTAATTTACATATTGTCCATGGTTGCTTTTGCACTACAACTGAGTTGAGTGGTTGTCAAAGATAGAAAATGGACCACAAAGCCCAAAATATTTATTATCTACCCCTGTACAAATAAAATTTGTTCATGCCAGGTCTAAATCATCATTTTCTTCTTTTACAAAGCTATGAAGAGGCAGCATTTTGTAGTGGTGAAAAATACGGATTTAACTTCAAAAGCTCTTCTTCATGTCTCAAACCTCAATTTGTTTACATATCAAAAATGATAGGTTACCCTTGTCCTTTATTTAAGTACAGAAGGTCTTTAGAGTCTGAGAAGTTGAGTCTTACAGCTCTTGACATGAAGTATCTAGATATTTAGGCCCCAACTAGCTCTTTCCCAATCCATGAGTTTACTTGAATGTGAGTTGAAACCTGATGCTTGTTTCTTTACCACAGACTGCTATATAGAATCCTGAAGTAGATCATGTGGAAAAGAAAATGATAGGGCAAAAAAGCTCTATTTCATTAGCTATATTATCTGGGAGAATGTAAAACTTTTGAAACATGAGTCATATATTGTCACTTCTGCTCAAGACTGCATAGCTCCTCATTTCACTTGATCCTTTGTTCCACAGAAGAGAAAGCCCTGATCACAGGCTCAAAATATATTAAGTCAGTGGTGAACTAAAGCTGCAAGAATGCCTATATACAGTTCAGCAATATTTCAGATTGGCTCAGCCTCCAGTTCTAGCAGCCTGAAAGAAAACGTCATATAGTATTTTATGGAGGTAAATACTATATAATTCAGTCCCTACTGTTATTTAATATAAAATGTCTGGCAGAAAACTTAAAAGTTGCAAGGCACATGAAATGGCAAAAGAATAGTTTTTTAAGTGTGTAATAGTAAAAAGAAGAAATAGTGGATAGAAGAAACATACATGGTTGGATGATACAATTACACATGATATTAGTTAGATGATAAAGAAACTGAAGTATTATCTTAGTTCCTTTGGACTGCTATAACAAAAATACCATAGACTGGTAGCTTATAAAGAGCAGAAATTTATTACTCACACTTCCTGGTTGCTGGAAAATCTAAGATCAAAGTGCTGGCAGATTCAGTGTCTGGTGAAAATCTGCTTCCTATTTCATAGACGGAACTTTCCAGCTGTCATCTCACAAGGCAGAAACAAGGGACTACAAGCACTGTGGAGTCTCATTTATAAGAGCACTAACTCCGTTCATGAGGGCTCCACTCTCATGACTCAGTCTCCTCCCCCAGGCTCCATCTTCTAATACCATCACACTGGCATAAAATTTCAGCATTTCAAATTCATAAATTTTAGGGGAACACAAATATTCAGACTGTAACAAATGTCTATTGGAAATGGTGGATAACATGCACAACAAAATATTGAGACTATATAAAAGAACCAAATGGAATTGTGTAGGTGAAAAAAATCAGTTATCAGAAATGAATTCATTTGTTGAATTTAACAGCAGATTCACACAGCAGAATAATGAATCAATACACTTGAAGGCTGATTTATAGAATATATCCAAACTAAAATTAAAACAAAAACAGAAGAAAAGAGAGTATCTTATCTGTGGGGAATTTAAAGGAGAGGAGGGAGATAATAGGTTAGAAGAAATATGTAAGGATAAAATGGCCAGGGTCTTCCAAAAATTAATTGAAAGATATCTACCCACAAATCCAGGAATCTCATCAAACATCTCATCTTGGATATACAATTTTTTAAAAAAATTACTAGACACATCATAGTCAATCTGCTGAACACTAAAGATAAACAGCAAGTCAAAAGCAGCAAGAGGAAAAAAAGGCACATTAATACAGCAGGACAAAGGGTCCTGCTCAACAGAAAAAACTGGGAGGCTAAAACAAAATACAATAACGTTTTTACAGTGCTGAAAGAAAATAAAATATGAACTTAGAATTTTATACGCAGTGGAAATATGCTCCCCAAATAAAGGTGAAATAAAGACATTTTTCTTTATTTTTTAATTGAAGTACAGTTGATTTTCAATATTATATTAGTTTCAGGTGTACAACATAGTGATTCAATATTCTTGTAGATTATATGCCATTTAAAATTATTGTAAAATATTGGCTATATTCTCTGTGGTGTGCAATATATCCTTGTTGCTTATTTTATACATGATATTTTATATCTCTTATATATCAAGAGATGCGTATATGGGTGGTTCTGTTTGGGTTCATCTTGTTTGGGACTTTCTGTGATTCCTACACCTGGAAATCTGTTTCCTTCTTCAGCTTTAGGAAGATTTCAACCATAATTTCATCAAACACATTTTCTACACCTTTCTCTCTCTCTTCTCTTTCTGGGACCTCCACAGTACAAACATTAGTACACTTGATGTTGTCTCAGAAGTCCGTTAAATGCTCGTAATTTTTTAATTTTTAAAAATTTTTGCTCTTCTGATTGGGTGATTTCCATTATTCTATCTTCCAGATCACTTAGGCATTCTTCTATGTCACCTAGACTGCTTTTTTTCCTTTTAGTGAATGTGTTTTTCATTTCAGTTATTGTATTCTTCAGCTCTGACTGTCTCTTTTTATATTTTATAGTTCCTTGTTAAAATTCTTACTGTATTCATCTATTCTTTGCCCAGTTCAGTGAGCAGTCTTATTACTAATGCTTCAAATTCTTTATATTGTAAATTATTTATCTCTGTTTCATTAGGAGTTTTTCCAGGGTTTTTTTCTTGTTCTTTCTTTTGAAACCAATTCCTCTGTCCTCTCATTTTGTTTAACTTTCTGAAATTAGGTGATATAGTTACCTGTTCCAGTTTTTATTGGCATGTCTTTGTGTGAGAACATTTCTATGCAGTCTCTGTATGTCCAGTGACTTTGGTGGGAGAGCTGGATCTGAAGTGAGCATGGGTCGTATATTCCCCCAGGGTGTGCTGGCAGCTGCCACCTTGGTGGAAGGTGAGGCTGGAGATGGAGGGGCTAGAACCATGACCAGGTGTGATCAGGGGCTTCCCTATGCTCAATGACCATCACCACCTATCATGGCCAGGATCAAGGCCTCAGGTGCTAGATCAGACACCCTGAGGTTCAGGGCTAGCTGGTTTCATTCCCTCTAAGTGTGCACTTTCCCCTCTAGCAAGGGCACTTCTGCCCTAGTGGAGAACAGTGCTAGAGCAAGTAGAACTGGAGTGGGTACCCAGGGCAAGCCAGGGTGCATGCTGAAACAGTCCCAGCAAGCCAGTCAGAACCCCAAGCTGTTTCCAATCCAGTGCCTCTGTGTGCTCACTCACAACAACTACCCTCACTTTGTTCAGAGTCAGGGCCAGGTCCAAGCTGGTTCTACTTCCTCTGGGTATGTGCAACACCCTCTAGCAATGGCAACTTTGCCCCACTGGAGAGCAACACAAGAGCAAGAGGGGCTGGAGCAGGTGCCTGGTGCAGGCCAGGTCACATGATAGTATGATCCCAGCAGGCCAGTCAGAGCCCCAGGCCACTCCCAATTGCCACCTCTGCGTGCATGCTGGCAATGGCCACCCTTGCCCTATTCAGATGCAGGGCCAGATTCTAGCTGGCTCTGTCCCCCCTCATGTGCACACTCTCCTTGGCAACACTCTCCACCAGGCTTTGCCCTAGTGGAGAGCTGTGCTGGAGCAAAAGTGGCTGGAGCACGCACCTAGTGCAAGCTGGGGTGAGTGCTGCAGCAGTTTCAGGAAAACAGCCAGAGTCCCAGGTTTTCAATCTGTTTCCTCCACCTTGTTCCTGGTAGTAAGCAAGCCTGTGTGCTCTTCATGAGCAGAGTCTCGATTTCTTACAGCCTTCTGGTAAGTCCCCATTGGTTTTCAAGCCAGCTAAGGGGACTCATCTTCCCAGTGTCAGACCCCAGGGCTGGGGTGCCCAATATGTGGCTCGAACCTCTCACTTCCCAGGAAGAATCCCTGAGCCTATGATATCCCCAGTCCTGACCTGATCACTTCTCCTCCCTTCCTACTCGAGTCTGTATGGATCTTTCTTTATAGCCTTGGTCATAGAAGAGACTTTCAGCCAGCCTCCAGTTTGTTTTCAGCGAGATGTAGATGTCTTTTTTATGTGTTCATGGGGGTAGGTGAGCACTAAGTCCTCCTACTCTGCCATCTTCATCTCCCTCCAAGACATTTGTTGAAATGACAAAGATAAAAGAATTTGTCTCCAAAAGACCTGCACTACTATGAGTTCTTCAACCTGAAGGGAAATGATAGTAAATGGAATCCTGGGTACTTTCTCTTAAGAAAGGAATGAAGATAAGTAGAAAGGGTAAATATACAGCAAAATATTATATATATATATTTATATATATATATATAAAATATATGTATATAAAGATATATATTTAAATTTAAGAGACTGAACTATTGCAAATAAAAAACAATCTATTTGATGGACTGTGGGGTTTATATGTAGCAAAAGAAGGGATGTACAATTGTAAAATCTTTATACTGTTTGTGAAATAGCATAATATTATTTTAAGAGAAGTTTACAACTACATCACTAGAGAAACACTAATAATATGACACAAAATGGTGTAACTGAAAAGTTAATGCAGGAGATAAATTTGAAAACTAAGAAAATAAGCAGCAGAAGAAGTTCTTCTTCACACAGAAGAAGTCAGGACAGGGAGCACAGGGACGAAAGAAATGAGGGATAAATATACCAAAAACCCACAGCATGATAAAAGAATTAAACCCAACTCTAACAATATTTATATTTAACGTGCTGGACTAAACACAGGCCATAGATTCTCATACTGGTTAAAAACAAGACCCAACACACTTTAAATATAAAAACAGAGACCAGTTGAAAATAAACATATTGAGAAAAAAAGATACACCAACTTCCAGTTTCAGTTCCAACAGAGAGAAAGCTTAGAAACCGTCATTCTCATTCTTACAAGAAAAAGCTGGACATAGTGAAACTCAGTTATTTTTTGTGGACCCATTAGAGCACTGAGGTCCCAAGGCAAACCCATCTCAAAATCTGCATAGTCAGGAGCATCTTGGGAGACACAGTCAAGACTGTTTACCCGGGCAGAGCCATAATACACTGGCTGGGAACATTTAAAGGGTAGTTTTGACTAATTGCTAGACGGTATGTGTGGAGGACTAAAATATTATGAAATAAATATCCGGGAGTCCATACTGATATAAATAAATAGATAAATAGGAGAGAAGAGACAAATCTCCCATGCAGGAATTTCCAAATAATTTATGTAGATACTCTGCTACGGGAGGAGGAGAGTAACTCCCCACTGTAGGTGTAGGCTTGCACATAGTGACTTCTTCCCGAAGAGACCAGATAGAAAGGTGGAGAGGGGAGAAAATGAGGAACTTTATAGTGGAGAAACCTGACAAATATCACATCAGGCAGGTGATGAAGATCAACATTAATAGTGATAAATTGTGTTGATAGTGTGTACTTTTGATATAATGTAATAAAAATGGCACATTTCTTCTGTAGTCTTCCTGCCAAAAACCCATAACCGCAGCCTAATCATGAGAAAAACTTCAGACAAATCCCAGCTGAGGGACATTCTACAAAATGACTAACCAGTAATCCTCAAAACCGTCAAGACCATCAAGAAAAGTCTGAGAAACTGTCACAACCAAGAGGAGCCTGAGGAGATATGTCTATTAAATGTAATGTGGTTTCCTAGCTGTAATCCTGGAACAGAAAAGGGATATAAAGGAAAAGTCAAAGAAAATTGAAGAAAGCGTAGACTTTAGTTAATAATAATGTACCAACATGAATTCATTAATTATGATAAATGGACCATACTAATAAAAGATGATAGGAAAAACTGGGTGAGGGTTACATGGTAACTCTCTATACTATCCTTTCAATTTGCCTGTAAATCTAACTCTCTCTACAATAAAAATCTTATTTAAACAAAACAAACAACAACAACAACAAAAAGAAACACAAGGAGACAGTAGATTCCAGAATGTCCTGATCAAGTGGAAGGGGACATGGCTGTTTGGAGAGAGAAGACTGAATTCACAGGGCAAAGAATAAAGAAGGTGGCTGGGGTGAGGCTAATTAGAAACATTTTTCCTTCATTTTCCCCAAACTAAAGATGCTATAAGAACTATTTTTAGTTTTACACTAGAGTTTTTAATCAAGAGTGAGACAGGGAGAAGAATGGTTAACGTTTACATTGTACTATATGAAAGGTTGTCCAATCAAACTGAAACACAGAATTTCTACACATCTGATGTCTAATCTTCATAAAATCGGTGCTCTCAGTGGTATCTAGGAAGCCAGCTGAGGTGTGTGTGGAATGGCGGGCAACCTGCACAGGAGTAGACATCATGGGTGGGGAGGATGCTGTTGCAGAGTAGGGAGGGAAGAATCATAAACCCAAGAGCTCAGCCTTAGAAGGAGAAAATCTTAACCTTTTGACAAATGGTGGAAACAACTTTTTTTCTTAAACAGAACACCTTCTCTTTTCAAATAGGCCAGGGGACCTATTTCTTATAGCCTTAATGAGAGTATATAAGAAGCCCAAATCAAATTCCATTGCAACAATAAGCCACAACCCAACTCTTTGGAAAGCAAAATCACTTTCAGTATTCCAGTATAATAAAATCGAGTTTTTAAAAAAGACGATATACCATGCAAATCCTAAACTCAGTGAAAAATGACATGAGATAATTCCACCCCCCAAAAAAAACCCTTCAAAATAAAGAATTTACTAAAAATAATGTACAGTATTTCCTAATGATAGAAGGATCAATTCACCAATAAGACATTAAAATTCTAAATTGTGTGTCCCTAGTAATTTAGAAGGTTATATTTTTGAGAAAATATAACACAGAACTTTGGATTATAAATTGCAAAAATTTACAAAACTAAAGGAAGAAATAGACAAATTCACAATCATAGATGCTGCTATTGACATCCCTCTTCCAGTATTTGGTAGAATATGAGATTTAAAAAAAAAATAGTAAAGACAAAGAGGATTTGAGCAACACTATCGACCAACTTATCATAATATACATTTAAAAAACATGACATCCATTAAGTACAAAATATGACTTCTTTTCAAGTGCAAGTAGAACTTTCAACAAGGCACACATAAAGCTGGTCCATAGAGCAAGTCTCATTAAATATCAAAGGACTGAAATAAACTGAGTATGTTACCTGACTGTAATGAATTTAATTAGAAATCAATAGAATTATGTAATTTTAAAAAACCTCCAAATATGTGAAAGAGAGAGAGAGAGAAGAGAGAAAGGAGAGAGGGAGGGGGGACAGATCACAAGGCAAATTAGAAAGCATTTCAAAATGTATGATAATAAAATAATATTATCAGAATATATTGTAACAAGTTAAAGCAGTGCTTAGAGGGAAATATATGGATTTAGATACTTACATTTTTATTTTCTTCTTTTATCATCTCTATACTAAAGGGAGGAAAAGAAGTAAGTGAAGAGAAATAAGGATATAAGAAAGCGTTCTTATATCAGTCTTTCTTCTCAGCAAAATTATTTGAGAATTCTCTTTCTGCTGGGTGTGTGTGTGTGTGTGTGTGTGTGTGTGTGTGTGTGTTTCTACCTTCCACTTTTCTGTGATTAAATGAGCTAGGGCCATAATTGATGTTTTATTTATTTAGTATTTTCATGAAATACTTCAAACATTTATATCAAAATAAGAAGGTAATGAAAACCCAGTGTTTATTTTACCCATGTACACACAAGACACCTTTAGAAAAACCTTGGCATGATTTCATATTCATTTACATCATTTTGTAAAGAAATAAAAAGTACAATTACCATCAAAGAATATTGTGTACACCTTACTAATTCTGTTCCTCTAATTCCTGCCCCAGGCAGAATTAATATTAGTATTTTTCATGCCCACTCTTACTTGCTTTTATTACTTATTTATACATCCATTAATATTTTAAAATATTTTTTTAAACTTCATGTACATTTCCTTAATGAATATGTCATTTTGGAGTTTGCCCTTTTTTGCTCAAAATATTGTTTTTCATATTTAACATATTCATAAATATAGCCATATGTGTGAGTTTCTCTAAAGAATATACCTGGGTCATAGATTATGTTAATTTTCATCTTTACTTGAAATTGCCAAAAATGTCCTGTATTTCTTTACTACTGTTCAGAGTGTATGAAGGTCCCAAACACCTATTTCTGACCAAGAGTTCTCTCACCAGACAGTTTATTTCCATTATGATGGACGTGAAATAATTATTTTATTGTGTTATTAATTTGCAATTTAATGATTACTAATATATTTGGTATTTCCATGTTTTATTGGCCATTCTGATTTTCTTTTCTGTGACTGTTTCGTGCATACCTCTTGCCATTTTTTCCTATTGGTTCCTATATCTTTTTTTACTAATTTGTTGGAGTTCATTTATTTTCCAAACATTGCCTGATTATATACCTTGAAAATAATTTATTCTAGTGTGAAACTTGTCTTTCCCCAATGTTTATGGTATTTTTTTAAAACATAAACATTTAAGTTCAATAAATATTCCTTATTTTGGGGCATTTTTGGTTTCTTTTCTAAGAAATCTATTTCTGAACCAAGACTTTATACTTTCTTCTCAAAATTTTAAGAATTTGCTTTTGATATTTGTTTTACTCTACTAGACATTTTATCTTTCTGTTTGAGGAAGGGGTCTAAATTTATGTTCTTATATGAATAATCAGTTTTGTACTACCACTTACTAACTAGTCCATCCTTTTTTATTCATCTGCAATGAACCTCTGTAATATATTATTTCAGTATATGTGGAAATTTTTCTCTATTCTATTGCATTGATCGATTTATCAACCCTAGTCTCTATCAGTACACACTACATTAATTACTAAGGCTAAAAATAAATTTGATATCTAGTAGGAAATATCTTTTACACATTTTTTTTCTTCAAAATTGTCTTATTTGGTTATTGTTTCCCAGAGAAATTTTAGGATCACTTTGGAAGATTCCAAAGAACAGTTTCAGTTTTGACTGGTTATCAAATTTATGGGTTAATTTGGGGAAGAATGTGTATTTTTGTGATATTTATTGGCCTTTGCATCGTATATCACTTTTGATATTCATGTCTCCTTATCTATTTTTTATTGAACTATAATTTACATATAATATTATATTAGTTTCAGGTCTCCGACATAATGATGCAATATTTTTATACATTATGAAATGACCACCACAGTAAGTCTAGTTACCAACTGTCACCATACGAATTATTATAATATTAACTATATTCCCTGTGCTGTACATTACATCCCTGTGACTTATTTACCTTATAGCTGAAAGTTTATACCTCTTACTCCCCTTCACCAACTTCGTCCATTACCCTACCAATTTGTTCTCTGTAACTATGAGTCAGTTTCTGTTTTGTTTTGGTTGTTCATTTATTTCGTTTTTTAGATTCCACATTTCAGCAAAATCATACAGTATTTGACATTCTCTGTCTGACTTATTTCACTTAGCACAATATCTCTAGATTCACCAATGTTTTCACAAATAGCAAAATTTCATTCCTTTTTATGGCTGAGTAATATTCCATTGTATATGTATACCATATCTTCTTTATACATCCCTCTTATCAATGAACACTTAGGTTGCTTCTTTTCTTAACTATTGTAAATAATGCTGCAATGAGCATAGCGATGCATATATTTTTTCAAATTGTGTTTTTTTTTTCTTCAGATAAATATCCAGAAGTGGAATTGCCAGGTCATATGGTAGTTCTAGTTTTAGTTTTTCAAGGAAGTTCCATACTGTTTTCCATAGTGATTCCACAAATTTACATTCCCATCAACAGTGCACAAGGGATCCCTTTTCTCCACATCCTTGCCAGCACTTGTTGTTTCTCATTTTTTAGTAATAGCTCTTCTGACATGTGTGAGATGGTATCTCATTATGGTTTTGATTTGCATTTCCCTGGTGATTAGTGATGTTGAGAATATTTTCATGTGCCTGTTGGCCAACTGTATGTCTTCTTTGGAAAAATTTCTATTCAGGTCTTCTGCCCAATTTTAATCAGGTTATTTGTTTTTTTGATATTGAGTAGTATAAGTCTTTTATATATTTTGGATATCAACCTTCTATTGGATATATCATATGCAAATATCTTTTCCCATTCAGTAAGTTGCTTTTTGCTTTTTTGGTCATTTCCTGCATGGTGAAAAAGCTTTTTAGTTTGATGTAGTCCCATTTGTTTATTTTTGCTTTTGCTTCCCTTGCCTGAGGAGACATATTCAAAAAAATATTTCTAAGATTTATGTCAAAGAGCTTGCTGCCTATGTTTGCTTCTAGGAATTGTTTGGTTTCAGGTCTTACACTTAACTATTTAATCCATTTTCAGTTTATTTTTGTATATGCTGTAAGAAAATGGTCCAGTTTCATCCTTTTGCTTGTTGTTCACTTTTCCCAACACAATTTATTGAAGAGACTTTCTTTTCCCCATTATATGGTCTTGCTTTCTTTGACATAGATTAATTGATCATTTAAGCATGGGCTTATTTCTGGATTCTCTATTCTGTTCCATTGCTCTATGTATCTGTTTTTGTACCAGTACCATACTGTTTTGATTACTATAGCTTTGTAGTATAGCTTGAAATCAGGGAGTGTGATACCTCCAGTTTTGTTCTTCTTTCTCAAGTTTACTTTGGTATTCAGGATCTTTGTGTTTCCCTGCAAATTTTAGGACTATTAGTTCTAGTTCTGTGAAAAATGCCATTGGTATTCTGATAGGATTTGCATTGAAGTGGTAGATTGTTTGGGGTGGTATAGACATTTTAACAATCTTGATACTTGCAATCCATGAGCATGGTATATCTTTCCATTTGCTTGTGTTGTCTTCAATTACCTTCATCAATGTCTTATAGTTCTTAGAGTACAGGTCTTTCACCTCCTTGGTTAAATTTATTGCTAGGTACTTTATTCTTCATGATGCAATTGTAAAAGAGATAGTTTTCTCCATTTCTCTTTCTCATAGTTTGTTGTTCATGTACGGAAATGCAACAGATTACTGTATATTAATTTTGTATCCTGCACGTTTACTGAATTCATTTATTAGTTCTAATAGTTTTTTGGTTGTGTCTTTGGAATTTTCTATGTATAGTATCATGCTATTTGCCAACAGTGACAGTTTTACATCTTACTTTCCAATTAGGATGCCTTTTATTTCTTTTACTTGCCTCATTGCTCTGGTCAGGACTTCCAATACTATGTTGAGTAGAAGTAGCAAGAGGAGGTATCCTTGTCTTATTCTTGATCTTAGAATAAATGCTTTCAGTTTTTCAGCATTCAGTATGATGTCAGCTATAGGTTTGTCATATATGGCTTTTATTATTTTGAGGTTATGTTCCTTTATATCCATTTTGTTTAGAGTTTTATCAAAAATTGATGTTGAATTTTGTCAAAAGATTTTTCTGCATCTATTAAGGTGATCATATGATTTTTATCCTTTGTTTTGTTAATGTGGTGTATCACATTGATTGATTTGCAGATGTTAAACCATCCTTGCATCCCTGGAATGAATCCTACTTGATAATGGCTTGTGATCTTTTTAATGTATTGTTGAATTCAATTTGCTCATATTTCATTGAAGATTTTTACATCTATATTTATTAGGGATGTTAGCCTGTAATTTTCGTGTGTGTGTGTGAGTGTGTGTCTGTGTGTTTGTGTGATTTTGTTGTTAGGGTAATTCTGGCCTCATAAAGTGAGTTTGAAAGTGTTCCTTTCTCTTCAAATTTTTCAAATAATTTATGAAGGCTTGGTATTAAATCTTTGTTAAATGTTTGGTAGAATTCGCCTGTGAAGCCATCTGGACCTGGAATTTGTTTGTTGGGAATTTTTAAAATTTTGTTTCAATTTCCTTACTAGTAATTTATCTATTCAGATTTTCTATTTCTTCCTGATTCAGTCATGGAAGATTTTATGTTTCTAGGAATTTATCAATTTCTTCTAGGTTGTCTAATTTATTGGCATATAATTGTTCATAGTCTTCTCTTATGAGTCTTTGCATTCCTGTGGTATCAGTTGTAATTTCTCCCCTTTCATTTTATGATTTTATTTATTTATGCTTTCTCTCTTTTTTCCTTAATGAGCCTGGCTAAAGGTTTGTGGATTTTGTTTATCTTTTCAAAGAACTAGCTCTTGGTTTCATTGATCTTCTTTATTTTTTTATTTTATTATTTTTTTAAGTTTCAACTTCATTTATTTCCACTCTAATCATTAATATTTCCTTCCTTTGGGCTTTGTTTGTTCTTTTTTTCCTAGTTCCCTTAAATTTAAAGTTAGGTTGTTTATTTGAGATTTTCTTGTTTCCAGAGGTAGGCTTATGTCACCATAAATTTCCCCCTTAGAACTGCTTTTTATGTGTTCCACAGTTTTGGAACATTGTGTTTCTCTTTTCATTTGTCTCCAGTATTTTTTATTTTCCTCTTTGATTTCTTCAGTGAACCATTAGTTGTTTTGTAGCATATTGTTTAGCCTCCACATGTTTGTGTTTTCTCCAGTTTTCTTCTTGTAATTGATTTCTAGTTTCATACTGTTGTGGTCATGAAAGAAGCTTGATATGATTTCAGTCTTCTTACATTTATTGAGGCTTGTTTTGTGGCCAAACAAGTGACCTATCTGGTTGAAGGTTCCATGTGCACCTGAAAAGAATGTGAATCCTGCTACTTTGGGATGAAATTTCCTTAAAGAAAACTCTTAAATCAATTAGGTCTAACCTGTCATTTAGGGCCAGTGTTTCTTTATTGATTTTCTGCCTAGATGATCTATCCTTTGATGTAAATGAGGTATTAAAGTTCACTATTTTTATTGTATTGATGTCTATTTCTTTATTTCTATTAATATTTGCTTTATATATTTAGATGCTCCTATATTGGGTGCATAAATGTTTATAAATATTGTATCCTCTGGTTGGATTGACATCTTTGTCATAACGTAATGTTCTTTGTTTTTTGTTAGAGTCTTTCTTTTATAATCTATTTTGTCTGATATAAGTATTGCTACCTCAGCTTTCTTTTTATATCCATTTGCATGATATATATACTTTTTATTCCTTCAGTTTCCTTCACAATCCTTCAGTCTGTGAGTGTCTTTAGGTTTGAAATGAGTCTCTTAAACGCAGCATATAGGTTTTTTTTAAAATCCATTTAGCCACCTTATGTCTTTCAATTGGATAGTTTAGTCCATTTACATTTAAAGTAATTATTGATAGGTATGCACTTATTGCCATTTCCTTAATTGTTTTCTGGTTGTTTTTGTAGTGCTCCTCTGTTTCTTTTTCCCTTTCTCTCTTCCCCTGTGGTTTGATTGTTTTCTTCAGTGTTATGTTTATATATTTTTTCTCTTTTTCTTTTGTGCATTTACTATGTTTTTTCTTTGTGGTTACCATGAGGTTCACATGTAACATCCTATGTATATAACAATCTCTTTTAAGTCTATAGTGACTTAATTTTGAACACAAACCAAAGCTTTATACTTTAACTCCCCCCACATTTTGTATTTTGATGACACATTTATCTTTTCATTTTGTGTATTCCTTGACTAATTATTGTATTTTTAATTAATTTTATTGTTTTTGTCTTTTACCCTTAGTACTGGCTTTATAAGTGATTTGTTCACTCCATTGTTATTTCCCTTTTCTGGTGAGATTTTTACTTTAGTATGTTTTCTTATTCTTAATTAGTACCTTCTTTTAGCTTAGAGAATCCCCTTTAACTTTTCTTGTAAGTCCATATTAGCGGTGATGAACTCCTTTAGCTTTTGCTTATCTGTAAAACTCTTAATCGCTCCTTTAATTGTGAATGATAACCTTGTGGGTAGAGTATTCTTAGTTGGTAGCCTTTTCCTTTTAGCATTTTGAATATGTCACGTCACTCCCTTATAGCCTATAGACTTTCTGCTGAAAAATCTGCTGATAGCCTTATGGGGTTTCTCTTGTGTGTAATAAGTTGCTTTTATCTTGCTGTTTTTAAAATTCTCTCCTTATCTTTAACTTTTACCACTTTACTTATAATGTGCCTTGGTGTGTTTCTGTTTAGGTTCATCTTATTTGGAACTCTGTGGGCTTCCTGGACCTGGTTGTCTTTTTACCTCCCAAGATTAGGGAAGTTTTCAGCTATTATTTCTTTAAATAATTTTTCTAGACCTTTTCTCTCTATTCTCCTTCCAGGACCCCTATAATGCAATGTAATCTGCATGATGTTTTCCCAGAGGTCCCTTAAGGTATCCTCACTTCTTTTAATTCTTTCATTTAGCTGCTCTGTCTGGGCATTTTCCATTGCTTTGTCTTCCAGCTCACTGATTTGTTCTTCTGTTTCATCCATTCTGCTGTAAAAACCCTCTAGTGTATTTTGCATTTCAGTTATAACTTCTGTTTCAGACTTCTTTACATTTTCTATCTCTTTGTTGAAGTTCTTACTGTGTTCAACCATTCTTCTGAGATCAGTGAGCATATTTACAATCTTTATTTTGAATTCTTTATCAGGCAGGTTGCTTTTCTCCATTTCATTAAGGTCTTTTTCTGGGAAGTTCCCTTGTTCTTTGATTTAGAACATATTCCTCTGTCTCCTCATTTGCCAGTCTCTCTGTGATTGCCTATATGTGTTAGGTGAAACATCTATCTCCTCCAGTCCTGAGGGAGTGGTCTTGTTTAGGAGCTGTTCTGTGTGACCCAGAAATGTAATCTCCTCTGGCCACTAGAGCCAGGCACTCAATGAATCTTCCTTCTGTGGGCTGCATGTACCCACCAGCTGTGATAGGGCTGTGACTGCAAGGAGGGAGCTTACCCACCTGGGTTGCACAGAAAGGGGGAAGTTGCTTGCCCATTCTAGTTGTGGCTTGGTCTCTGCATGTGGTGGGTTGGACTCAGGGTGCTCACCTGTTTTGCTTGCAGACCAGTCTTTGTGCAAGGTGGGTGTGAATTCATGGGGACTTCAAGTATGAGGCAGCTTTTCTCATGAGGTTATATATTTTGTCTGTTATATATTTACAAAGAGATTCTCCCACACATAATATTGACCTTAAGTTTAATTGCATCCCATTATCCCCTTCAAATTTATTTAGTAATTACTCTCTTCATTTGTTATTTATTTGTAGACCATTATTATTTTTTTACTTTGTTGTTTTTTAGAACCTAAAATAATTGTTAGCACCTTTAATCTTGCTTTATGTATCCCTCCTTCCATCCTCTTTTTCATTATCTTATCCACTGCTCCTCTATGAAGTCTTATACATGTACATAGCTCTTAGATAATGAGGTGCCAAGACTGGCCATGGCAACCCAGCGTCATTCTCAATAGCTATTCTGAGAGGGCCTGTCTCATCCCAGCTCTGTGATGTGGGCTCCTTTACATTCTCTTCTAAGTAATAATAGAATGGATTCTCTTTCCCTGTCTTTCTATGTTATTTCAAATCATTTACTAAACAGGTCTAACACTAAATAACATTTTTCATTCCTTTTTGTTCAACTACACTTACTGATATTTATAAGTCAGTGATAAAAGTATTTTTATTCTGTCTTCTCATGTCTCCTCACATACTGAGTAAGCCCTATGTATTTAGTGTAGTTCACTTACTATAAATGTATTTGCCAGTGTTATATGGTCTTCTGTGGTATGCCAACCAACTAACAATTCTTATTTTGTTGAGTAAGTTTTACTTTAAGACACCTACCAGACTATGAACAAATAATCTTTCTATAAGATCATAAACGTTAGAAAGAATCATCTTTACTAAAATTTATACTCTGAATTTATGTATTCTTGAATAATTTTGTAACATAATGAAATGGTCTTATTCAGTTTGTATCTCCAGGGTCTTATAAAGACTGAAATAAATAGCAACTAACTTGAGAAAAGTTTGGATAATTAAATCTTAAATGTATCACATGTTGGAATTAATTGAAATCATATTTTTTCTTTTTAAATAATATTCCAACTGAAAAAAACTCCTTCATTATAAATATCATAAAATACTATATGAGAATTTGTGAGCCTCTGTTAGGTTTATCACACCCTAAAATAATCTGTAAGATATTCCTTTTGAATTCTGGAACATTTAAACACCAAATAAAACTAAAACAGTGATGGTTGGCTTGCAATAACTAAGTGGATTATAATTGATTTTTCTACTTAATATCTGAATCAGGCAACTTAGATTATTTTTATCTCTAATGTAAACACTTTTTAACTTATTATCATGTGATTCTTGCTTATCTTAGAGGTACTCTATCTGCCTTTTTGTGAAATTTCTTTATTATTCAGTTTCTTAATATGTGATTTTCCCTTCCTGAGACCTAAGAAATATTTTCAAGGAATCCACAAAAACATTATAGTCAATTTTAATAAATTGTAGAGTGGGTTCAAATTATTTCATGTAAAATCATGTTAAGAAGAAATGACTTCTGCAAAGAATTATGGTGGCTGGGTTTGGGTAGAAGGGCACATCTGAAGTTTATAATGGAAGAAGTAAAACGTACAATCTCTCTGTTACTCCTTACTTCCCAAGCTCAATGGCAAAGGGCACTATCACCAACACATAAAGTAAATTTGGAGAGCAAGATGAAGGGACCAAACCAGCGATGTGTCTTTTCCTGTACCTATTATTTGCTGTCTCTGACATGATTCCATGTTCTCCCAGACACAAACTTCCTAGTTCCTCAACCCCAGTGTGACAGGCACATTTGTTATCAGTGACCTTATTAAACATCAGTCTAGGTCAGAGATTTTTCCTCTTAAGGAACTATAAATTCTACAGGAACACCAGATGGATATTTTTCTTTTCTACTAGAGAATGAGGAAGTGTTTTTTACTAGGGATCACAACAGAATTAATAGAAAACTATTTTTCTTTTCTTTTGAAAACAACATGAAACTCACACCTTATAACTTAATATGATTAATTGGTCATTTTATTAGCTAATATTAGAAGTTAATTGGCTAATAGAAAAGTTAACATTATTAATTGGTAAATAACATTTTTTGGTGTCAGCTTGGAATTCTTTTCATAGTCCACCACACTAGCTCTGTGTCTAAATTCCTCCTTCTAAAGATGGAAAAAGTTATACTTTCTACCCTAAGGTTGTTTTGAAAATTAAATGAGACAGTGTTTTTAAAGTGCTTAATATAGTTTCTACAGCATCATAATCTTTCAATACATGTTAACTCATTATTTTTGTTATTATTTCAGGGTTGTTTTTATATAATAACCCAAGGATATTTTAGGATTACACTATGATATGTTAGCTATTTGTTTCCTTACAGAGTATATTATTTCATATATAATAGTAGTAAATATAAACCAACTACAGGTAAAAATCAGTTACAAATAGGAAAACAAAGTAGTCATATTTCACAATTATTAATGCAGTACTAAAATAGATGACAAAATAGAGCCCAACATAGTTTCTTCATAAACATCCAGGATTCCTGGGTCAAAAGGATTCAAAATAACAGTCATAGGCTATTTGGGTAGCTAACTCTAAAATCAAAACAGTATGAAGTATCCACAATTCTCATTTCAAGCACACTTCAAGCAAGGTAGACATTGAATGAAACTAAAAGATTTATCAAATGTTCTAAAACGGATTACACATAATAACCAAGAAAGATGCTAGAAAGTGTCACTGTTAGGTTGTGTCTCTACACTGAAATTCTCCAAACAATGCCTAATCATCATTTGCTAGTTAAAGATTAGTCACCTTGGATGAAAAACGTCTGTTAAACTCTGATAGTTACAACTTTCTTATGGAATTATCCTTTTTCAGTGAAATATTTTGGAACATTATTGCGATGTTCAAGGTAGGAAGAAGAAACTGCTCAGACTATGGTTTTTAGACTAAGTCTCTAAAAGGAAGGAAAGAATATCTCAATTTATCACTTTTTAAAGGAACTATAGTTTGTTTGAGGTCTGGATAAAAAGAAGACATTCTGGTTAATAGCAACATTATCCCACGATCATAAAGAGGGACCTGCCATTTATTATGTTAATGTGTACCAACTGATGAAAGAATTGGATATAATGTACATCTCTCTCCAGACAAGTATAACAATAGGAAATTTGATCATGACATATCTGCAGGGAGAGCAACATGTTAGGATAGGTAAAGGGGTAATACGAGAGGTAATTTGATTTCATGAACTCCAAATGACTTTGGAGACTACACATGAAATTTTGTGAGTGGTCACAGTGAGGTTGGAAAAGCCAAAGATCAAACTCCATACCTTCTGGCTGCCAGTGTTTCTTTGTCTTTTCCTTATGCCATCAAAAGATACATTCAGTCTCAGAAAGAAATTTCTCATTGAAGTGAAACTTAATATGATAAATAATGTAACACCACTGTTTGTAAGCTCATGTTTGTCAACTTAATTTGTCATTCTTCTATATGTAGAAAAGAGATACTCATTATCTCTTTGTTCTTTACTGAATGAATGAGAATTTCTATGAATTCTGCAAGTTGGTAAGAACAAATAATATGAAGTATAGAGATACTCCTTTAAAAAAACTAATTAAAAGGTTAAGTGAATGATAACTGGACAATTAAATGTAAAGGCAGACAAAGATGAGCGTTTTCAAAACTCTAATCATAGAAACAAGTACTTATTATTATTTGAGAAAGATATTCATGCTAAAAGAAATAATGCATAAAATATTATTTTATGCAATCAAAATAGTCAGCAATCCCCATCTTTCTCCAGGACCAAATCTAAATTCCTTACAATGGTCTAAATTTACCTACTCCTTACAATTTCTCTAATTAAACAGCTTATTCAAAGAAAACCATTTAATGCATTATCCCTGAAAATATTCTTGAGTGTGTCCTAATTTTAGTATTTGCTCATACTTTATGTCTTTTCTCCATGCTCAGCTAAAATCTGCACTTTCTTCACAATGCAGGTCAAGATTCATTTCACCTTTAAAATTTCCCTTATCATCTCATCCCGTGGAATTCTATCCCTCTTTTAATTTTCCCCAGCGTTTATTAAGATCTATATCATTAGCCTGGAACTAGCTCTAGGATGAGGACCTTGGAGAGCTTGTCTTTGGAGTCCTGACATTTAGTACTGTACTTTGTATAGATAGTTGTGTAGTAATTATTTTGTATGTAAGGATGCTGTTGATGAAATGAAATGTAATACAGTTTTATATCGAGATATACTACTTGCAGAACATTCTACAAGGAATTGTTACTTGACAAACCTAGAGAGTCCTAATGTCAACTGTATATGAGTAATCTTTCTATCACTCTAAATTCTATTATAATAAGAGGGGTATAATTCTTTAGAAGATTGAGAGAGAGAATTTTAGAAAATAAATTAAAGTTAGTGTATCTACTTATAAAGCATCTAATTAGAGGTTATTATGTACTAGGTACTAGTTGGGCAAAAAATCAATGACTGTAGAATATTCAACTATCATTCTATTTTTCTTCAAATAGAAGAAAACTTTTGTCCTATTCCATGTTAATAATTCTACAAATAGAAAATAAACAGATTTTAAAAAGGCATTAACTTTCTGACAATAATTTAAGCTATGTTCTTTAGTGGCTGTATCTAGCTTTAGCTCTAAAGGATTTTTGAATTTAATAATTTAGATGGTTTAAATTTTTTAAATGGTTGCTGATTTTTACAAATGAAATAAAGAGAAAAGTTAAATAATCAGCATATTTTGTATTATGTGTGAAGTGAATAATTTCCCACAAAATTACTTACTTAATTAGGAAACTACAAAATAATAGACATAAAATTATTAAATAAGAACTGAGCCGGCTTGCAGTGAGAGTAGAGGTAAATAAATTACCAAAGAAAATATTTCATGGTATCCGCTGAAAAGTTTGTGGCTTATACATTTGTTTTACAGCCAGTAGCAAGTGCCATTTTCAAAGAAAGCAACTCATTTTGCCATGTGAAATTTTAAACCCTCCTCCCATCACTGAGGAAGCGGTAATATGGATATCTGCAGCATAAAGCACAGCACACAAATGCAAGTAGATCAAGCAAAAAATCCATGTGGACACAAAGAGGACTCCTGTAGTTGGCCATTACGCATTCAGTCATATGGCTTTGAAGCCAAGTATCCAAAATAAAAATCAAACTCTGAGTTACATGAAATATATTTCATTCCCACAGAATTTTTTTTTAAACATCTTTACTGGAGTATAATTGCTTTACAATGGTGTGTTAGTTTCTGCTTTACAGAATTTTTTTAAAATACATTAATTATATTTTTGCAGTTGGGTAGTTACAAGAGGATGTGGTACAGAGATAATCCAAAGTTTCCATCTCAAAATTTTTTCAGTGTTTACACAGGGAGATCAGCTCGGTGCTTTGTGACCACCTAGAGGGGTGGGATAGGGAGGGTGGGAGGGAGGGAGATGCAAGAGGGAAGAGATATGGGGACATATGTATATGTGTAACTGATTCACTTTCTTATAAAGCATAAACAAACACACCATTGTAAAGCAATTATACTCCAATAAAGATGTTAAAAAAATTTTTTTTTCAGGTTTAAATGGACACATTTTAAATGAAGTAAACTTTCTGATTATTCAGATTATAAATATAATAATAATATATTGTACAGACAAAGCGCTTGTCATTAGTATGAACTTGTAAAGTCACTGTAGCTAGGTTTAAGCAAAGGGGGGTGGTTTACAATGATTGTAAGTAACTCATAAATTCCTCAAAAGGCAAGAAAATCAGGCTTAGAAAGCTATGCAGCCAGGAGTAAAACCAAGATTACCCTAGGATAACCCATATCATACCCTCCAATGCAGGGCAGTGTTTGCTACATTTAGAATCTGCAACCAATTTCTTTCTTCAGAATACATAGATATGTGTGCATGTGTGTGTGCACACATGCATAGATATATTTATATATCTATATATAATTATACATGTAGAGAGATTATCAAATTCATGTAGGTCTCCTTGCACAGTGTGAATTTGGGTAGTTCTCAATGTAGCCTTCGATCTTTTCATAAAGTACTGGGTTAAGATAACACTCTCGATATTGTTTTATATATATATACTATCAGGGTGGATAAAAATGGGGAAGAAGCAAGTTTATTTGTGATTTGTTTACCTATTACAAGAACCACTTTTGGTATCTTTCATCCCACCCTGCCCTGATGTATCTGGATTGCAGTTGGAAGGAGAGGGTCAGGCAGGTTTAGGTAAATAGAGCTAGTGTATGTGTATGGGGCCTATTGAGTTCTCTTCTTTCCCTTTATTCTTCTAATTTAGACAAAAATCATTTTGCCATATGTAGAGGAACATTGTCAAGGGTTAAAAAGGAGAAAAACCTGAATTAAGGATATAACATACTGGCAATCACAAAAATTGAACCTAAAAATAGTAAGGGATCCAACTAATGTCTTTAATGTTCATGAACCATGCCCCTGAGATTACACCCTGATTTCTGGTGTTAAAAATGCATTAACTAAATTCTAATTCAACAAAATGTTTTCCTCCAATTTAAATTTCATTCTATACAGAAAAGCATTCTTGTCTTACACCCAAAAAGTGTTTATTTGTAGACATTCTCTTTTGCAATTATGCAAGTGTTAGCAATTTAAGTGATGGTGTGCCTTTCTCCATTCTTATTCCTTTCTACTATTTCTTTGTCTCGAGTAATTTTTCTCCTTGTGATGTAACTCTCTCTTAAAAGGACATAAGCGAGTTTACTGTGATAGCAAATTGTTTTTTCATTCTTTTTGTTGTTTTATTGTTTGTTTTGCTTTTATTGTCAAAACCTGTTTATATTTACTATGTGTTTTAAGAAGAAAGATGATTGTAGCATTTTTCAGGTGAAGGTGATTAAACTGTATTGTAAACATCAAAAGAAAAAATCTACAGCTTAACAAATCCAACAGTGAATGATATAAAATATCTTTAGCTTGTCTGGTGACAATATTATATACTGACAATATTCAATTTGGACAGCCTTCTGGTACATCAAAGAGTAAGTGTGGTCTCCATTATGTCAATTACTGCACAACATATTTGTTTAAAAATGTTTTTCAAAGAGTATAGTTTTAGAAAATGGAGTTGATTATTTGGATAATGAAAAACATCTTAACAAAAGAAATTATAATGAAAGATGCACATCTGTAATTAACTTTTTGGCCTCAGTGTGATTTTCACTCTGTGAGGAAAAACATAGAGACTATTAGACTACAGATACAGATGAGGGAACAAACAACCTCTCTCCCAACTAAAATGCATTTTATTCATATGGATATTGATATACTTGAGGTAAAAAGATCTGGTGAAGTCTTCTTGGTCTATCTTGGCCAACAACACTATCTAGTAAATAACAAGATAAAACTGATCCCAGGATGTGTCTGACTCACGCTTCCACTGAAACATGATGGTTGTTACCCAATTGTGCTATTTTATTATAGGACCTCCCCTCCTCAAAAAAATGCAAAATACAGCAATCACAATGTGCCCTTTTGTGATTCAGGCAGGGGGAAACTTGTTTCTTTATTAATGCTTGATTTGAATATTTTGTCTGAGAGCCTCCTGAGGGCTCTCTGAGTTACAAAGTAGTCTGGCAGACCTCTGAGGTATGAGGGTGTTCTCCCTGGGGTGCTATTTTTCCATCCTCCAAACTCTAATACAGGGCAACAGGGGTTAGCCATAACTTTAGAAAACCAGTCACTTAGCCCCAGCCAAATGCAGGTTAAGGTGGTGCCATAGAGAAGAATATAATATTTTTAGATCCACATAACCCTTTTCTCTACAGTTTCAAGTGTCAAAAATGTAGTATGTCTTATTTCTAAAGAAATGAAAAAATTGTATCTAAGTGATTCCATAAATGATGTCAAGCAATTGTAGACGATGGCCACATTGCATGATAAATATAAATAATAGCCAAGGGTAACACCAAAGGATGAGCTATTAGAGACCACCTACAGACTAGGAGTGAGTCCTCCCAGTAGATAAGGATCTAAATTCTAAGTCATATGGCACAAAGGGACAAATAGATTTCCAGTGAGACACAAACCTCATACATACATATTCCTGTTTGAACATAACTGACATTGCATAATGCCCTGGTAGAATTCAGCTACTTGTTTTCATGGCACCTCTGTTCTCCTCAGCTCGCTATTAGCTCCGTGAGAACAGAGATTTTGTCTGTTTTGTTCACTGCTGAACTCTGAGCACCTAGAGAAGTGTCTGACACAAAGTAAGGGCTCAGTAAATATTTATTAAATAAATGAACTCCAGAGAAATGGGTGTCTCCCTAAAGCTGGCTCACAGCCTGTCGCTCAACAGAATTTCTAACTGGACCTAGTTGTCGTCTGTTTTGTTCCTGTCTCTGTGCATTTTCTCAACTTGTTCTCTCTTTGTGCTATGAAATGAATGTTTGTGTCTCCCCAAATTCATTATGTTGAAGCCCTAATGTTATGGTGTTTGGGCCTTTAGGAGGTAATTAGGTCATGAGTGTAGAGGCCTCATGATGGGGTTAAAAGAGAAAAAGAGTCAGCCCTTTCTGTCTCTTCACCATGTGGAATGAGAAAAGGGCAGACTATAAATCAGGAAGAGGGCATTTACCAAGAATCTGACCATGCTGACCCCCTGATCTCGGACTTCCAGCCTCCAGAACTGTGAGAAATAAATGTTTGTTGTTTAAGCCACCTGGTCTATGGTATTCTGTTATAGCAGTGCAAATTGTCTAACATCCTTTGCCTATCCAAAAATCCTGCCCAGCCTTCAGCTTCTACCTTTATTATATAGAAATATTTGATTATTCCATAAATCATGAATTCCTACAGATTCATATTCAAAAGTATATATTGTGACTTAATTGAGCTCTACCTTGCCAAAAATGTTGGTGCTGTCTCCATTCTTCCACTCAACAAATATTATCGACTGACTACCATTTTGGGGGCACTATTTTAAGGAATTTGGGGTATATCAGAGAACAACAAAGAATCCTGACATTGAACAAGGAAGAGAGATAACAAATAAGTAAATAATATAGTATGTTAGAAGGAGAAAAGAAAATTAGAACAGAGTAAAGAGATCAGAACTGCTAGAGTGAGCATCCAGAAATCTGCACTATAAATAGGGTGCAAAGTAGGTCATCAAGATTTTGAGACTGGGGAAAGACATGGAAGCTGTGTAGGAGCTAATCATGTAGATATCTGGGGTGAGGGCCTTCCAGATAAAGGGTATATTTGAAGTTGAAGAGCATCCTTGGTAAACTGAAGGAAAAACAACTTTGCAAAATAGCTATAGCACAGTGTCCAAAAGGAAGAGTATTAGGAGATGAGGTCAGGGAGAGAATAGGAAGCCAGATTACACAGGACCTGAATCCCACGTTAAGGACATAATCTTTAACTTGAGTAAAGAGAGGAGCTATCCTAGGGTTTGATCTAACTTAGCTTTTAAAACTGAACCTATGAAAGGACCATGACACAAATACCTCTTATATACATAAAGCTCTGATGCAGTATTGTGCTTCCATGTTGACGGGCCAAATGATATATGAGCATTTTCATGCAGCACTGCTGACTTTGCAGAAATCTACAGGAAGAGAGCTATGAGACCAGTCTCACTCTCTTAAGTAAAGCATTGTCCATAAAGAAAAGCAGAATTATTTACTGGCTGAGACCACAGGCTCTGGAATCAAGCTGCATGGGTTTGAAAACCACCATATACTAGCTTCAGATCTTCAGTTTCCTCATTTTTAAAATCTCTACTTCCTAGTGGAGGGGGAGATGATATAAATATTAAATGTGAAATTGTATGAAAGATGCATAGTACCGTCATCTGGGAATAGAATAACAAGTCACTTGTATCCATATGATATCATATGGTAGTTGTGAGAATTTAAGGAGATAAACCAAGTAAGCACACATAGTAAGCACTCCATAACATATATAATTGCATACCACTATTATTGCCATTGTCAAAACCAACTATCAAAATACATTATTAAACATTATACATTTTCAGGCAATAATTTAATACACCCCATTGTATTTAGCATGCAGAATGAAAATGACAATTACAATAATTACAATTACCATTTTAATCCAGCGTAGTTCAACAAAAGATTAGATACTTGTATGAACACTAATAATGTGTGCAGAAAATTCATGACAAAAGAAATTGCAGGCATCTAGAAACTAAAGGGTCAGAGAAATAACATAAATCAGAACCTTTCATAGTTATTGATATCGTTCCATTTAAATGCTGCTTTTGTTTCAATGGACGTTTTTCCTGAAACATACTGTTTACCTCATATTTGTAGATGAAGATATTTCACTAAGGCCATAAAAAAGGAGATAAAATTGTCCTTTTGAAACCCCCATTTCCCACCCCAGTCATACCCCATACTCAGGAATCAAGGAAACCTCAATGGGATATTACCTGTAGTCATTTTTCAAGTCAACTAATAAGTATTTAATCTGTTCCTTTAAAAGATATATACCAGGTATTATTTGAGTTTTATCACAATGTTGCAAATTCTGAAATAGATTGGCATCTCGGTAAATTGCAGTTTCAATATGGATAATATTATCTTTCCCTTGTAATCAGTTTGCAGTGAGAAACCTACCATTTTATCTTTACCTAGAAGTTCTAGAGATTTTGTCCTTTAATTTAATGTCTAAATTGATTCTCTTCTCTTTCCACAACTAATAACTGTATTTGGTTCATTTTCAATAAAGCTTAATGACTAAATTAAAAAGGTTAATCAGGTTTAAATAAAGATGAGGGTGACATTTCTTCCATATTTGTCTGGCTCCCAACCTGCTTTCTGCTAACTTTGAATTCTGCCTTCTGTCAAAATTATGCCCTCTAAAAACAAGTGTTGTGAAAAGGGCCATATGGGGCAAAATTGAGTTTTGGCATCCAAAATGTAAGGATATTTTTAAATAAAAACTTTATAACAAATGAGGTAGTCATTTAATTAACATTTTAGGTAGGGGTCATTGCTTTTCATTTGGATGAAAAGAAGCTGAAAAGAAAATCCCAGGAGAAGATATAACATCAGAACACTTTGCTAAACACTAAAAAATGGGCATGAGACAGTAACATGAGGTCTATACTGAATCCCATTGAAGGCTGTAATTAGCCCATACTTCAGTATTTTGTACAATACAATGAAGCACTATTTTACCCAATATATCTTAATTAAAAGCAAAAACACAATACAACACAAAGCTACCATCAAAGAGGCGTTATTGGCACTCACATAATACAGAAGATGGGGAAGGATTTTGTTTTCTTTGTTTGGCAAGAAAATTGGAACTAGGCATTCTATTTTCCACACAGCTCTCAATATAGAAGCATTTGTGAACCAAAAATTGCATTTGCACTGTAAATGATATGGATGAAAGCCACAGAGAAAGAGATAGTTTGTTGTTTTATAATTCAATAGTAGTAATGCTTGGATTTCTTTTATTTCTCTTTTACAAAGAAAATATTTTTTGAAAGCTTGGTTTTTCCCACAATAAGAGAGTTAGTTGAATATTCTAATGTACATGTTTTATATTCCTTTTTCACTAGAATGCATTAATTATGCAGTAACATTAAAACATACACACAAAATAATTTTTTTGTCACCTCAATTTTAAATTTTGAATATCAAAGATACCATAACTCTCCAGTGTGGTCTATTCTTCATAATTATCTAATACAAGGGAAGAAAAACAATAAAGTAAATGCTAGCTTATAAAAATTATGGACAAATTGGCTCCCCAGAATCCAGTTATGTCTATACTGAAGTAAGCAGAAAAAAAGGTGAAATGAAGGTGTTCAAATACCATCAAAGACCTTCAATGTGACCATTTGTACAGATTTCTGTCAACTTGAATGAGACAGTTGAAGAGTGAAAATGAAAATAGAGTTCTAAATAATTTATATGCCGAAAGACAACCCAATACTTACACTAGAGTCAACCATAAGACAGACCATAATGTCTGAAGATCTAACATATTTTATTTTATATTTGATATCTAAGATGTTATTTCTAGTAAATTCTTCAAGAATTTGTGTAACAGCAATGCCTTACCAACTAGGGAGCAAAATGAACAATGGTATACCAGCTGACTACTTCCACACAGAGTGCTGAACGAGTCTTTCTAAATTGCTATAAACCTTAAACTAAACTATGAGGGTTGGCTCATTCTAACTGCTCTTGAAAAATGGGAAGAAGGAGAAGAGTCAGGAAAGTACAGGTTATCATTAGTATAGTCTAGAAGCACTAATTACAGATGAGGAAGTACAAAGATGATCTGACTTTCCCCAAACCATATGGGTAATACCAAAGGGAAGACCAGAACCCAGGATATCTATTTCCCAAGCCCTTTTCTTCAACTTTACAATGATGAAATGTTTTTTAATATCCAAGTCTATAAAAGATAAGCCTAATAATCAAGTCAATCAGGAACTTGTGAACTACAATCCAGAGCCTATCCTGCACCTGTATATCATGCTGCTAACAATTTCCCTGAGCATTGCCCCATCACACAGTGGAACAGCAGACCCCAAAAATGTGCCAAGGAGAACAGGAAAATAATGCTCTTCAGTGAACAGCTTGTAACTTATTTTATCTGTGTCTGTTGTGAGAATTATGGAAACTAAACTGAGCTAAGCCAAAAGTGAGGAATGCGGGGGCCTAAAATGAGATAAGAAGTTTGGATGGACACTGAAGAAGTAGAAAACTCAAGTTTAATGGGTCTGCCTGAATCTGTGTGATATATAGGAGAGAAGTCGGAGGCTGAAGTCTAAATAGATGGTACATATAAACCACATAAATCCATGAGTTAGTCTCCAGTGCTGCTCACATAAACAAATCTTCCCCCAATCTACAGGAAAAAAGAAAAAGAGAGAGAGTGGTGAAAAGGAAAACGGGAGTCCTGCTTCCCCATTCCTTCTAGCCTCCCTCTGTGTTTATACCTATTAAAGAATCCAACAGGAAAAGATCATCTCTAGAGGTAGAGAAGTGTAGTTGATTTGGAAAAGTCCTGCTCTAGTGACTTATACTGTATAGTTTCTGTACTGGTGTTTTTAGGGGGGAAAGTCTTCATGAGACGTTCTAAGTTTGATATTGGAGTCAAAAATAGTCAATTACATATTATTTTTTCAGTTAAATGAAGTATCTGCTTTCTGATTTTCATAACAGGCTATATAGTTAAAGAACTCAATTGTGAAAACTACAACAGAATGAATTTCGTAGCAATATCTCTGTGGCTCCCTTGAGTCCAGATTTCCAATTTACCAAATCTCAGAGCTATCAGCCATTTCTGTGTATAGAAAATCTTAAAGGCAGGGAAGGATGCCATCTTTGTACCCTTTTCATGTCTAAAACCTGGCAAGGTGACTGGTGCATAGTAGGTACTTAAAATATATGATGAATGAATATGTGTGTAAACATGGGAAATAAATCTTAATGTGATGAAACTTAAAAGGGCTTGTTTTTATTTTAAAATAAATTTCTTCTTTTATGTCAGGATTTAAAAGCATATAGTTTTTCTATCTTATAGTTTGTACACTTTTTCTCTATCCATTTGCTGTGATATCTAGGATTGAATAAAAATAGTAATTGGCTTTATTATGAATTTTATGATACTGCCAGAATTTAGTCTGGAAATTAAAAATCTGGTCTTTATTACACTTATCCTGGATGATCTACTTACTTTTATATATATATTTGGATACATTGGTAAATAATAATCTCCTTTTTCCAAATTTTAGTTCAAAGAAATCCCTGCCTTTTTCTTTAGAAATATATGTATTCATTTGGGTTCCTTCTAGATCCCACACGTATGAAAACAGACATTCCAGGACTTGAGTTGTCAGTTGAATAACTAGAGGATAAAATTCTGTAGGATAAAATTCAAAGATTTCTTGCTTCTATATATTTTGTGCCTAATATTTCCTTAATAACTTAATTTGATTCTCATCTAGTTTTTTTGAGATTTCAAACAGGGCTTTTATGTTTGCTTGTTTCTTTTTAACCACAGAATCCCTCTGTGCAGGATGGTGAGCAAAAGCAGACTGAATACTGTCTTCAGAAAACCTCTGTGTGTATCTGTCACCATCATGGCTGCTAAAACATTCAAGCATTTTAGGAAACTAAATGAAATGATAGATAATTGTCCTGTCATCTGAGCATAGATGTGTGTTTGGAAAGAATATGTTTTCTGTCTTAGTCTGGTCAGATTGCCTTAACAAAATACCATGTATTGGGCGGTTTAAACAACAGAACTTTATTTTCTTATAGTCTGGAGCCTAGAAAGTCCAAGATCAGGGTGCCAGCATGGTTAGTTTATGGGAAGGGCTCTCTTCTTGACTTGCACACAGCGGTCTTTTCACTGTCTTCTCACATGGTAGAGAAAAAGAAAAATCTCTCTCTCCTCCTCCTCTTATAAGGCCACCAATACCATCTGATTAGGACCCTAACCTTAATTACTTCTTAAAAACTCTTAACTCCTAAATATAGTCACATTAGGTGTTAGGACATCAACATGTGAATTTCAGGAAACAATTCATCCATAGCACTTTCCCTTTAACTAATTTCACTTGAGCAGACCACATGAGATAAATGCATGAATGCAGACTAAGAAGAAGTGAAAGTCAGAACCCATTTTAGAATAAGGGAAGTCTCCTAAATTGAAATTTTCTTGTACCTTGAGTGTGGTTTTGCAATAATACAGATCTGACAATGGCAGACACTGGGAAAATGCGACCTAGTAAATGTACTTTATTCCATACAAAATTGTTGAAATAAATCAACAGGTATTTTTCTCTGATTTTAAGTTAGTTTTAATTTAGTCTTCAAGTTATCCCTCCTAGGAGATGCTGAGCATCTGAAAATAGCCATCATATTTTTCCTATTTTAATTTCCTCATCCTACTTCTGAGTGCACTCCAGTCCTTTCCTTCAACCTGCTGATTGCTGCCCCTGATGCTCTGCACTATAGCACTAGTATGATGCTCACTTCAGTGAGAAGCTTACTGCATATCTTGCTTTCATTTCCTGTTATATTTGCTGTAAACATAGTTATTTCCATTCTGTTGCTTTCAGTCACATATGGCATTTTGAAACAGTTAAATAAAGAGATTATCAATATTAGATCTGTCTCAGCTGTAAAACCTACATTTATAGAGAAATATGATCTATTCAATTTCATTTCTGAAAGCCCAGCATTCAAGCGATGGTCATAAATTCACATGATTACCCTAAGCATTAGATTTTGCATTTGGATCACTAGTTAACTAGAAAAAGAAATCAAACCTTCATGCAAGCAAGGAAGCAGCTCCCTATTAATGACATGTGAAAAGAAACTGCAAAATATAAATGTTTCTGACTAAGATCATCCATAAAACTTGACACTCAAACAAAATGACTCCATAGTATCTCCTCTGGGGACAGACAAAATGAAAAGAATTTTAATGCTTTGCCAAATTTAACAGTTTCAGGAAATCTCTTTCTTTTATGAATTTTTCAGAAGAACTGAAATAATAGTAAAAATGATACATGCCATTGTCTATAAAAATGCTGAATACATATTGACCAACATTTAATTGAAGACTTCCTCAAAAACTTTCAATAACATCAATTATTTTAAATATAATATTGTTATAATAAAGTCTGACTCAGATTCTCAGGAATTATGTACTTAAAACAGTCACTTAACAAAATAAACTTCCAAAAAAAAATCACAATTTTATTGACTGCAGAAAATAAGCTCACTTGGAACAATCTTTCAGTGAAAAGGAATGATGCTTGTATATCTGAAATATATATAAGAGAAATTAATATGGCATTTAATCTTGTTATTATCTGGGGAAAATTCTGAGAATTATTTAACTGAAAAACTAATGTATTTGATTAATCTATGTTCCTTCAGCCCCTCTCCTAATAATAATACAACTTATCATGAAGAGAAAAGGAAGTCATCAAAGGGAGTTTCTTTCCTGGCATTTTGACTAACTTTTCCATGGTTATTCTGATAGTATATCCCTTAGGAATATTTGGGGACTAAGACATACAGATGATATAATTGAAAACCAAACAGGGGCTAATGTCCACCACAGGGGAGATAATTAGAAAAATCATATATTAGGCTGCTGTTGTGTATGATAATCAAATAGAGCTCTGTCGTTTGATTACAAGCCTCATTCAGTACAGCCCACGTGTCCTTGGGCATGAAGTGATTAAGCAGTAAACATGCTGAGCTATTGCTGGGGGTTAGAGGGATGGCAGAGATAGGAGGAAAGGTAGAGCGTTGTTTAATAGCATAGCAAGGGACTGTCATGATGCTCAACAGAAGAAAAGAGAACCAAATTGAAGAACAGGACTGGGAAAAACTCAGAGAGGACACCATGATGTCACATAGACATTCCTGGTACTAAGCAATAAAACAGGCAGCCCATATTCTACAGATCATTTTCCTGCCATTGGAAGCAATTAATACATTTGATAGTTTAAGAACTGAACTTTCAGACAAGCATAAGCCAGTGGTTATCATTACTCCTAGCTCTGCCCATTTTTAATTGCATGCCCACTCCACTAATAAATGAGAATCTCCTTGACTGGCATCTTGCCACTATTAAAATGGTTACTGGTAAATTCTGATTTACTAGGTTTAAGAGCCTCTGGCACGTGTAAACATAAACACCTTTGAAAAACCAACATTATCTTCTCTGAAGCAAGAAGATTTTTGAGCATGACATCTAGGAATAAGAACAACCTGGGACACATATTAAAATAAGATCCAGAGCAGATCTGACAAAAATAAAATATGATTCCTCTGGTATGGGTTTAAGAACAAAATAAAAGTTAGAAAATCTTTGGCCAAATCTCACATATAAAACAACAAATATCCCTTTAAAACTTGTTCCAGAATATTACAAGTCTCTAATATCTGAATATTTATCTAATCACGGGTAGGGTAATTTATGCTTATTTCCTTATTTCCTCCATTTCATCTCTTTGTAGGATGCCCTTCTGGTGTAGGTGAACCATAGTCCATACAATGTCATCTATTTGGTGAGTACTTTTGGTTCTGAAGATTTTATAACATACAATCAAGTATGAAACCTATATCTAATAATCTGTGACAATCACATATGTTCACCTTCAGAAACCTCAGGTCTAAATGCCTTAACCAGTCAATCATTACGTTAGGGGAGCATATACACTCTTTATGGCCACCGTGAATTTTATAAATAACTACAATGAAAATGTAAGGCAACCTAACACTTATGTAAATAATTTGTCCATCAATAGTTATAAAACGTAGCATAGGTTCAAGAATATGAAACTTCCCAAAGCAGTGTGTCTTATGAACACATGTAAGGAAGTGTTCTTTCTTTCAAAGAGCAAGCCTATGGGGTAATTCTGCTAATTGATAAATGTCTGGTCTGCACAGATCCTTTGAAAAACATACGTTTCTCATGTATGCTATGAATAAATGTGTTCCCATAGAGCTAATGGTATGTTAGGTGCTATATTTCACATTGTATATTAGGTTGTAGTTATTCAAGCTGTGTTAAAAAGCTACTGTTTATAGTTTTATATATTTATTTAGAATACCGCCAAAGCCTATATTCATAATATGAACATAAAATCACACAAAACAATAATTTAAAAGATGCATAGTCTTATTATATTTTTAATGATTAAGGTTTAGATATTTTTCTTATGACCTTTGGGATTTTCTGAAACTAGATTTAAATTTAAGCCTGCTCTAAGGACCCTGACAAGAATGCCTAAGAGATATATTGAAATCGAGATCTAGATTATATGACATCACTGTGTATCTATCATATTTAATGTAATTATTTATATCTCTTTGATACATTTTTGGTTACAAGTGCATATTGTAGTTAAAGAATGCCTTACAAAATGATAGGTATGTTCTTGGGTAGGAAAAAGATTTAGAATGCTTCTGCTTCCATTCAAAGATGACATGAACTCCATCTTCACGCTGTGATCTACCAATTATTGGTACCTAAATACATAGTCTTCCCAAATGATAACCCCGTAAAACTTTATTTCCTTGACCCCTCTGCTCTAATACCACTTTTCAAATACTACAGTAAGAGTGAAAATAAAATACAGAATTACCCAGCATGTTAAACTACTATTCCCAAAAACTGTCCTATGAAATTACATGTGTGATAATGAATATACCTTTGAAAACCCTAAACTTGTATAAATGCTGAATAAGTACAAAATATTATTAAATGAAATCTCTCTTCAAAACTTCCCCTTATATTTGCATTAAATTAGTTATTGAATTTTCATTACAAATATGGCTGCCTATATTAGGGTTCCTCAGAGAAGTAGTATGAATATAATGTATGTACATATATAGAGTGATGTTTATTTTAAGGAAATGGCCCACACAATTGTAGGGGCTGGCAAGTTTGAAATTATCAGGGTAGTTCAGCAGGCTAGGCATTCCAGCAGGAGCTGATGTTGCTGTCTTGAGTCTAAAGGCAGTCTGAATGCAGAATTCCTTCCTCTTCAGAGAACCTCAGTCTTCTTTTTTTATTGAAGTATAGTTGATTTACAGTGTTGTGTTAATTCCTGCTGTACAACAAAGTGTTTCAGTTATACATATATATATATTCTTTTTTTAATATTATTTTCCATTAATGGTTTATCATAGGATATTAAATACAGTTCTCTGTGCTATACAGTAGGACCTTGTGGTTTATGCATTCTATGTATAAAAGCTTACATCTGTGAACCCCATCCTCTCACTCCACCCCTCCCCCAACCCCTTCCCCCTTGGCAACCACCAGTCTGTTCTCTATGTCTATGATTCTGTTTCTGTTTCATAGATAGGTTCATTTGTGTTATATTTTAGATTCCACATATAAGTGACATTATGTGGTATTTGTCTTTCTCTTTCTGACTTACTTCACTTAGTATGATAATCTCTAGTTGCATCCATGTTGCTGCAAATGGCATATTTCATTCTTTTTTATTCCATTGTATATATGTACTGCATCTTTATCCATTCATCTGTCGATGGACATTTAAGTTGTTTCCATGTCTTGGCTATTGTAAATACTGCTGCTATGAACATAGGGGTGCATGTATCTTTTTTAATTAGAGTTTTGTCTGGATATATGCCAGGATTGGGATTGCTAGATCATATAGTAATTCTATGTTTAGTTCTCTGAGGAACCAGCATACTGTTTTCCACAGCAGCTGCACCAACTTACATTGCCACCAACAGTGTAGGAGCCAGAGAACCTCAGTCTTTTCTTTTAAGGCTTTCAACTGATTGGATGAGGCCAACCCACATTGTGGAGGGTAATCTGCTTTATTTAAAATCTACTGATTTAAATGTTAATCACATCTAAAAAACAACTTCACAGCAACATCGACAGAATGGTATTTAACCAAACAGGGCACCATAGATTAGCCAAGTTTATACATAAAATTAATGATCACACTATCTAAGTCAGGGTGTTTCCCCTGTCTTCCTGAAAATCACACCAAAGCAACAAGGCAAAGAAACACCAGCTTGTAACCTCAATTTTCAGGAGAATAAGGATGCAGCTATAATAAGTTGCCTCCATCATACATGTGAAAGCTGCCAAAAGAAGTTTAGATGGTTAGAAGTCATGAAGGAAGAAATCAAGGTGAGATGGCCAGGCAGTTCTCTGACAGCATCAACAGCAGGTGAGGGGCTCACTCAGAAGTGCAAAAGCTACATCTCTTGAGCAGGAGAGAACATGACCTCTGAACCAAGCGTGATAAGAGAAATTGAAGACACGGGAAGTTGTGGGAGTACACAAAGACACACAGAGGAGCCACATTTGTAGGAAGCAGTCTGTCTCTATGGCAGCAGGAGGAGAGACTAAGTCGTGAAGTCTGGAATGCTGCCTAAGATCTTTTCACACCCCACTCCTATAGGAACAATCTACAAATAGCTAGTTTAGGAAAATCCAACTTATTCAGTGATATATACTATAAAAGGATGTGGCACAGAATCAATATATAAATAACTGTAAAAATGTAGTAAAGATCACAAAATTAACCAAAAGACTTTAAAAACTCAGATTCTTTCATCTTCTACTCCATAAACTCCAGGGCTCTCTATCCAACTCACTTAAGCAAAAGCTAAACTTTAAAAAGCCTCCAAGACCCTATATGATCTCACTTCCCATTACTTCTGACTTCCAAACCTCTCTGTCCCCTGACCTTCTTTCTTTTCCAAGAAAATTCCAGGTATAGTCGTCTCTCAGACTTTTTTTTTGCTCTTTTCTCTCCCTAGCATATTCTTCCCCAGATATCCATATAGCTCACTCTCTTAGCTCCTTCAAGTTTTAATCAACTATCACCTACTGAGAGTGATTGTCACAGGTGACATTATTTAAAACTGTGACCAACACATGGACATTCCTTATTCCTCTTCTCTGAGTTGTATTTTCCGGCATAACACAATTCACAATCTGATATATTAAATATTTTCACAAATTTTTATTGTATTTTGTTTTACTTGCTGCTACATCCTCAGTGCCTGCAAATAAAATTCACAATATATTTGTTAGATACTGAATGGCTGAATGAGTAAATGAATGCACACTCTTCAGAAAATGTTTCCACAGAATGGATAGAGAGCATATCACTAAAATTAAGAAAACTGAATTAAATCATCACCCTAGGAAGGAAATTCATAAAAGACAAATTTCAGAACTTAGGGCAGAGATAGGGGAATAACAGAAAAAGATGCAGCAAGAACTGGTGGAAGAAAGGAATAAGTAGGAAAAAAGGAAACATCACATATAGAAAAATGAAATTTGAAGAAGCACAAAAATAGATACCTCAGCAAACCCAATAAGGAACATATGAAATAGAAACAAGTAAAGTAAGCAAAAAAGTAATGGAAATTAACTATTTACATAGATTAGAATAAAGAAAATGTAATGAAATATCATGCAGTAATACAAGGGAAAAAAATTATACACACAATATAGATGAAAAAAGCCAGATATAAAGCCTACATACTATATGACTTCATTTATATGAAATTCTAGAAAAAATGAAATGCTGGTAACAGCAACATAGATCAGAGATTGCCTGGGGGCAGGAATTGACTGCAAACAACACGACAGAAGTTTGGGGGGTCATGGAAGTGTTCTAAAATTGTAATTGCACAACTGTATACATTTGCCAAAACTCATAGAACTCTGTACTTACACTAAAAAATATACCTTAATATATTCTTTTTTGGTTTTGTTTTTGTTTAAGGATTAGAGAGAAAATAATTGATTTAGAAAAGAGGCAAAGAGCATCTAATACACACATAATTGAAATTCTCTATGAAGAAAATTGAAATAACATTTAAATACATAAAATCAAGAAAACTTTTTTGAAATTTATTTTTATTTATTAATTTATTAAATAAACAATATCATTTATTATATACCAATCACAGTATTAAACATTCTTTAAAGGTTAATTCAATCTCATAACAACCCTCTAAGGCAAATCCTATTATTTTCCCTATTATGCAGATGAGGAGACTGAAATGCAGATAATTATCTCAAGTTTCAGCTAATAAGCGGCAATGCCCTAATTATTTACATGTTAAAAGGACGCATTATATGCCAAAGCAAACTGAGTAGGATGCTCAACAGCCAGACATAGGTTAGTAAAATTACTAGACCTTAACTATACAGCAATGAAGAGGAAATAACCAGATATTTATAGGGAGAAAAATAAGGCTGGCTTCAGATTTCTATTTAGAAATACTTAATGCCAGCAGACAGTGGAAAACTTATAAGATAATAAAAAATGAAGAAACCATTTACAAATTTTATAGTAACTGCAAATGTCATAAAGATATTAAACTAAACATGAAAAAATTCAGAAAATATTATCTACATGAGTTCCTCTTACAACCACAAAATTCAGCAAACAAAATGCTAATAGGGAAATTTAGACTAAAATGTTGGGTGGTGTATTAACAGCATTCTCCAGAGAAACAGAAGCAATAAAATATAGGATTTATTATAAGGAATTGACTCACATGATTTTGGAGGCTGGCAAGTCCAAAATCTGCAGGGTGGGTCAGTAGGCTGGAGAACCAGGAGAGCCAATATTCCATTCAAGTCCTAAGTCAGGCTGCTGTAGACAGTCTGAAGGCAGTCTGCTGGGGAATTCTCCCTTGCTTGGGGGAGAACTTTCTGTCCTTTTGTTCTATTCAGGCCTTCAACTGATTGAATTATTGGATGAGACCCACCCACATTATGGAAGACAATATTCTTTACTCAAAGTCTACCCATTTAAATATTAATCTTATCCAAAACACTGTCACAGAAATATCCAGAATAATGTTTGACAAGGTATCTGGGCAGTCCATGGTCCAGCCAAGTTGATACATAAAATTAACCACCACAGGTGGTAGAAACAATATTCTGTGATAAAAAAGGCAATAAATTAGAAATTAACAAAAAAGTAAATGTATATATCTATAAATCTGGTTATGGAAAAACCTCTCTTAATTCCAGTTAAGTGCTAATCAAAATTGTAGAACTTCTAAAAAGCAAAGATAATACAAAATACTCCATATTTGAGTATATGGAATATAGATAAGCAGCCTTATATACTTTTATCAGTTAAAAAGAAAGAATGAACAGCCTTATATACTTTTATCAGTTAAAAAGAATGTATTAAGTAACATTAGAATAGTAAGAAGTACAGAAATAAATTGAAAGCAAGCATAAGGAAAGAATCAATAAAAACAAACAAAAAAAAAATTAATAAAAACAAAAGAAAGAATTAAAAAAAAACAAAATTAGAATTTAATGAGATAAAAATGGTCAAAATCCAAAAACTGCTTCTTTGAAGAAAAAAATCAACAATAAAACATAAAAGTCACTAGTTAATCAAGATCAATTGGAAGAAAGCATATAACAGGAAGGCAAATGACAAAGTGTCACAAAAGACACAAAAAATAGAAGAAATTGGGTGACTGATAAGTGCTGTGTTGATGCTATAAAAATAAATTTGAAATCTGAATAACAGATATTTTCCTAAGAAAAATAATTTGTCAAAACTGATGTTGAAACCAGAAAGTCAGAAAAGGTTAATTTCCATAAAACAATTGAAAGAAAAATGGTCAAAGATTAATCCTCCTAGAGAGCAGTAGAGTCAAAGGGCTTCACAGGAGATTTCCAACAAATGTTCAACAGTCAGGCTATTGAAATGCTATTAAACTGCTTCAGGCTTAAAAAAGAAAGCAAGCTTATAAAATGAATATGACATTGATACTAAAGTCTCGTTAAGACTGTACTTTACAAACAAACTATAGAGTACTGCATGTCAAGATGGCGGCAGGAGAGGACGTGGAGTTCGCATCTGCCCAAAATCAGGGTGCCTTCTGGACACTGGTGGGGGACCTTAATGCCCAAGGAGACAGGAGGAACACCCGAGTGACTGGGTAGGACGAGGGGGGAAGTGAGGAGGGAGGAGAAGTGGAGGCCAGACAGGACTGGCACCCATGAGAGGTGGCTGGGAGGGAGGAGGGGTTCCCATGCCTAGAGGGACCCTTGGGGGCTTGGAGGATTGGGGGGAGCATGCCTAGCATCTCTCCTGCCCAATCATCCCGGGAACCCTGCAGGGCTCACGGGCTGGGTCCTTGGCCAGAGATATGGGAACATATGTATATGTGTAACTGATTCACTTTGTTATAAAGCAGAAACTAACACACCATTGTAAAGCAATTATACTCCAATAAAGATGTTAAAAAATATATATATATACTTATGCACCCAACATAGGAGCACCTCAATACATAAGGCAAATGCTAACAACCATAGAAGGGGAAATCGACAGGAACACAAAAATAGTAGGGGACTTTTAACACCACACTTTCACCAATGGACAGATCATCCAAAATGAAAATAAATAAGGAAACGCAAGCTTTAAATGGCACAATAGACCAGATAGATTTAATTAATATTTATAGGACATTCCACCTGAAAGTGGCAGAATACAATTTCTTCTCAAGTGCACACGGAACATTCTCCTAGATAGATCACATCTTGGGTCACAAATCAAGCCTTGGTAAATTTAAGAAAATTGAAATCATATCAAGCATCTTTTCTGACCACAGGCTATGAGATTGGAAATCAACTACAGGAAAAAAATTGTAAGAAACACAAATACATGGAGGCTAAACAGTGCACTACTAAATAACGAAGAGATCACTGAAGAAATCAAAGAAGAAATAAAAAAAAACCTAGAAACAAATGACAATGAAAACACAATGACCCAAAACCTATGGGACACAGCAAAAGCAGTCCTAAGAGGGAAGTTTATAGCAATTCAAGCTCACCTCAAGAAACAAGAAAAATCTCAAATAAACAATCTAACCTTACACCTAAAGCAACTAGAGAAAGAAGAACAAAGAAAACCCAAAGTCAGTAGAAAGAAAGAAAGAAATAAAGATCAGAGCAGATATAAATGAAATAGAAATGTAGAAAGCAATAGCAAAGATCTATAAAACTAGAAGTTGGTTCTTTGAGAAGATAAACAAAATTGATAAACCTTTAGCTAGACTCATCAGGAAAAAAAGAGAGAGCATGCAAATCGAAAATTAGAAATGAAAAAGGAGAAATCACAACCAACACCGCAGAAATACAAAGGATTATAACAGACTACTATGAACAAGTCTATGCCAATAAAATGGACAAACATGAAGAAATGGACAAATTCTTGGAAAGGTACAATTTTCCAAGACTGAACCAGGAAGAATTAGAAAATATAAACGGACCTATTACAAGTAATGAAATTGAAACTGTGATTAAAAATCTTCCAACAAACAAAAGTCATGGACCAGATGGCTTCACAGGCGAATTCTGTCAAACATTTAGGGAAGAGATAAGACTGATCCTTCTCAAACTCTTCCAAAAAATGTCAAATGGAGGAACACCCCCAAATTCGTTCTGTAAAGCCACAATCACCCTGATACCAAAACCAGACAAAGATATCACAAAAAAGAAAATTACAGACCAATACCACTGATGAACATAGATGCAAAAATTCTCAACAAACTAGCAAACAGAATCCAACAACATGTTAAAAGGATCATACACCATGATCAAGTGGGCTTTATCCCAGGAATGGAAGGATTCTTCAGTATATGCAAATCAATCAATGTGATAAACCATATTAACAAATTGAGGAATAAAAATCATATGATCATCTCAATAGATGCAGAAAAAGCTTTTGACAAAATACAACACCCATTTATGGTAAAAACTCTCCAGAAAATGGGCATATAGGGACGCTACCTCAACATAATAAAGGCCGTATATGACTAACCCACAGCAAACATCATATTCAATGGTGAAAAATTGAAAGCATTTCCACTAAGATCAGGAACAAGACAAGGATGTCCACTCTTGCCACTCTTATTCAACATAGTTTTGGAAGTCCTAGCCATGGCAATCAGAGAAGAAAAAGAAATAAAAGGAATGCAAATTGGAAAAGAGAAGTAAAACATGATACTATACATAGAAAATCCTAAAGATGCCACCAGAAAACTACTAGAACTAATCAATGAATTTGGTAAGGTTGCAGGATACAAAATTAATACACAGAAAGCTCTGGCATTCCTATACACTAATGATGAAAAATCTGAAAGAGAAATTAAGGAAACACTCCCATTTACCATTGCAACAAAAAGAATAAAATACCTAGGAATAAACTTACTTAAGGAAGGAAGAGACTTGTACTCAGAAAACTATAAAACACAGTTGAAAGTAAACAAAGATGACATAAACAGATGGAGAAATATACCATGTTCTTGGATTGGAAGAATCAATATGGTAAAAATGACTACACTACCCAAAGCAATCTACAGATACAATGCAATTTGTATCAAACTACCAATGGCATTCTTCACAGAACTAGAACAAAAAATTTTACAATTTGTATGGAAACACAAAAGCCCCCAAATAGCCAAAGCAATCTTGAGAAAGAAAAACAGAGCTGGAGGAATCAGGCTCCCCGACTTCAAACTATACTACAAAGCTACAGTAATCAAGACAGTATGGTATTGGCACAAAAACAGAAATATAGATCAATGGTACAGGATAGACTAGTCCAGAGATAAACCCATGCACATATGGTCACCTAATTTATGACAAAGGAAGCACGAACATACAATGGATAAAAGACAGCCACTTCAATAAGTGGTGCTGGGAAAACTGGACAGCTACATGTTAAAGAATGAAATTAGAACACTACCTAACACTATACAAAAAAAAAAAAACTCCAAATGGATTAAAGACCTAAATATAAGACTGGACACTATAAAACCCTTTGAGGAAAACATAAGCAGAACACTCTTTGACATAAATCACAGCAAGATCTTTTTTCACCCACATCCTGGAGTAATGGAAATAAAACCAAAAATAAACAAATGGGAGCTAATGAAACTTAAAAGCTTTTGCACAGCAAAGGAATCTGTAAAAATGATGAAAAGACAACCCTGAGAATGGGAGAAAATATTTGCAAATGAAGCAATGGACAAAAGATTAATCTCCAAAATATACAAACAGCTCATGGAGCTCAATATCAAAAAAACAAACAATCCAATTAAAAAATGGGCAGAAGACCTAAATAGACATTTCACCAAAGAACACACACAGATAGCCAAGAGGCACATGAAAAGACGCTCAACATCACTAATTATTAGAGAAATGCAAATCAAACTATAATGAGGTATCACCTCACACTGGTCAGAATGGCCATCATCAAAAAATCTACAAACAATAAATGCTGGAGAGGGTGTGGAGAAAAGGGAACCCTCTTGCACTGTTGGTGGGAATGTAAATTGATACAGCCACTATGGAGAACAGTATGGAGGTTCCTTAAAAAGCTAAAAATAGAACTACCATATGACTCAGCAATCCCACTACTAGGCACATACCCTTAGAAAACCATAATTCAAAAGGACACATGTACCCCAATGTTCATTGCAGCACTATTTACAATAGCCAGGACATGGAAACAACCTAAATGTCCAACAATAGATGAATAGATAAAGAAGTTGTGCTACATATATACAATGGAATATTACTCAGCCATAAAAAGGAATGAAATTGGGTCATTTATAGAGATGTGGATGGACCTAGAGTCTATCATACAGAGTGAAGTAAGCCAGAAAGAGAAAAACAAATATCGTATATTAATGCATATATGTGGAATCTAGAAAAATGGTACAGATGAACTTATTTGTAGGGCAGGATATAGAGATGTAGCTGTAGAGAACACACATGTGGACACAAGGGGTGAAGGGGAAGGTGGGACGAATTGAGAGATTAGATTTGACATAAATACCCTACCATGTGTAAAATAGATAGCTAGTGGGAACCTGCTGTATAGGGAGCTAGCTCGGTGCTCTGTGATGACCTAGATGAGTGGGATGGGGGGAGGTGGGAAGGAGATCCAAGAGGGATGGGATATAGGTATACATATAGCTGATTCACTTCATTGTACAGCAGAAACTAACACAACATTGCAAAGCAATTTTACTCCAATGAAAAAAAAAAAACAAGAGAAAAAAAATACTGCATGTGTAAACTAGGAAGAATGGCAGTTCATTTCTCGCATCTTTTAGAAATGAAACTGAATTTTCTTTTCACAAAAACAAGCAAACAAAAAAACTATAGAACAATGTTACTTATAAATATTGGTGCAAAAATCCTAAATAAAATACTGAAAAAGAAAATACAGCAAAATTAAAAGATAATTTTACCATGACTGAGTATGTTTTATTACACAAATGTAATGATTCAAAATTAGGAAATCTATTATCATAAGTATTATAAATCACCACCACAGACAATAAAAAGCATTTGAAAAAATTTAGCAACCACACTTGATAAACATTTAGTTGAGTTATGTGGAATGTCATTTTTGTAGGTGAGAAAAGAAATCAAATATTGTTCAACCTAATAATACCAAATGAGATAGAAGTCAATAGATTCATGGTAAAAGTATATCTGTCTCAGCTCACAAGTCAATGAGTTTAAATTGAGGAAGAAATCAGAGGTAAAGCATTTTGGAAGAAGCGTGTAAAACTTTTACTATTTGCTAAGATATGATTGTTTATCTGTAGAACCCAAGAGAATAAACTAGAAAATTCTTACAAAAAATTCAGTAAGTTAAAGGGATATTAAACTAATATACAGAAACCAGCAGCTTTCATATATGCAAGTAACAAACAGAAAATGTAATTCAAGGCAAAAAAAAACCTATTTACAATATCAAGGTTAAACAGAGAAGAGTAACAATAACAAAAATGAAAAGGATCTCTTTCAAGAAAACTTTAAAGCAGCATCGAAGGACAAGGCATAGACATAAACAAATGTCACAACATACTATGTCATTGGATAGGAATGCTCAATATCAAAAAGATTTTAATTCTCCTTAATTTACTCTAAATTTGATATAACCTAATTAAAAATAGTAAGTATAAATTAGACAAACTAATAATTAATCATAATCAAAACTAATTAAAATGTTTAAATTGAAAAATATACAAAGAAAAATTTTGAGCAAAACTCTTAAAAAAGGAAGACAATAAGGAATATGAACCTTATGAGATAACAATTTACTTATGATTTATTTACAATAAATATTAGTAAAACTTCAGCGTTAAAACAGTGAGGTACTGGCTCATAAATAAACAGAGAGATCAGTGGCCCAGAATAAAGCATCAAGAAATCTATACAAATATATATAAAAATTTGAAAGATGCTATAAAGTTAGCATATCAAATTGGTGAAGAAAAGATGAATTCTTCAATAAATGGCATTGGAATAAATGGATAAAAGTAAGCTGTATTCATACCTCATCCCAGACACCAAGATAAATTCCAAACAAAGTTAATATTTAAACAATAGATTAACATACCATTAAAGAAAAGATGGATAGATTTATCTACATAAATGTAAAAAACTTCTGTAAGGCCAAATAATATATATAAATATAGTCAAAAGGAACACAAAAAAATGAAGAAACTATTTGCTAAATCAGGTCAAAAATGTTTCAACTCTAACATATAGTTTCCTAAATATTAATATTAAAGAATATTGTAAGAAATATGAATAAGGAAAAGAACAATAACTCAATAGATCTTTGATGAAAGTATATGATCATACAGTTTACAGGAAAGAAAATGTTCTTTTAAATGTGAAAAGCAAAGCATAAACTCAATGATAATAAAAGAAATATGCACTAATGACACAGAAATGTCACTTTTTTAGCCTATCGATTTGAAAAAGAGAATAAGATTTCATTTTACACTGTTAGTAAGGTTGTGTAGAAGCCAATCTCATACACTTCTAGAGTGAGTGTGCATTCATAGTTTTTATGATGATCAATTTGATAATACCTGTGAAAACTGCAAATGCGTATGTAGTTTGACCTAGTTAATCTTACTTCTGGAAGATTTTCCATGGATATACCCTTGTTTTAAATAATATAACTACTAGGTTATTAGTTGGATAAAAATATTTTAAAAAGATAAGCGTTCATCAATAAGGAGCTGTTTAAATTATGGTGCATTCATATAATACAATAATATGCAACTGATAAAATGAGAAAGCACTTAATGTGTGAATATGGACAGATTTATTGTTAAGTATCATGGTCTAGATGGCATGTATAGAATACTAAATTTAGAAAAAAATAGAAAAATGATACTACATATTCATATTTACCTGTACATGCATAAAGAACCTGCTGATATTGGCTCTCTGTGGGGCTGAGGTGAGACCTGGGTGTGTAGAGAGTAGGGGCAGGGAAAGACTTTTTTCTCTATAACTTACATTTAATATATTTTATAAAGTTTTGGCCATGTAAAAATTTTATTTAATAAACTAATTAAACTTTTTAAAATATATTATACATTTTAATGCTTAATGTTGTGTGAAAATCCCTGAAACTCAACTTCCTCTTAAATCTATGTGATAGATTTAGTGTTATGTCTTTATTTTTACATATTCATGCAACAGTTCCAGTTCTGTGTTTATTTCTGCATTGTTCTCATCTAGTTTAAATTGTAGATATCTCATATTACACAGCTACCCATATGTTTATGTTTAGCATGATGCATGCAATTTGAGTTCATATTGATTAGGAAATCTTTTTTAAAATGTTTTAAAACAGTTAAAAAAACTTCAATAAAAGCAAATTTTTTTTAATGTGAAAAATACAACACCATTTCAATCCCTGAATTTTCAATCCTCCCACCCTCTTCCCCCGCCCCACCAAAAAACAAGCAAACAAAAACACATAATATAGGGAATTCATTGAAAAGTCTGCCCCAACCAAGCCCCTTCTCTGCTTACCACCTCGACCACCACCATGCACACCCATTTAGAAGTGGAACGACAGGGTAGGGTGATAAAACTTGCACTTAGCTTTGATGCCTTCCCAGACAGGGAACAAGACTGAAATGTCAGTAAGGTGTCCAAAAATATCTGTTGAAACTTCTGTGTTTGATATGTGAAGAACATTTATAGTTTAGACACCGTGTTGAAATTAGGATTAGATGTATCATTGATATCAGCAATCACTAAATTAGTAGCACACCTCAGCTCCAGTGGTGGGTAATCAGTATGTGCTGATATGGCCCTGTGAAAAACCCTGAGACTCCATGGAGAAGGAAAAAGGTACAGCTAGGCCCAAACTTCCGCTTGTCCCCACCAAGGCACCAGCTGTCTTGGACTTTTCTGCACCAGACCAGCCATCAGCTAAATACCACCAAGTGACCCAGGACAGCACAATGTGGGGCAGAAGAATTACCTAACCAAGTCCTACCCAAGCTCCTGACCCAGAAAATTTTGAAGTATAATACAGTTGTTTGCTATTTTAAGACGCTAAGTTTTGGGGTAATTTGTTACATAACGTTATATAACTGGTACAATAAATATAGGAAAAATTATTAACTGAATTAGAGATACATTTGATATATTTTTAAACGAAAAATGTTTAAATTGTTTTGACTTTCCATTTTCAAACAAGCAAAAAACCCTTTCCTAACAAAGTGTTATTTAACTAAGATCAATTTTCATCTCCCTATGAGTCTTTTGTGGCTATTCAACCTCCACACAATTAGACTACTATGTCTCACATCAATTAAATGTGTATTTTCATAATTCAAAGAAAACTAAAAATTTTGAAAATTGAGAAATTATTTCCCCGATGTTTGACTAGTTATTCATATCATGACAATATCAAAGATTCACAGTGAGCATATTTTATTATATACCAGCCACCTCAATAATAATGATAATAATTTTTCAATAACTCTAGTTCCTTTTCATTTTTCAGCCTATAAATCCAATATTCCTAAGACTAAAGATTTGGCAAGCCTCTGGCAACCTGACAAGGCCCCTTTAATAACTTCTGCTTGCTAAGAACAGCAATGCTGACATGGACCTGCCTAGAGAAGGCCTGTTTAATATTAGCTTTCCATCTCAGTCCAGTGGTATGACCGAGACTCTGAGCTACATTGCTTTGGCAAGAGAAAACCTGTTTAATTACCTTCCCCAGCTGTACTTACTAAGTGGAATGATTATTAAATCTGTCTCTCTATTTCACAGTTTCAGTATACAATTCAAATATATGCCAAGAGAAATGGAGGACATAGATTCTGTAGGAGTAGACAGGACGAAAATCCTCATCACAACAGGTGTCTTGAGTATTGTTGCCTAGGGCTCGGCCAACCCTCTGTTCTCTAATATGAAATTGGAAGGTTCTTAGATGCTCTGCCAACTTTGTAACTGAATGTAACCTTTCATCTTTTATCCACATTATTTTCCAGTTCATGTTCAAGGGAAGATAATAATCCTTGGTCTTTTCCTTCTTTACCTGCTGGAGGATAATTTGAGTCCTTTAATCTGAAGTCCAAAGACATGATAAAACCACAAACTTGTGTTGATCCAATTTATAAATTTTTTCCATCTGTTTCTCAGAGTTCATTGCTATCCTACTATTAATGACAGAGATGACACATGTCCCCAGAGAAGGCTAAGTGACCCACTACCATTATAATTCCTGCTGTATCATAAAAAGTCATGTAAGGTTTATCCATGTCTATAATAACCCTGTACCTTTAAATAGCCTCTGCACACTCCTCAGAGGTAAGCACCAAAGTTTGAGAAGTACCATCTACCTTTCACTCATGCTTTTCTAAAAACATTTCTTCATTCATAAGAGCCCTTTGTTGTCTAATTTCATAACTTATATCTCATTTTTATATCACTTATCTGTTTTATAAATCACTGGTGAATTAAATCTCTTTCTTGCCTGTAGACTTTAATATAGTATTTGTTAAATTCTGCAACCGAAAAGTAAACTAGCTTTTACATTTACTCCACTTGTATCAGTGACTATGGATCTCAACCTAAGTGCCAGTTTAAATAATACAGTTAATCTCCTGTAGCATTTAGTAATTAAAATTCATTTTTGTTTGGAATTTTGAATCAGGAAGTTAGTTAATGCCATGGTGTGGCAATTTTTAGGTTAAATGAACATAGTAAGCCATGAGAATTGGCCAGAGGAATGCTATATTTCCTTCTAGTCATGAATACTAGTCAGAATTTGGTGTGACAGTGCCAAATATAGCTCTGAATCATAAAGATAGAGGCTTCATTGATAAGCATTTTTGGGGTTAATAGGGGGAAACCTGCACCCTTTTTTCACTCCACTAAACCGTGAGGTTTTCAGTACAAATAATGCATTGTCATTTGGGATATCTATAAGACCTGCATGACCAGCCATGTATTCCTGAGTAAACCATAGAGATTATATCAATATTGGATAAAATGTAATGATTTAAGTATGTTCTTATACTCTTTACTGAGAGGCTTATACCAGTAATTTTCCCCAACTCTATGAAATGCCACAGAGCCTTCATGTAATCTTTGGGACCCAAACCATGGAGCATGAGGAATAGTGTGATGGAGGAAAAACACTCTGGAGTTCATTCTGAGCTTGATTCTTAACTCTCTGACTTATTCTTTATGTTATCTGAATCTCATCATTTAACTCTGTTTTTTTCTTGTTAACTTACTTATTTTGTCCTTTTTTGTATGCGTCTCTGTGATAAATAAAAATGCCTGGGTCTCTTGCTCATAGAATGGTCACTTTTGTCTGTCAGCCTGTCAACATCCTTGTTTTTTGGGGGTTTTCTGTATTTTTTAAATTGAGGTATAATTGACATATAACATTATATTAGTTTCAGTATATATTATATATTATGTATATAATAAATCCAGTAAACATCCATCACCATACATAATTACAAATATTTCTCCTTGTGATGAGAATTTTTAAGATCTACTCTCCCCAGGACTTATTTATTTTATAACTGGAAGTTTGTACCTTTTCATTTCATTCTTCTTGATATCAGTTCTTCATCTGCAAAATAAAGGGTTTGTTCTGGAATAATCTTCTGAACATTCTCTTCCAAGTTTAAAATTCAAAAAGTCAGTAAGCTTATTGTATTATCGGATGGTTATGAGGATTAAATTACTGAATTCTCTTAATATGTACAGGTTTAGCACAGCACCTGGCACAGAGCAAGTTTTCACAAAGTGAGTGCTCTGAATGTTTCCCTAATGCCGAGTCTAGCCTGTTTTACGTGACATAACTTCACACCAGAACAGGTCAGCACTACCTTAGGTTCCACTGTAATTTGCTAGCTGCCATCAATATTTGGTTCTTCTTTACCTCTGGGAATGCTGAAGATTACATTTATCAGGCTTGTAATTTGGATGTGTCACTAGTTCTGACCAAAGAAATGTGAGCAGACGAAAGGTGTATTACTTCGTGACTGAGGTGAGACATGTCTCTGTACACTTCTCCAGGCTGTCCTCCCTCTGCTGTTGGGACATGACTCAGCGGCTGCAAGTACCAAATGAATCCCTGAGTGCTTGTGTGGAGCAGAGATCCCTTACAGTCCATGCAGGATATGAGCAAGAAATAAACTTGCTGTTAAGTCACTGAAAGTTTTGGTTGTTTTTACTGCAGTATAACAGCCTGCACTGAGTAATGTGCTGCATGCCACTCAAATTCACACACTTTCTGCCTTTCTTCATGACACTCAGGTATAGCTATTTATTTCCTCCTCCTCAAGATCATCATTAAACCACAGACCAATTTGGTTAACTATCCATATATTTACCGCCTAAATCTCTTTCAGATATGTCCCTTGCTCTCCAGTCCTACCATCACTCCTCTGGTCCAGGCCTCTAGCTGTTCTCACCAGGTTATTCCTGTAGCCTCCCGGCGGGATCTCACTGCCTACAGATTACCCCCACTCAGATCTCTTTACCTTTGATTAAACGTAAAGTGCAATTTTGCCTTATCAGTCTCCTTTTAAAAAAATATTTTAAATATCAGGAGTCAGAGCCCAGCAGTGTGACAAACAAGTCTTTCCATGACTTAATCCCTCCATTCCCTACCTTTCTTTGCCTGGAAAGCTAATGTTTAGTAAATGCTGTAGTTCTGTGATACACCATGCCGATTCACACCTCGCTGACATCTTTTATGCTATTCTATTTACTTAGAATGACCTCCCACTCATTCTTTAAGATTTGGTCATAAACATTGTCCTTGAAATCCCAGGATTTCTGTGTTGCAACCTACTGTGTTGCTACACTTACTCTGTGTATACTTCTAAGCCTGTTGTTATCCTATTATAATGAAACTGTTGGTGTCTTTTCTGCCTAAGAGATCCAGAGCACCTAAAGGCAAGGCTATGCATGTCATTTATCTTTCTCACCTGCCTCCACAATGCCTGCTAGCGCTCTGTAAATGTTGATGGAATATTCCTAGCTCTGAGGGTCCCTCTTCTTAATGCCTAAAACTCCCATGCTATTCTCTCTGATTCAACCTTTTCTTGTCCCCCCGTCTGCCATCACTCTGCCTCCTCACACAACCATCCTACTGATTGGGCTTCTGTTTCAGTTTTTCTGATGAGACAGAAGCCATGCCATAGATCAAGCTCTCTGGACATGGATTAGCCCTACCCTGCTTTTGTCATTTCCTCTTTTCAGAGCTACACATTTTTCCACCTGCACCCTGCTAAGAGGAGGAATATCGCCAGGAACAAACTAGTCACTTGTGATTCATGATGTAGCCCTCTTTTCGTCAAGCATACTCTACCTGCTGTATTAAACTTTTCATAACTAGCTGTCGCCCAAGTCAGGCCCAAAGGACCATAGAGCTATCGTCTGCTTTTCAAAGGAACTCACTCTCCTGCAACAGAAACAACCATTTTGAGCATCTGCTTTTGTCCCTGCACTTTACAAAATAGTTTAGCAGGTTGCAGCCCAGTTCTAAAAGAGCTTTCCTTTTTTTTTTATGGTGGTGGGGGGGTGTGAGTGGGAGGGAGAAGCAATTAAAGAAAAATATGGCAGTTCCTATTGAAGTGGTAGTAGGTGACATAGTGATATGTTCCAGAATGAAAGGAAAGTAGTTTGAAGCAAAAAAAATACCAGTGCATAGAGAAGCTGAGATCAGCTACAATAGTACCTGCATTGTGCCTTTTCAGATTAAAGTCTTTTTAATCTGGACAATGTCCATTTTTTTTTTTTTTTTATGTTTATTTTTGGCTGTGTTGGGTCTTCGTTTCTGTGTGAGGGCTTTCTCCAGTTGCGGCGAGTGGGGGCCACTCTTCATCGCGGTGCACGGGCCTCTCACTATCGTGGCCTCTCTTGTTGCGGAGCAGAGGCTCCAGACGCTCAGGCTCAGTAGTTGGTGGCTCACGGGCCCAGTTGCTCCGCGGCATGTGGGATCTTCCCAGACCAGGGCTCGAACCCGTGTCCCCTGCATTGGCAGGCAGATTCTCAACCACTGCACCACCAGGGAAGCCCACAATGTCCATTATTTTCAGTTATTTCCTGCTAAAAATTTTACAAAGGGGAAATGGAATTTTATAATTAATAAATTTTATAATTAAAATACATTCATAATTAATTTTATAATTATGGTTCAGGTCACAGAAATTACACCACTGATAGTCACTATTGCCTCTACTCAGAAAGGTCTGGCATGCTCTCAGTGACTGTAGAGTAATGTTGTTGATGATCAGTTAAAGTTAATGTTTTAGGGCTCCCCTGAAACCCTTTCGAGAAGCTCACCCATTCCTCATCTACACTTCATCAGCATCCATTCAAAAAAGAGGAAGCACAAGTTAACCCCACTATGTCAATATCAGAATTATAAAAACAGATAGAAAAGCCTCCACTTCATGAGTGAGGGAACTGTGGGACTCAAAAGGGCTCCACAATTTGTTGAATGCTCTGTTGTCAACCTCCTGAAACTCTTTTAATATTTTTAAACAAGGGATCCACATTTTCATTGTGCATTGGGTCCCACAAAGTGTGTATTCAATAGTTGATCCTGGCTGAAGCAGTGGTCATGAATTTCTCATGAGACCTTTCATAAAGATGCCATTGATCATTTGCAAAGAGTCCATAGCATATGAATCTGGGGGTACATGTGGAAAGTGAGAGTTACTTCTTCCTCACCTAGATTCCTTGACCTTTCCAATACTCCTAGCCTAGATTCCTTGACCTTTCCAAAACTCCTAGGAAATGTATATAAGCTAGACAAAAAGAGAAAATAAAATACATGGTTCAGAAAACATAGCTGGTCCCATCAATGTAATCTATGCCAAATATTTAGCTTTATGTGTGTTAGGGAGGAAAAATAATTTTCCCTTTACCCTTCTAGGTTCTTGGCTGAGACCGCCCCCCCCCCATCATGTTATAAAAAACAGTTTAACTGGAGAAAAACAAATAGAAGTTTAATAACATGTAACCTCCTGTATACATGGGAGATACCCAGGAAAACCGTGTAACTCCTGGAAATAGCTCAGGCCACTACCTTAAATACCTTCTCCAGCTAAAGACGAAAAATGTTGGTGGGTGGGGAGGAAGGTTATCAGGCAAAGCACAGTAAACAAGGGTATAGTTTTCCTCAGATTTAAGTCTAAGCCTTCTCCACTGATAGAGTTTCTAGAGTTTCAGTATCTTCCTCTTCCTGGTCCTGAGAGGAAGACATTCTTACAAATGGAGATTTCCCTTATAAAAGTAAATGTCTCTTACAAAGAGCTCTGGTTTTCAGAGCTTTTCCATTGCCTGCTATTTCTTTAAAATGATCAGCCTAAAATAATCCTATACCGAGGAGACATATTTCGGGGAGAAATTCTGCTCCCCTTCATGCGCTATTAACAAGATTTGGTTAGGAAAAAAGGTCATTTCTAAGCTCAAAATCTCCTCCTGCTTGGAAAACCTATAGATGAAAAGGTAAACAAATATCTTGACAACAGTTAATGTGCTCCTCTTCCTTTGTACTCTAAATTGGAAGAAGTGTTGTTAAAACTTTAGTTACTATATCAGCATAAAATTAAATTTAAACTATTTTCCTTATAGTTCGTAAAGCTGCAACCCAGTTAAGAAATGTTGCATTGTGAAGAGCTGTACTTTGTTTACAATTAATTCCTTGAGCCTTCCTTTTAGTAGTCTTCATCATAACAATTTCATTTGTTATTCATTCTGATTTACATAAATACTCCACAGCATTTTACTATTAAAGGACACTTAAAATGATGAACAACATTTATTTCTCTCCTCTTCTATGCAATTCTTTATTTCATGTTTTATTTGAAGAGGGTTGTTATGATTAGCAGACAGGAGATAGTAAAAACATAATTTCAAATCTTAAATGGTGATCATTTCCAATCTTTTAAAAACTGCTAGCATTGATTGATTTGTCTCCAGTGTGAGCTGAACTATTATGTCTGAAGAGAAACATCCTTTAATCTCTCTTATACTCTGAGGATCTAAGCATAATTAATAACTTGCTTTAAAAAAATGATACTACTAACCCAACCATTCATTCATATAGTCACTTACTCAAGAAGTACTAGTCAGACATCTGCTATGTGCAAAGCACTACCATTAGGCATAGGAGATATAAAGATGAAAAAAAAAAAAAAAAAAAAAAGACATGTTCCATAACTTAGAACATAAAGTCTAGTGGAAGGGATAACATTTAATAAAGTAAACATAAAAACAAAGGCAAATAGCATCTGTGTCAGTATATGAAAAAGAGGTACCCAGAGTGAGGAAATATATGGAGGAAGTCAGAGGGGTTGGAAAGTAACATATGTGAGTGAAGATCTGAAAAATAAGTAGTAAATAAAGAGCAACTACATTTATTTAAAACAGAAAAAAATTTAGCAAACACCTTTTAAAAGACAGTATGACCTCCAATTATAATCAAAACTATGAGATACCTAGGAATGTTTCTTTAAAAAACATGTGCAAGAAATTTATGGAGAAAATTAAACAGTGGACTTAAATACATAAAACAAAACTTTAAAAATGTCCATGCACGGAAAATCCCATATAAAAATTAGGTAAATTTTCCACAAATTAATCTCTAAATTCAATGTAATTTCCATCAAAATCCAAATAGAGGTTTTTGCTCAATTTGATAACCTAACTCAAAAATGTTTACGAAAGAATAAAGGGCCAAGAATAGCAAAACTTATTGAATAAGAAGAAAACTTACTCTACCAAATATCAAAACACATTTTATACAAAAAGTTCTAATATGTTGAGTATTGATACAGGAATAAAATTTTTTAATGGAATCAAGCATAGAATTCTTGATATAGGACAGATGTGATATTGTAAATAAGTGGGGGAAAGTATAAACTACTTAATAGATGATGCTTAGACACTTGTTTATTTATGTTCATAAAAATATATCCTTATTTCACATAATATAATATATGAACATAAATTTCAGGTCTGAATACAACATTAAAGCACAATAATTATGGAAAACTCTAAAATTTTGAGAATACAGTATATAAGAGAGTATTCTTATAACCTTAGGTAAGGAGAGATTTCTGGAGAAGAAACAGGAAAAGCAATCTGTAAGTGAAAAACAGCTAAATTCAATTATATTAAAATTTTAAATTTCTGCTCAGTAAAAGATATCATAAAGTAAGTTAAAAGAAAAGTGACATATAGGGAGAAGTTATTTGAAACCCATATAATGACAATATTTTAATATCTAGATGTAAAGCATTTCTATAAATTAATATGAAAAAGAAAAATAGTCCCATATAACTTTGGGTAAAACAGGTGAATAGGCAGTTCACAAAAAAAGAAAATTAACTAATAAAAATACAAAAAATACTCATTCTCATTAATTATTGGGAATGGAAATAAAAACATATAGCATATGTTGATATGACCCAATTTTGGAAAGCAAGTAAAGAATTGTGCGTTCCCATGTACTATAAGTGGAGGGTGAATTGGGTAAATCTATATTAGAGAGCAATTTGACAATATCTTATAAAACTGACAATGTTCAAGCCCTCAACCCAGCCATTGTATTCGTATGTATCCTAGAAAAACTCTTACACTTAAGCAAAAGTAAAATATGGAAAAATGTTCACTGAACCATTACTTATAATACAAAAAAGGGAAGAGAATGAGAGGATACATAATTAAATTATGGCATAATCATACAAAAATATAAACCAATTAAAGTGAATAAAATAGGTCAGCATAGATAAGTCTACAGAAAACATAATGTTGCTAAAGTAGCAGAAGTTATGTAAACCATATGAATTCATTCATTCATGTGCATTTCAAAAAAAAAATGCAAATTTACACACACACACACACACACAGACACACACACACACACATTCAAAGATCCCTCACTATCCAAACTCTCGCTCTTCAAACGTAGGAACTGATGGATTCAGATAACTTTTTCTATAAAACTTTCTCTATATAAAACTCTTACTGCTTGCTATTTGAAATTTCAGAACCAAATATTCAGATAATTTGCTACTCTTTGTTCCCTAAACTTTTATCCAAACTCTTATTATCCAAATTCAGATAGAGACTGTAATTGTATAAAGAAGGGAACTCGTTGCTGTAAAATCACTAATGGGAATATATCAGATTGAAAATAGTGGTTGATTTGGAGTTAGGAAGGAAGACAATGAAATAATAGCTACATGGCTTATACTTTCAATGTTTCTATAATACATTCAATGTTTTAAAAATTCAGAAACAAATTTGACAAAATATTTAATCCAATAAGTAATGTCTAAACAATAATGTTTGCTTTATTATTCTACATATGTTTCCTAACATTTAAAATAATTCAGAATGTGAAAACTGTAAAGAAATTGTTAGGAAATGAGATGAGTTAAGAACCTTCTAGATGGAGCATCATATGCAAGGCCTTGTGGCTGGGTGGGACACAGTACATGAAAGAAACTTAACCAATTTCTAAATATGTTTTAGAGGGACCAAGGCAGGCAGAAATTCCTGAAAGGATCAGGTAGGGCTTCCAGGGCCCACTAGGATCTGGTGGCTTCATTCAAAGAGCAAAAGAGAAGGTAGTAGAGAATCTCAGATATGTGTGTATGGGGTTAGGGATGGTAATAAGATTGGCATTTTAAAGGATTTAATTTAGTTACAATGTAAGAAATAAATTGAAGTGGAACCAGTGGTTGTGGTAAGCATTTGGAAGGCACTATAGTTCTCCAAGTGATTAAGAAAAATAGTAAGAAATATGACAACTTTAGCAAAAAAACTGAATGTGATATAGATGTAAAGCTTGACACATTAATAGGCTCATTGGAAGATGGAGAGAACTATGCAAAAACAAATGGGTCTGATCCCTAGAGTTGATGATTCCTGCATCAAAAATTGGAAATTATTACCAAGAATAACTGCTGGAACACATTTTCAGTTCCTTAATCCTAAAGGAAAAGGTAATAGTATAGGGTAGTACCTCCACATAGAGGACTTAAATCAGACAATGTCAGTTGATAGTTATTACACTGTTTTATTTACATCTCCACGAACACCAAAATAAAGATCTGATTTTTACAGGGATTGGATCTCATCATTAGGATCTCAGTTCAAATAGCACCTTCCCATTAAATCATCATGCTGTACACCTTAAGCTTGTACAGTAATGTATGTCAATTATTTCTCAATAAAACTGTGAAATAAAGAAGACTGGAAAAAAGTATTACTTCCCCTAAGACATCTTCTTTGATCATTCCCCATAACACATCAACTTTGTAGCAGTTATTACTCTATGAAATCATCACATATATTTATCTTGTTGATTGCCTCTTGTAAAGTATATATTCCATGACAGCAGGAAAATTGTTTTTCAAATGTTCTGCCTCATCACCTAGAGCAATACCTAGCACAGAGTAGGTACTCAATAATAGTTAAATATTTATGTGAATGATGTCATAGGCACAAGGGACGAGAGCACAATGGAGAGAAAGTCTTTATGTCTCTATGCCCCAAATTTTGAGAAAAAAGAAAACAAACCAGAGGAAAAAAAGGCTAAGTAATGTCTTTCAATATATTTATTTACAGAGTCTTTTCTCAAAAGAGCTTACAGTCATTTTCAGAGATGTCCGCCCTACTATCCACTACACATCACTGTGTACACTAGCATTCAGTATGGAGATTCCATGCGCCTGTAGTCCGTCTCATAAATTCTGGTGTCATATTTTACAATTAATAAATATTTACTACCACCATTGTCTACTTCAGATGCTGAGGAGCATATTTAAGGCTCCTTGGGAGACATAAATATTTCATGTTAAGCATTCTATGTGACAAGTACAAAATATAACAACAAAATTCAACGGGTGGAGCACATTTCACATAATCAATCATGTCCTAAGACAAGTGTTACAAATAAAATGGATGAGTTCAACATTTCTGGGTCAAATATAATTGCCACCATGCACTTACATATTGATAGCAGTAAAGTGAATAGAAACATTAGGTATAAAGTGTATTTTAGATAAATATAGTAATGTATATGAAGATAAATTATTAAATTATCATAATATGTACATTGAGATACACATTTTTTTAAAGGCAGACTCAATCAAAATAGTATCTGAATAGCAATAAGTATAGCACATACGTTCATAAACTCCCTACTGGAAAATAAAAGCTGAAGCTGGCAGATTTCTCTATGTATTTGTCAGAAGGTTCTATGCTGAAGTAACAAATAACCTAAAAATCTCAGTAGTTTAAGACAACAAAAGTTTATTCCTCATCCATGTAAAGTCCATTTGAGTCCAGGCTACTTCCCAGGGCATCAGTCAACCATGCAGTGACTCATATATCCAGGGGGCTTTAATCCTGTGATTCTGACATCTCAGCTCAGGATGTCCACACCACCACAGGAAGGAAGGGAAGACACGAGCTAATCGCTAAGAGGCTTTTAATTTCATTGCCCTGGAGGTGGCACACATCATTTTAACACACTTTTATTGACCAGACCTAATTACATGGTCTCACCTGACTGCAAGGTGTAATTTTTTTCTGTGCCCAGGGAGAAGTGACAACCACACTTGATTTTTTTTAAACTCTAAAACTTCATAATTAGCATGATAACATATCACAAATCCATCACCGATTAAACAAAATAGATTTCTCATCTAAAAAATATATTCTGTATAATCATGGTAAATTATCATTCAAAGAGTTTACAGAATACAGATGGCAAGAAATAGTCCTAACATTTAATTGGATGTATGATAGAATTTAGTTGGCAGATGTGAGAATTAGTTTTTAAAAGAACATTTGGTCAGCATCTAATGTAACCAAATAAGCAGGCTTTTACTTTGTGGCACAACTAAATCAATCTTCCAACAAAAAAGATTAATGTCACTCAGACCAAAAGCAAATTACCAGTAAAATGTAGAAAAACGATTGGGAGAAAGATCTTTTAGCTCAGAGAGCATGCAAACTGTCATCTCATTACTCTAAGATACTAAAGATGAGGTATATCTCTGTTTTCAACATTATTCTCTCTTTCTCTGCTACCACCTCCTCTCTCTCTCTCTCTCTCACTAATGCAAGGATGGTTATGACACTGGTTACAGCTAAGGGTGACTCAGCATTCGCTGCCACCAGAACTTTCTAAGGAGGTTTATAAAATGTACCTTAGAACTATCCACCTAGGGGAGAAGTGAAAGAAGTGTTTATCAATCCATTGGTTCCTATTCCCCATTGATAAAGTGTTGCACTATGGAGTTTTAACTCTGCCACATTTCCAAGCAGTGCATGCAGGGGAATCAAGCAATTTCTGCAGGCTTCCCAGCTGGCTTCCTATACGATGTATTCAAAAAAGCCCCAGGGCAGGAAGAGAAAGGTCCAGGGGGTGCAAATAACTGACTAGGTGCAGTCAGGTTAACCTGTGCAAAACATTGGCACAGAACTAATGCAGCATGGCTGAAATAGTTGGTAAGGGCAAGAGCTATGAAGTTGGCACAAGAGCTCTTCAAAGGTTCATTACTCTACAAGAGTTAAGATGGACGTGGTGAAAGTGAATTCTTATTATGTAGTTACTCTACCAATATTTCTTTTTCTTCCTCCAAGATGGATCAGGTTGAGCCTTCAATATATCCTGTAAATATCCAGACTTGTATAACTATAATCTAATAAGGCAATGACTAAAATACTACTTTAAGAAAATAAATGGCAATTAAAAGAGATGTCTATAACATGCAGCAATTTTGAATTATTTTCTTAGCCAGTGGGAGAATTTGTTCCACTAAATTAGTAGATAAACTTCCTTCTTCTAAAAATAATATTAACTAAGCCATGAAAATTGATTTATTCTCTCACATAAATATTTGAGTCTCAAAGCAAAGAATAGGGGTTTGGCAATTCATTTAAGGGAAATTCATTTAAATTTTTATTTTTTTAAAACTTTGACCCTGTTGATCCATTTCTCCCACCCCATCCCTGCCTCTGGCAACCACCAATTTGCTCTTTGCATCTATGAGTTCAGTCTGGGGGAGGGGGCATTAGATTCCATATGTAACAGGAGTCATACAGTATTTATTTTTCTCTAACTTATTTCACTGAGCATAATGCCCTCTAGGTCCATCCATGTTGTTGCAAATTGCAAGACTTCCCTCTTTTTATGCCTGAATAATATTCCATTTTGTGTGTGTGTGTGTGTGTGTGTGTGTGTGTGTGTGTGTGTGTGTGTGTATCTCACATCTTTATCCATTCATCCTTCAGTGGGCACAGGTTGTTTCCATATCTTATCTATTTTAAATGCTGCTGCAGTAACATGGAGTGCATGTATCTTTTCAAGTTATTTTAGTGTTTTTGTTTCCTTTAGATACTTTAGATAAATACCCAGAAGTGAAGTTGCTGGATCATATGGTAGTTCTATTTTTAACTTTTTGAGGAATGTCAAAAGTTCAGAAATAACAGAAGTAAAACCTATGAATCACCAAAGTAGTAATTAGTAAAAGTTTATTGTGCACACATTAAGAATACAGTTTGCAAACCAGAAACTCTCAAACCAAAACGTGGAATGAGGCACAGGGGTATATTGTCATAAAGCAGCTTATATAGTGAGAAATCAGTGACTTTATTCTTCACAGTGACTGGTTGTAATATGAGAATTTTCTTCAATGATAGAGAATTGGTTAGTGGTTACCTCATATCAATCAACCTTGGGAAACAGTTTAAGTTTTGCTTATGATTTCTAGGGACATAAGCAAGAAATGACCCAGGTCAAGTTAGTCTTGCGAAATAAGATAAATTAAGTTTTGCTTGTATAACTAAACCAGTTTTGTCTGCTCAAGGAGTTTTAAAGGCTGGTGTACATTTGTTTTTGGTTTTAACAGGAACCTCCATAGTGTTAAATTTGGTACATGGCTGTACCAATGTACATTCCCACTAACAGCGCACAAGGGTTCCATTTTCCTCACATCTGCACCAACACTTTTCATTTCTTGTCTTTTTGAAAATAATGATTCTAACAGGTGTGAAATGATATCTCACTGTGGGTTTGATTTTCATTTCCCTGGCGATTAATGACGTTGAGTATCTGTTCCATGTACCTGTTGGCCAACTGTAATGCCTTCTTCAGAAAAATGTCTCTTCAGATATTCTGTCCATTTTTAAGTCAGATTGTTTGCCTTTGTGCTATTGAGTTGATTAAGTTCTTTTACATTTTGAATATTAACCCCTTATCATATATATGATTTGTAAATATTTTCTCCCATTCAGTAGGCAGCGTTTTTATTTTGTTCATGGTTTCCTTTGCTGTGTGGAAGCTTTTTAGTCTGACATAGTCTCACTTGTTTATTTTTGCTTTTGTTACTTTTACTTTTGATGTCAGATTCAAAAAAATCATTGCCAAGACCTACGCTAAGGAGCTTACCTCCTATGTTTTTTTCTAGCAGTTTTATGGTTTCAAGTCTGACGTTCAAGTCTTTAATCTATTTTGAGTTAATTTTTGTGTATGGTATGTTAGTGGTCCAGTTTCATTCTTTTTCATGTGACTGTCCAATTTTCTCAACACCATCTCATTACTCTAAGATACTAAAGATTAGGTATACCACTATATTTCACATTATTCTTTCTTTTAAATGTCATTCTCTCTTTAAATATGCTCTGAAACTTTTGAAAATTGGTAAATTTTTCATTCTTTATCAGATAACATTGAATCCTCAGCAAATATTTAACACAACTTTAGAGCAGAAATTTTAAATTGTAGAAGCATATGTAGAAAATAATTCAATTTTTTATTTGACTCTTACATTTTAATTTGGACTTTTGATTTTAATGGATTCCAAAGTATAAACACCATTTTAATTATTTCCACTTAGAAACTAATTGTTTTTAGGGCCAAGTAAAATGTTATTAATTTTGTAATTTTTCATATTAAATGCATTTTACCTTTCTAATTTTTCCAAAATGCTTTGTTTTTTGGACATTTATACTGATTAAATTGATCTCATTTACGTTTTAATGTTGATGGTATCAATTACAACTTACTATGGCTTTTCTACCTTTCCAACAGTTGTCGTCTGAGATTTGCTTTATATTACACTTCCAATAGACATATGAGAATAAACTATGTTCTCTTAGAAGTCAGTGGTTTAAATAATATTACTTTAAAAAATAATAATAAATAAATCATATTACTTTAAAAAAAGATATTTAATATATGCAAAAGCAAATTTTTAAAGTAATTATAGCAGTTTTTAAACCCACATAATCAGTCAAATAAAGAGAAAATATATAGAAAAACACACAAAAACAAATGAAATAATATGGACAATAAATTTAACTGCTAATACATGTACATATACATCCTATAAATAGAGAATACACAACTTTTCAATTATATGAAAAAATTTTTTAAATGTATGACATTGTTCACAGAGGTAAAACTCAGTGAGTGCAAAGAATATAAAACATGTGACCACATTTTTATACCATAATGCAGTAAGTCCAGAATTTAATAACAAAAATATAAATGAACAAGGAAATAAAACTTTAAAATTATTTAAGCAACTTAATTCATTTAAGCAACTAATTAATAACAATAAAGCTATTATATTCATATACTATTCATAAATATAACAAATTAAATATCTTCTTTAAAAAACATATAAAAATAAGAAATGAGATAACAACAATTGGAGAAACTTTCTAAAGTTATGAAATGCTAGTATCCATGAGCTTATGTTGATATATTTTACATCCTAGTCTAATGGATTTTCTGACAAAATTAGAATTCCCATAATTATTTCAAGAATTAGAAAATCAAATTAGGCCAATGACAATAGAACTAGAAAATCTAAGAAAGAATTATCCTAAAATAATATCTTTGTCCATATATATTTTCTGGTAAATTCACATGAATATTAGACACTGAATAATTCCCACTCCTCATAATCTCTTTCAGAATATATAGTGGGATTAAATGTTGTGTATTCCCGCTGGTATTAAAAAAAATAGACAAGGTAGCACAAATAAAAAATTATAGAATGAAACATAAATTATATGTAAAAATGCCAAATAAAATACTACAAATTGAATTCAGTAATTTGTTAAAACTTAATCCACCACAACCAAATAGGGTTTTCCCCAAAATGCAAAAATATTTTTGTATAAATCATAACACAGATAAACCCTAGATGAAAAAATATGTGCTCATCCCAAAAGATCCAAAAGATATTTGATGAAACTTGACCACAATCCCAAGAAAGATTCTTAGTAAAATAGCAATAGGTGGGCACTCCCTTAAAATTACCCTATCTACCTTAAATGAACAAACAACTACACATTAATGAGCAAGCATTAGAGGCTTTTCCAATAATATATTTTTAAGTTTTATAATAAGGATACCTGCTGTGCTAATTACTATTTAACCTCATTCTATCCTATGCAATAAGACAAGAAATAGAAATCAATAGAAATTTTGTAGTCAAAATTATTGTTTTTTTAAGATTAATGATCTATGTAGAAGACCTAAGAAAACATACTAAAATAAAATTAAATTTAAAAAGTAAGTTTATTAAGGTAATGGACAGAAAAACTAATATGACAAATCTAAGATATAACTAATAAAGTAGCAATAACAATTCATAAAATATAATTAAAAAGATAACTTAAGATAGAAATTAAATAAACAAATATATGTGAATAATGTATAGAGAAAAGTATCAAATTTTGCTAAGAACTATAAAACCAGGTTTGACTGTATAAGAGATACAGAAAGTTCTTGATGGGAATAATGAGTGTTATGAATATGGTAATTTCCTCCAATTTAACATAATTCCAATTAACATCCTCATTAAGTCAGTTTGAATTTGATAAAAATCACATTTTTAAAAAATGATGGTGTAAAAAAGAAGAATTTTGAAAGAGAAAGTCATAAAGGGAAATAAGAATCAAATTAAATCCCCATGAATTCATCCACATATCTCATAAAAAGTTTTAATTAAAATGTGCCTGGCAAGAAGACCAAAAAATGTTCTAGGTCTTCTCTCAATTCATCATTTTGCAGCAACTTGGTTTACTTCTGGGAAATGTTAGTTGCTTTAAAAGAAGCATGACAAAATAGCATGCGGTGATGAGAAACAGTTTTAGAATTTCATTAATGCCCACATAGATTTTAAGAACCTTCCCTAAGAAATGAAAATTTAAACCAAACATAAAAGACAGTTTTAAAGTAAAAGAAACTGTATATTCCTTTATCAAGGAAAGAAAATTTTTTTTCTCTCGAAATGAGATTCTTTTAAAGACAATTGCTTAATGGTTTGTCATAGGTGTAACATGATTTTAACCTTTATTGCTCATTTGGAATAAACTTAACACAAACTTTTATGAAATGTCCATAATTTTAATTATTTTCTTTTGTAAAGTCTATGTATTTATTTGCAATTTAAACATGAATGAGGAAAAAGTTAACAGATCACTCCACTCAGAGGATGGCATGGATTTTAATACTCACTGTCCAGTGAATATGCAGCATTATCATAAGCAATATTCTCTTATAATTCTTCTGTCATTCTGAGAAGTGATTATTACACAGACACAATTCATATTAATATTTAGGTTTATCAAATGTATAATTATAATTTAAAAATTAAAATTGTACTGAAAGTCATATATCTATATAGCTAAAGTACTCTCCTATCCTCTCATAAACCCCAGTCCTTCTTAGGAAAGCAGCCACTTTCAAATCTTACCTACTACTTCTGTGTAATGCTGAGATTAAGCTAATAAAATCTTCTAGTATTTTGCATTTTTAAAAATTTTATATATTTCTAACTCTTACAATCTAATACTTTTTGTTTTATCTTTAGCTGCTACACTATTTGTTTCAGATATATTTATATCTATTATGTCTTCTTCATTCATATTTTTTAATATGTATGGTGTCACTCTTAATCCTCTTTAGTGCTATTAATTTTAAATCCCACCTTGTTAGACAATAAGTTTACCATTTTTATTTTCTTTTGGTTTCAGATACCTGCTATCTCTTTGTCTCCACCTTTGTTTTCCCCTTCTTCTTCTCTTCCTCCTCCTCCTCCTTCTTTTTCTTCTTCTTCTTCTTCTTATTATTATTATTATCACGATTTTAAGTGTTTTCTTTGGAAACAGCATATATCTGTGTTTTCTTTCTATTCTAATCCGTGTCTGTCTTTTAATGGATAGTTTCAGTCTATTCTCATTTAGTGTAATTAATATATCTGATTTTGTTCATTCTACCTGACCTAGAATGATTCTAGCTATTTTATTGATTTCCATTCTAAATTTCTCCCAATTAGTTTGAAGATTTTATATTTTTCCTTCCTTTAGCTATGATCCCTCTCGTTACTTTCTTAAACACACATATTCAAATCTATTATTATTTATTCTATTATATTACCAACTATTCCCTCACTAAAACTCATTGCCTCTCTCACAGTGATTTCTAATTCTCATCTTCTTTTGCTTTACTTCCTCCTCCCATAAAATAAAACCTTTAAAATAGGGTTTCTTCTCTTTTTTCCCCATTTTTCCCTTCCCGTGATGAGTGAAATCTTTGGAACATTTTTATTTCCTTACTCCCCAACCTCACACTGGTAGGGTTTGTAAGGGAATTGTGTAGTTAGACTTTCTCTCACAAAATATCTCTTCTGTTTTAAATGATCTTATTTAGCACTTGTGTCATGTATTGCCAGTCTATCCTTAATCAATATATTTCTATCTCTGTATTGTTTTCTATATCTTTACATTACTATCCATTGTTCACTAATATGTCCTTTTGGGGGTTTCTGTTCATTTGCATTTTAGTTAGAATCTTTTCTCTGACCTCAGTTGGAGTTGGCAACTTTCATTGTTCATCCATGGGACCTTCTTTCTTCTCTCCAGGCACATGGCAGGATCTATACTTCCCTCCCCCAGCAGTTCAGTAGGATCATGACACTGGTCTAGTCAATGAGCTGTAAGCAGAAATGGTGTATGTCACCTGTTTCTGCTGTGAGAATCTCGGGGGCTCTCTTGTCAAGGACATTAAACTGAGTATCAGCAGTGATCATATGTACTGATTTGACTCAAACTATTTTTTAATCCCAAATCATATTTATAATTTCCTGACAGTATTACTGGTGGTGCATTTGGGTTTTTCCAAATGGCTATATTAATTCAGCTATCCAGATATCTCCTCAGGCATTCTATTTCATTAGGCTTGTATCTAGGTCTTTCAAACTGATTGTTCTACCTCTGTTAGGCTTCTCAAATGGGTGGCTGCTTTTCCATGTCAGCTCAATTGGGTTTAGATTTCATTGTTGTAATATCCTAAATGATGGGACTCCTAAAGGTGTTGAAAGGTAAAATGTCATCCATAGCCCTCCCCCATCCGAAAGACACAGGTTTCTATAAGAAATCATCTGTTTTCCAGTCTCCCCATACTCTCATGGCTTCATGGGTAGAGGAAGCTCAGCCCACTGGCTCAGCTGTCTCCCAGCCCTCTGGGAATCTTTGATATCCAGTACACTAACACAGCTCAACATCCAGCTGCCCCTTGGGTCCACAATGGCTTAAGCAAAGTTTTTCCTATGATCTGCTGCCCTCAACTCATCATCCCTGGTCTCCAACCCCACTGGTCATATCACTATTAGGTTCAAAGAGAAGAGAACCTAATACTGCAAACTTCAACAAAGCCAAAGTTCTCATGCAGAGGGACTTCGGGCATATGGAGTTGCCTGATGGTCTCAGAAAGGCATGTAGGTTGCCAGTGGGGAGTAGGGGGAAAAGAGGGAGAAAAGGAGGAAGCCTACTCCAGACTATCAGTTCCAGAATTCTCTCCCCTAATGGCTCCCTGGACAGCTAATCTATTAGCTGCCTCTTTGGTATTCATCTTAAATGAATACTTAAAATACTTAAAAATTGTAGGTCTTTATTTTGGGCAGAAACTCTTGACTTCCTATTTTAGTATTTGAGGCTTAAATTCTCTTATTCTGCTACCACCATTCCCAAATTTCTCTCCCACAGCATTCCAATATTGCAGTATTATGTTTGGTTAAATCATTAGTCAACTTTTATACAATTACACTATTGTAAAGATTATTTATTCACTGCTATGCCAAGCAGTTTATGTTTCTTTCTCAATACAACTTTTTTTCCTTAGAATACGTTTCTGTTTTTTAAATTTTTATTTGGGGTTTATGTATCTATTGTTGGTATTTGTTCAAATGTTCCATCAAAGCTATCAAATGCCTAGTAATAATTTTCCAAAATACCCGAATACTTTAGAAAACTTGAAGTTCTTCCACACAGCCCTCTAACCACTTGCTCTAAAATGAAGGATTACTTCTTTCTGGGCATGAAACACAGCTGGAATTTCAGTTTTTCATTCTCCTGTATTGGGTAGCCATTTTCCTGGATAGCATGCTTTTTTTGTGCATGTATAAGTTTATCATTTATTTTTCTTAGGTACATTCTCTAGAACCTACCTAAGGCAGATTACATAAGAGCTAAATTATTGAGTCCTTACCTTTTTGAGATTGTGTTTATACTCCTCTCACAATTGATTGACATTTAGCCGGACTATAGTATTATAGGATGCAAACCGTCTTTTCTTAGAATTTAGAGGAATCGTTTCAAGGGTTTCTAGGGTATGGGTTAGCATTGAGATATGAATGACATTTTGATTTCCTATCATTTGTAATGAACCAGTTTTCCACTCATACAACCTTTTGAATCTTTAAGAAATGCCTCTTTAGTCCTAGTGTGCTGAAGTTACACAATAATATGCCTTGGTGTGTTTTCTTCATTTTACTGGACATTCAATGGAAACTTGATCTGAGGACTGGTGTCTTTCAGATCTGAGGAATTTCTTTTATTATTTATTTGATACTATTCCCTTATTTTTATTGTTCTCTTTTGACTATAACTCCTATTATTTGCAAGTATGTAAACTTTCTCTTCTACTTCCCAGAATGTTAAATGGTCAATCTGGTGAATATTAGAGGAGACTTAAGCTGTAGGATTAGTAACTTTGATTATGGAAAAGGATTTATATTAGAAAGCCTGAGAAAATAATTGAAGCACAAAATTATTAAGCTATGAATGAAATGTAAGATAATTGTACCAATGCTAATTAATTAACTTTAGAATTTAGAGATTAAACAACATAAACCAAAATAAATATGTATATATGTTATCATAATTAGGCTTTAATGTTACATGAAATGGGAAGAATGATTAATAATAACAGATAGCTGCGACATACTAAGAAATATAGATGTGGTCTCTGCCCCCAGTTCCTGAAACAGTGCTCCTAAAACCCTTGTAATTTCCTGAGTAATAGTCGTGATAGTAGCATCTTAGACTGAACTCTTAAATTCCTTGGAATTTCCTGGGTGAAAGGATCATCTTTTGTTCTAGTGAAACAACTCTTGCTGGGCTCCTGGATGGGGGCTGTAACCAGAAAGACCAAGCATGATTAGAAGTTTGGAACTTTCAGCCCCACTCCCAATACTCTGGGGAAGGGAAAAGGATTGGAGATTGGAGATTGACCATGCCTATGTGATGAAGACTTCATTAAAAATTTCCTAAACTATGGAGTTCAGAGAGCTTCCAGGTTGGTGAACACTACCTATACTGGGAGAGTGGTGCACCCCAAATCCATGGGCACAGATGTTCCTGAGCTCAGACTTAGCCCTATATATCTCTTCATCTGACTGATCATCTGTATCCTTCCTTCATTGTATCCTTTATGATAAACCAGTAGATGTAAACAAGTGTTCTTTGAGTTCTTTGAGCCATTATAGCAAATTATTAAACCTAGGAGGGGGTTATGGGAACCCTTGATTTACAGCCAGTTTATCAGAAGTACAGGTGACAACCTTGGACAACCTTACAACTGGCATCTGAAGTTGGAGATAGTCATATGAGATTGAGCCCTTAACCTGTAGAGTCTGTGCTAACTGTGGGTAGTTAGTGTCATAACTGAATTGTCTGACACCTACTTGGTATTGAGAGAGTTGGAGAATTGGTTGGTGTGGGGAAAAAAACACACACACACATTTGGTATCAGAAGTGTTGTAAGTAGAAGAAAGAAAAGTTTCCCATCAGTAGCATATAGGACATTTATTATGTCCAGGTACTATGCTAAGTTCCTTACACATATCATTTATTTGCATTCATACAACCATTTTAAAGATGAGATTTTTAGAGAACAAAGAGTAGAGAACGATGGCATGTGCACACTGAGTAAGCAACAGGGCTGGGACTGTCACCTAGGTCAGATGGTGTAAAAGGTCCACACCCCACATACTCCTGCCTCTAAGGCTTTTGTGTTGGCTGTAGTTCAGTAGTTTCTGTCATACGGGGACAGCCTTATAAATAAAGTAATATTTCATATGTCACTACGTGACAGAAAGACAGCAGCCCAGTAACATTTTAAACTTGCTCTAGTCATGAAACGTTGTGTAAAAAGAAGTACACTTTCAAAATGAGATAATCAAAGGAATTAATTTGAATAGCTTGGTAACTCCCCATCAGCCTGAACCTTCAGACAGGAAAGGTGAAGGACTATTTTTTTGCTCACACAGTTGATATTTCTTCTTTCCTTTCTTCCTTCCTTCTAACACATTTTCTTGGAATGCATATCCTATGCATTACAGGGGATGTAAAATGAATCAGATGATGAATTCTGCCCTCAGAGAACTTAAAAGGCTATGAAGTATCAACTCTCATTATGAGGATTCAGAGAAGGTGAAATGACTCCTGGCTGAGATTAGTTTGAGAAAGGGTGTAGAGTTGGGCACGGAGAAAAGCAAACAGCTCCTACCCTGCAGCAGAAGCATACAAAGCATGAGGGAAGAGTAAAGGCAAATTATGACTGAAAAGCAGTTTGGGCTCAGATGCCAAAAGCCCTAGTATGAAAAGCAAGGAATTTTTACCTTATTCTATGAGTCAAGAGCCTGCACACTTTTTTTGACTAAATACCCTCTATCAGTTACAAAATAAATAAATAAATTAGAATAAAATCAGGAGCACCAAAAAATTTTAGAAACCAGTAAAAAATAAAATAGCACTGTGTGTGTAGTGTGCATAATAGATGGTTATAGAGCTAGCTATAACTATCATTAGCTGATATCTATAGGCAAATATCCGCTTAGAGTAAGGGACATCACTAAAAATAATTATTATAAATCCATATTCCAAATAATCTTGATTGTTTTAATAAATACTTGGTAACTTCTCATTGTGTCATACTAGAACATACTTGTTTTTATCTTGTAACAAGCCTGACAAAATGCCCATGAATAAAATGGAAAGAACCAACATCACTTTTTTCCCCAATATTTACATTATTTATGATTGTTCAACCTGCAACTTCTTTTTAGGATTATCTTACTACCTTAATTTGTGAAAGCTCATGTAGTTAAAATGATAATATAGTCAATAACTCCACAAAGTCTAGCACAAATAAACTGCATTAATAACATTATGCTGACAGCAAAAAATATAAATTAAAAAATGAGATTCTGCTGTTCCCCTCTATCCAATGCGTCACTTTCATTCTTTCTTCAGGATAGCTCTCAAATTGTATATGATATATGATATACTGGAAAATGGACCACTTGTATATGAGTGTCGATCCATATGTTTACATTATTAGTAAAGATTTGTTTCCTATTAGTAGATACAAAAATATAAGTTTTACTAGTTCTTCCCATACCTCAGTTTATCATCTTGAAAATATCTAGAGTGTACATGTCTCTACTTTGAAGACTTCTATAGGCAGAGATGAACCAATGAGGAGTCTTACACAGAAGACATAGGTTGAGCTATGGTTGAAGCAGAGTAAGCTGACAGCAGAGTGTGCAAAGATACTAAGCAAGAATGTGGGAGTGATACCGTGAAGTGACAAACTACTGTTAGAGTCAGTTCAGGAATGTTGCATCCAGATCTAATGATGGCTTTACTGGCGTACAAGGAGATTGCTCATATCAAATTTCATACATTGTTACAACTAATATTTCTATTTATTCTGATTTTTCCCATTGAGATAAAAAATAATCCTCAAGTAGCAGCAAAGATGTAAGTAACAATTTTGAAAATGAGACAAATAATAATATATCAAATCAACTTCGTATCTGATGTTGATGATTCTCACAGATGGATGTTATGAGCAAAGTGACAAGCTCTCTTTTTTCAATTGAGGTATAATTGACTTAGAACATCATATTAGTTTCAGGTGTACAGCATAATGATTCGATATTTGTATACACTGCAAAATGATCCGCACGTTAAGTCTTATTACCATCCCTTAACATACGTAGTTATATTTTTTTTTCTTTTTTCTTCTGTGATGAGGACTTTTGAGATTTACTCTCTTAGCAACTTTTAAATATGCTGTACAGAATTATTAACTAGAGTCACCATGCTGGACATTACATCCACACGACTTATTTATAACTGGAAGTTTGCACCTTTTTTAAAAAATTATTATATGGTTTTGTATGTACTTTTATTTTATTTATTTATTTATTTATTTATTTATGGCTGCATTGGGTCTTCGTTGCTTTGCGTGGGCTTTCTCTAGTTGCAGTGAGTGGGAGTATTCTTCCTTGCGATGCGTGGGCTTTGCATTGCGGTGGCTTCTCTTGTTGCAGAGCACGGGGTGCAGACTTCAGTAGTTGTGGCATGTGGGCCCAGAGCGGAGGCTCAGTAGTTGTGGTGCCTGGGCTTAGTTGCTCTGCAGGAAGTGGGATCTGGGATCTTCCCAGACCAGGGCTTGAACCTGCATCCCCTGCATTGGCACGCAGATTCTTAACCACTGCACCACCAGGGAAGCCCTGGAAGTTTGCACCTTTTGACACCACTTTACCCACCTCCACTTTCCTCCCCTCTGGAACCCACTAATCTATTCTGTATCTATGAGCTTGGTTTATTTTGTTTTTAAGCTTCTGCAGTACAAGTGAGATCATACAGTATTTGTGTTTCTCTGTCTGACTTATTTCACTTAGCATAATGCCCTCCAGGTCCATCCGTGTTATTGCAAATGACAAGATTTCATTCTTTTTTTATGACTGAATAGTATCTGATTGGATATATATAACACATCATTTTAATCCATTCATCCACTGATGGACACTTAGGTTGTTTCCATATCTTGGCTTTTGTAATTAATGCTATAGTGAACACGGGGCATAAGTTCTTAAACTATTTTTATTAACTAAATACTAAGTTCAGTTCTAATTGCAGGAATCTGTGTGTTGTCAAAAACTAATATTAGAGGAAAATACAATCCTTTTAAAATAATAATTTTACAGTGTCTCAATCTCTCATAATAAAATTGAGATTATTTGAATTACAGTGAAAAGAATAGCTGACAAAATGTCCAGCATGGTGACTCTATTTAGTAGCTGACAAAATGTAACTTAAAGCAGTAGTTCTTGAACTTTAATGTGCATCAGAATTACCAAGAGAGCTTGTTAAAACAACGAGTGCTTGGTCCCATACCCAGTGTTTCTAATTCAGCAAGTTTCGGGGGGGTGGGTGTGGGAATTCTCCTTTCTAACAAATTTCCTGGTAATACTGACATTGCTGGTTCAAGGACCACATTTTGAGAACCGCTGGCTTAAATTTATGAGTTCTGGAGGCAGGTGTTTTCTGTGTTGGTTAAGCCAGCAATAACCATGTCCCACGTGCTCCCCATCTTTCCTCTTTTCCATTTTCCTGGTGTTTCCCGCATTGTCACAAGAGGTCTGCTGTAGCTCTTTGCGCCATGTGTTCATGCAACCATATCCAAAGGCAAGCAGTATGGATGTGTTTCCTCTCTAAAGAAAACCTATCCTCAAAACCTCCAACAGGCCTTTCCCCTCCGCTCCCATTAGCCAGGATTTGACAAATTTTATTGCCTATTTTTAAGAAAATCTGGTGAAGGAGAATATCTGGCATTCAGGGCCTTATATTTAAAGACTAACTTTCTCAGCCTAAAGGCAGAGAGGTAACCTTCCACAAGGTTACTACAGTCTTGCCTACCCAAGCCTCCTTCATATTCACACCAAGGGAACATTCACCTTTAAAAAATAAATTAAAAACTAAAGCTGAGGTTTAAGGTAGTCTGTGTTACGTTAGCCCATGCCCTAAGAACCCTCATTATGAAAATCCGTTTCCTAGAAAAAGCACAGGAAACACTCATAAAAGAAGGGAAAAAAAAGAAGTTTTAATCTAATTAAATAAATGCTAATTTTGTAAATTAACCTCAAGCCTATGGAATAAAGCATCCCTAGCATCCAAAAACTCAGGGCTATAGGATACGGAGTCATTACTGCTATTAAATGGCTTTACACAGTATTTGGTACATTGGTTCACACCTGGAAATAAACCTAAGACACTTGATTGGCAATACTTCACTATATTTAACTCCAGATTTGGGCTAAATTAAAGAAAATGGAGTGTTGCTCTCCAGGACTGACTACATAATTTGCAGTTCCAATGTTATATAAAAATGCAAGTCCCTTGTTCAAAAATTATTTAGGATTTCAAGATAGTGACAGTAGAACATTAAACCAAGCATGGCACCCTTCTGAATGCAGGGCCCTGTGCTACTGCACAAATCACTCACCTGTGAAGTGGCTGTGCTGCTATTTCCTTCCTTAATTCCTGAAGTGCCTTTGAAAAATCCAGCTTCTTCTCATTTTTTTATGCATTTTCTTCTTATCTGTCCCACTCAAGTAAGGGGAAGAAGCACTATAGTACTTTTCTAAACAAAGAATCTTCTTTCAATTATAAATCATCCCACTCAGCAAATGCAGGTGACTTTGGTTTAAATAGCAATATTTTTCCATCCCACTGCATATGGATAGGTAGATGAATAAATAGCTGGATGGACTGAGCGACTCAGCAAGTAAAAAGATTTTGTCAGTTTGAGACAGCAGGGTGTATGTGTGTAGAAGGTGAACATTTTGGACCTAGAATCAAAGGAAAAAAAAAAAAGAGGTTTATCTGCATTTGAAATGTGCATATCAACGAGGGTCATCAGTTATGCTGAGAGTTACAGAACAGACTTTTAAAAGTTAAAGCCCTCTACCTCCATGTCAAGTTCAATGCAGGAGCAAATTTTATCAGTCTGGTGTCCTTGTAGCATCAAAGGAATATTTGTCTGTTCCCCCTTGTAGCACCCAGGAACAGGGCATGTTTTGCCTTTGTAAGGAGATGAAATGCTCGCCTGATAAATCACCTGTCAATTGAATCGATGTAGACAGCTAATGTAGCTAAATTGAGAGAGGAGGATGGCCTGAAAGGGAGGGGGGTAGGAGAAGAGGGATTTGGCAACTACACAAATAATGCTATCTTAGTAACTTACTTTTTGCTTTAGAAAAAGGATATAGCAATGTGTTCTCTGAAGTGCATTTTCTCACCCTCCCGTCTCTTCCTTGAACCACATCCTTTGAGGTATCTTTTGTATACATTACAATTTGCATATGCACTCAGCTTATTTGAAATGAGGTAGCTCCTATACACCACACCAGCTTTCCACTGTCTGTCTGCTTTTGAAGAATGAATGAGACCACCCTATTCTGGTGCATCTGTTACTTCACAGTACCGAAGAAAGCATTTACTATACCATCTGAATAGTTATGATGTTCCTGAAGTGAGTTATGATTAAATTAATTAAATAATTTGTTAGAATCTAACTCCATTGTAAAAAAAAAAAAAATGGATTTCCAATCACTTTGACTGAGTGAATGTTCTTTCATTTCTAATATGGCGAATTATATCTGTTAAAGTTCCTCTGGCGGAGTTGAGTTGTGTGTGGCTCCAAATTGGCGGCAGTTGAATTAAAACAGAAGTCATTGTATCTGCTCTGTGGGAAAGGCAAGGCTCCCTAGACAACCAGTGAAACTGGAGAAGCTGTCAGCTAATCAATCTGACAAGGATTAACATCCGCAAACAATTGTTTGGATTTGCTGTTTCTGTCTCTGGTGACAAGGAGATGTGAAGTTTAAAAATTGATTGTCTTTTCCTGTACAAGCTTGTGACAATATTCTATAATTGAGGATAAATACATCGATTCTAAAATTTATTTTAATCTTTGAAATTATAGTTTTAGGTAATCTTAGAATATTCGAGGGGGGTGATCCAGGGTATCTTAAGAATGGCTACAAATTTTACAAATGTAAGGCTGGAAAAAGTTTTAAGGTAGATGATGATTTAATGTATTTTCTTAAGGAAAGAGTTCAATGCCACTCCACAGAGTGTTCTTTAGGATCAATGCTGTACCATATTACGTGAGGAATACATGTGCTGTTCTGCATCATGGAAACCCATTATTTCCCCTGTTTCCCTAGAAAACTCCTTTAAGCCTGAGATCAATCATTGCCTCCCCTTGGAGGCCTTCCCAATCCCAGAAACCAACAGGTGATCCTTCATTACGCTACTGTTACACGGGTACAACTTCTAAGAGGTAATGGTTTGTGAATTTTTGAGATAATTTTGGGCATTAGGTCTGGAAAACTAGATTGTTGAGTTTAGTTTTTATCCTGTAACAAATAGCTTGAGAAGGAGGAGAGCTATATTTTGCTTTTTGTTGAAAGTGGAGACTTTGGAAGACTTGTCATTCAGTGGTTTGAATGATTCTTTTTAAAGGATATATTCAAGAAACACTCACTGAACGCTTACTACATGCAACAAAATCACATGGATTGTGTGGAAATGAAAAAATTAGTTCTTGTCCTTAAAAAAGTATGATCTGGCTGGAAAGAGAAACATAGAAAAAGTTATCATGATGCAAGAAAAAGAACGGGAAGTGTAGCAACTTCGAAGTTAACCAAATTGCACAAGCTGAGAGATGGTTCTACACTAGGACTAAATAGCAGAAACTATGCCAAAATCCTCTTTAGCTCCAGAGTACATATCAAAATTAAGGAAATAAGAGAGAAAAAATTGCCCTTTGAAAGAAATAAAAAGATCAAAGATGACTGAGCAAAAAATAAACTACAGGTTGGGAAAAGCTTTATTAGAGTTAAAAATGATTCCATAGGTTTAAGCTCTTGACAGAAAACCAAGTAAAGAAACATTAGTTAACCAATTTAAAGAATGGTTTCAAAATTTCCAAATCAAAGAAAGGAAAACAAATGCACATAGATACTTATTACGAGTACTTAAGTCATGAAATAATTTCCAGCCAAATTAAAAAATCTTTAAAGAGATGTATTTCCACAAGCACTTATAAGTACTTGTAGTTTATAATGTAAAAGCATGATCTTAAGAAAGTTATGCCATCTAGAATCTTAGAGGCTTTTCTGTATACTAACCCTCTTGACTTCTTGAAACTTTATGAAAGGGCCAATGTGTCTGTTGAGAAAATTACTTGTTTCTTATTCCGTAGACTTAAACTGGATTTAATCATCACTTCATATATAACACATCCCTTTCCCCTTCAGCCCCCCACCACACACACACTCTAAATTTAATTAAAATAACTGAAATGAGACTAGAGATAATTTGTTTTTTAAATAGACTGCCACATGCTCCATTTACATAAAACCCATTAGTTTGCATTAAATACAAATTAGCTGCTGATATGAATTAAATCACGTATAAATAGTTCAGAATAGCCGCAGAACCAGGCATTTTAATTAATATAACTGTTAACCAGATTTATTTGTAAGGTAATCAAGACTCTTACTCATTTATTCTTCAGTACAATAGGCCAGGCGATACTGGCTGCCCTAGAACAGGCCATCATTTCTATAGGAATACAAATCTAGGAGGAAGATTGATTAGATTCCCTGACTTCAAAGTGTGCAAATGCCAGTTTATAAATTATGGCATCTTGGATAATAAATGCAGAATCCCCTCAAATAATTAACTCATACTTATACAATTTATTGATCACCTGAAATATCCCGCTTGTTTTATTCCTTCCATACTTGGTCCTGGTTTAATTTAAAGCAAGATTTTTTTTAAAGTATGAAATAATTGTCCTTTGTTGCTATTCTTATTTTGACTAATTCATGCATCACTAATAAGTATTTCATAGTTAATAAGAACTTTCCAGACTAATTAGAATTTGGAATTTAGCAAAAACATCTATGTTAGTCCAGACACTTTTTGTTCCAAGCAACTGAGCCTCAAAGTGACTTGCTGAATATAGATTCACATAGATAGGTGCACAGAAATGAAAACCCACATGCTGACTTTAGGCACAGCTAGATCCAAGGCTCTAATTAGGTCACCAGAATGACTATGGCTCTCACATTCCCAAGGAATGCTTTTCTCTATAGCTTCCATTCTGTTTCAGACTCTGCTGTCATAGTGGAAAGATGGCTGCCAGCTGCTCCAGGCTTAATACAAGCTCTCAACAGCCCCATTTTTTCCCCAATAGTTCCAATGAATGTCCCTCAAAATGAGTCTTATTTGCCTCAATCATTTATGCCTCTGTCTATGACAATCACTGTGAAAAAAAGAACAGAATGCTCTGATTGGCCTGAGTTACACGCTCACCCCAGAATCTGGGGAAAGGACCAACCCCAAGTGAATCATAAGAATTGTAGGGGGAATATTTTGACAAAATAGAAGGTTAATTGCTTTCCTACAAAAATGATGGGGGAGGTGCATTGATGTGGTGAATGCCGGAAGGAGCAGATATCCATTACAATATTGTAATCCTTGCTTTGAAGCTAAATTGTCAACCTTCTTCAGTCACCTCATTTAGGAAATGATTTATCAATCAGTCACAAATCAAAGGTAGGCAATCAATATTAACCTGCAAAAATCCCTGATGCAAGCAACCACAGGACTTGTAAATGGCAGCCATGGATATTCAGCAAATAAAGTACCTATATAGAAAGCCTTCATCAGCCTTAAGTCATGCTGTTGGACATAGAATGTTAAAATATCAATGCTACATTATGTGTGCATTCTAACTGAAGGTTAGAGAGGATTAATGAGACAGGTTTAATTGACTGTAACAAAAAGTCCTGGGCATTTGTAAAAGAAAAATACCACTTAAGTCATAGTATTAAAATTTTGACATAAAAAAGCAGCATCTCATATTAGCTGCTGAACCTAGGTAATTGCTTATATTTTCTGCCCATTTCAATAACAATATTTCATTCCAATTTTATCCTATTCCTTTCAGTCTTAAGTGTTATATAACATGTAACAAATATTGACACAGCAAAAAACAGACATACTTAACTTTTTACATGACATGAATGCCTTTGGTAACTTTATGAAGCCTATGAACACCACAGAACCCTTCTAAAAGTACTTTAAAGTCTTAAAAAAGTTATAGAATACAGAGGAAGCCAATTATATTGAAATATAATTATCAAAAAATTGAAATTGCAATATGTGTTCTTCTGTAATAACACATTAAATAAAAAGCAATACCATTGGATCATAATAGATAATACTTTGAGATACTATAACTCTACTATGATATGAAAATATCTAATATTTCAATTGGGTAAAATGTTACAAGAACTACTAATACTAACGTGGTTTGTGGCCTATAATCACAATTGAAGGAAATGTAAACTTCAGTTCAAGGTTACTGAAAATAAAGATGTAAATTTTCCCTTCCTCAAACACAGACTTCTGCCAAAGGACGTTTGGCCATGACTTGAGGAAAAAACTGTGCAAATCACTGTAATAAGACATGCTATCCATCAGCTCTTGGACCCTTATTGCAATTTTCTTATTCATCTGTAGTTGATTCCCTGCCATATTTTCACAGTAGCAATTCCAAACTTCATTACCCATTTCTATCCCAACTTTTTATTTCTGTGTGGTTAACTTTGCCTCCTACATTACTTAGAAAGTAAAAGCAAATTGTCATTAGTTTCCTTCCTCTATATCCTAAAATGGTTTGAATCTTTGTCTTCACCCTTTTTCTTAAGAGTCTTACAGATTGCAGAAAACAGGTGCCTGTCAGTTAATTGGTGCTTAATGAGAGAAACCAAGGAATATAAAGATAAGAAGAAACCATTCTAGCCGTACTGTAGTTAGGACCCATAAAGAAAGAAAGATGCTATTAGGATAAAATAAGAGCTCTAGTGTTCTCTTACTTGCTTGAAACCCAGTCCTAAGTATGCAGGGCCTCACTTTCTCCTACTAAAGATAGTAAGGGTTGGGCCAAGTTGTGAAACTGTGACAATTCGTTTATTTAAAGATAGAAGATGAGAAATGTGGCATAACCCAACTCTATTTGATACCATGAAAGACGAAAAAGAGAAAAACATTTGGATGGTTTACAGTGAATCCCACGAAGGAGATGGGCTTCTTCCTTCTAACATCCCACTTCTCTCAGGGTGTACCCCCATGTGAAACAGTCATCCTAGGTGTATCTCTTCCTCCCTGATGTTGACTTTGAGGAACATTGTTCCACAGTCATGAAGTTTATTTTTTTAAACAGAATATTGATTTTACCATGAAAGAGAATGAATTTGCTTTCTAGCCATTTTCACTGAGATATGTGTACTCACCAAGCAAAACGCCTAGGGCCATTTGGGGTCTTTCTTTCCCCTGAAGGGGAAAGGAATTGAATAAGATGATTCCATATTCAGAATTACGATTACCACATGACCTAATGGGTCCTTTGTTACCCAATTTCTCTGAATCTAAAGACAAGAACACTTAAGAAATCCTGATAATTTGTCAATGTTCTGGCCAAAGATTATTTGTACAAATAGAAGTTTTGCAGATGTAATTAATTGTAAAGAAAAGTTTATCCTATTTAGGAGACCCGTTTTCCCATGTGATGTAACTTTTATTCAAAGATCTGTTTCTCTTAAGTGTTTGGGAGAAAGACTATATAAGGTTTTTATTTCTGTAGAAATACTGAGTATGGTAATCACACCTCATGCTTACTTTTTTTTTTTTAACATCTTTATTGGAGTATAATTGCTTTACAATGGTGTGTTAGTTTCCGCTTTATAACAAAGTGAATGAGTTATACATATACATATGTCCCCATATCTCTTCCCTCTTGCATCTCCCTCCCTCCCACCCTCCCTATCCCACCCCTCTAGGTGGTCACAAAGCACCGAGCTGATCTCCCTGTGCTATGCGGCTGCTTCCCACTAGCTAGCTATTTTACATTTGGTAGTGTAGGTATGTCCATGCCACTCTCTCACTTTGTCCCAGCTTACCCTTCCCCCTCCCCGTATCCTCAAGTCCATTCTCTAGTAGGTCTGTTTCTTTATTCCCGTCTTGCCCCTAGTTCTTCATGACCTTTTTTTTTTTTTTTTTTTTAGATTCCATATATATGTGTTAGCGTACAGTATTTGTTTTTCTCTTTCTGACTTACTTCACTCTGTATGACAGACTCTACATCCATCCACCTCACTACAAATAACTCAATTTTGTCTCTTTTTGTGGCTGAGTAATATTGCATTGTATATATGTGCCACATCTTTATACATTCATCTGTTGATGGACACTTAGGTTGCTTCCATGTCCTGGCTATTGTAAATAGAGCTGCAATGAACATTTTGGTACATGACTGTTTCTGAATTACGGTTTTCACAGGGTATATGCCCAATAGTGGGGTTGCTGGGTCGTATGGTAGTTCTATTTTTAGTTTTTTAAGGAACCTCCATACTGTTCTTCATAGTGGCTGTATCAATTTACATTCCCACCAACAGTGCAAGAGGGTTCCCTTTTCTCCACAACCTCTCCAGCATTTCTTGTTTGTACATTTTTTGATGATGGCCATTCTGACTGGTGTGAGATGATATCTCTTTGTAGTTTTGATTTGCATTTCTCTAATGATTAATGATGTTGAGCATTCTTTCATGTGTTTGTTGGCAATCTGTATATCTTCTTTGGAGAAATGTCTATTTAGGTCTTCTGCCCATTTTTGGATTGGGTTGTTTGTTTTTTTGATATTGAGCTGCATGAGCTGCTTGTAAATTTTGGAGATTAATCCTTTGTCAGTTGCTTTGTTTGCAAATATTTTCTCCCATTCTGAGGGTTGTCTTTTCGTCTTGTTTATGGTTTCCTTTTCATGCTTACTTCTTTTTTTTTTTAATTTATTTATTTATTTTTGGCTGTGTTGGGTCTTCGTTTCTGAGTGAGGGCTTTCTCCAGTTGCGGCGAGCGGGGGCCACTCTTCATCGTGGTGTGCAGACCTCTCACTGTCGCAGCCTCTCCCGTTGCGGAGCACAGGCTCCAGACGCACAGGCTCAGTAGTTGTGGCTCACGGGCTTAGTTGCTCCGCGGCATGTGGGATCTTCCCAGACCAGGGCTCGAACTCGTGTCCCCTGCATTGGCAGGCAGATTCCCAACCACTGTGCCACCAGGGAAGCCCCATGCTTACTTCTTAATTAAAGTTGGTACCAACTGCTTTGCCAGTGGATGCTTGAGGTTTAACCTTCAGAGCTCCAGAGTCTTGCAGTTAAGATGATTCAACTATTCTTTGTTTCTGCTGCTAGTGCTCCTGCCTCTACCCAATAACATTAGTCTAACCTCTTTTTCTCTATTTCATGCCTCTTGCTTGCTTATTGCTCTACCACCTGCCAGATTGTATTGCCTTCTGTCTTCTCACCACATGGATTCCCCTGGCTGGTGGCATACTGCCTTGTTTCAATATAACTCTCGACTTTTGTATTAATCTGCTGTTGCCAGCTGCTGCCTCTGTCTTTATATCTCCCATGCAAACCCTCCAAGGGAAATGGTGTTTTGGGTCAGTCAACCACACTCAGTTTAGGGAGCATTTGCTTGTTAGAGCTCTCGGGCCAAGCCACCTCACTATCTTCTGTCTAAGATGGTTTTAGAGTCAAATTGCTGATCCAATCATCAGTTGCCAGAGTGGTGGGGTAATACAAACAAAGCATAGCAACCAGACCACAAGAAGCTGCCAGGAATGGATAAGGGATTGAGACAGGTGCTAGATATGTGCATTTTCCAGTGATTTCAAGGGGCAAAATATGCTCTGTCTTCCAAGGTTCACAGTTTTTCCATGTCCACAATTGAAGAGTTTATACATCCCCAAACATTTGTTTTCTATTGAAATTAAAAAGACTTGTTTTTCAAATCTGTTCCTTACATGGTCCCTTCTAAGGACTCACATCACTTGGTCTGTTTTTTCACCTCAGTTCTTTCAATGTTGCTATTGAGCCACCCTGATAAGAAAATATAGGAGTTTTGAAAACTAATCAGATTAGGTATTAAACTGGCAATTTGTTTTTATTGTTTATTTGTTTGCATATGATTTTTAATCTTGGGACAACTACTCATATCCCATTTAAGTTCTCTAAACATTTCACCTTGGTGCTGTGCTTCTCTGGGTTGTTTTAAACCACATAAGAACATTGAAATCCATTACAACTGAAGACTCTGTCTTAATCATCATTTTTATCTCCCAGTGTCTGATACTGTGTCAGATACAGGGAATATTCGCAATAAGTATCCCATGAACGAAAATAAGCCTAAGCAAAATGAATTAGGATGGAAGTCTGTTGGCAGAACAGTAACAAAGCCAAATACAAATAACATACTGTCTGCAGCTTGGGATTATCCAACTAAGTAGAATACATCTGCTTAATTGCATATTCTCTGTCTCGTCAGAGATAGAACTGCAAATTCACTTGTGAACATACACTTCCTTCATCACTACTTTCCATGCAAAGTACATTGGAAATATATTTGATATAAAACAGAAGCATTCTTTTTTTAACTGGCTAAAATAAATTCTACCTGTGGGTAAGGTCATTGTAGTTTTAGATACAGATGAGGAACATCGAATTATGTGAACATCTAATTATGTGTCTGTGCATGTATATATACATGCATAAGTCAAAAAAATGAAAAGATTGGAAATACTAAAAAACATGAATGTAAGATTGGTCCAGAAAAATAAATTAGTTTATTCTCTTTGATGCTTACACAGTGTACTATATAATGCTAGACTAACATGTTTTCCACTGTGTGTGAGCATTAGTTAGCAGGGCACTGTATCAATAAGGAGATAGACGTAGGTGTCAGTGCCTAGAAAAGTCAATCCCTTCACAGCCAGCTGACCTTATGAGTCGGAAGGAAATCAGTCCAGTTACATAAAACATTGGCAGAGCATGTAATAAGTGAAGTGGCACTAATAGTGAAATACAGCAAATGCTCCAAGTCCTTTTAATAGCAAAAGGAGGTCAAGCTTCCAGATGTTTCCACTGATTCATAAATAATTGACTACTGTTACAGTTACACTGCATTGTAATGGAGTTAGACCATGTGGCTAGCATTAGTTTGAGTAGTATAAAATAGTTCAACCAGTATTTAAGAAAATTTTAAATCAGCTTAAATATCATTTATTAATAATGTCCTTAACATCCTTTTTTATACCAATTTCTTTCCAGCCAATGTAGTATTTAGATAGTAAAGGCTTTCAAGTAATAAAATTATTAAATAAGTGGAAAACTACAAGTCATCTCTTGATCCCAAAGATTGTCTCTGAACATTGCAGTTCTTGCTGAAAATGTTTATTCTGTTAGCAATACTCATGAAATCCATACACAATATCTGTACCCCCTCCCTGTGTCCTCCATTTACTTACTGTTTGTCTTCCCCTTTTTTAACTTAGTTGTTGTCCAAAGGTCTCTGAAGACAAAAAAACAGTTTTTTTTGTTAATAGACTAACTGCTGTTTACTTTTTAAAATCTGTGCTCCACTAAACCGTCCTGCCGTAGAATTTATCTGTCACACCTCTGACCACATCCTTCTCCAGCCAAGCCTTAATTAGCATTTTGACACTTTCTCCGTAAAGATTCAGTAAAGATTGATAGCAGCTGCCAGGATAGCTATTTTATATTGAGTGGTCAAGAAAAGCTGCATTAAGGTGGAGACATTTAAGCTGATATCTGCATGATTAGAAGTCATGCAAGAGCAAGGAAGAAGTAGAGGACCCTAAGGCAAGAGTAATTTCACCATGGTCAAGGAACAGATAGAAATCCAGTGTGGCTCAAGAGTACTGAGCAAGTGTCATAGTGGAGGGAAATTGGGACAGGGCATGTGCTAGCCAACCATGAAGAGCTTGGAAAGCCAGAGTAAGGCATTCAAAATGTACTTCACATGTGATGGGAAAGCACTGTGAATTTAATGCAGTGGAATGAGATGAAATATTATATATATATATATATATATATATATATATATTTTAAAATATTTTACTGCTCAGTGGAGAATAGATTGACAGTGTAAGAATAGAAGTAGGGGCAACTAGGTAGCAGTGTACTGTGGAAAGTCAGGTTGGAGATGAAGGTAGCTTGAACTCAAAAGATAGTACAATAGAAGTAAATTGGTTCAGGATATATATATAGGAGATAGAATCAACCAGTCTTGCTGATTAACTAGCTATGAGAACGAGGGAAAGAGGAACCAAGGATGGCAATATGCAGTATTTGGCTTGAGCAACTTAGAGGATGATGATGTTTCAGTCGATATTTCCATTTGAGTCCAAAGGCAGGAAAAAAAACCCATGTTCCACATCAAGGCAGTTAGGCAGGAGGAAATTCCCTCATACCTAAAGGCATATCAGCCTTCTTGTTCTATTCAGGCCTTCAAATGATTGGATGGGGCCTACTCACATTAGGAAGAGCAATCTGCTTTACTCAGTTTACCAACTGATATGTTAATTTCATCCAGAAGTACTGCCACAGACACACCCAGGATAATATTTGACTAAATATGTCTGGGCACCCTGGTGTCCAGTCAAGTCGATGTGTAAAATTAACTGTCACAACTGCTCTGTATTCATTTCTCATGCTTTTCATTTTGTTACTATAGATTCAAGGAAGATGCTTCTTTCTGAGGGCATATGTTCCACAGATGCACTGGGTACAATTCTGGTTACCTACTCAAGGACAGCTCTTCTGTAATTAAACAGTAAATATTCCCTCCTTTGGTTATTTCCACAGTAGCTATATGTATAAGGGAGGTGAATATAGCCAGGACTTTAAGGACAATGCTATCCAGGGTCTGAGTCTTGCCCAATCAAATGGCCTCATGATAAATCTTGGAGTCCCTGTCTTTTTCTATTAGAGACCTGATTTTGACATGGAGACCTGTTTAGGATGTATATTTGGTACAGTCTGCGTTTTGGTTACAGAATAAGGGAGTTTCTAAAAAGATGCAATAGAGGCTCTTGGGCTTCAGTAGGCATTTGGTTTTCTTTAGTCTATTATTTTCTTCTGTCACAGATTCCAATGCTGTTAACAAAAGCCAGCCCACTGCACAATTCTTATAATTATTTTTGCCCCATACCATTAAAGAGCAACTGCCATTGTAAAATGCAGCACCTTACATTCTATCTGAACCTTACCCTATTTAACTGCAAAACAAATCCTTAGAAATTGCAAAGCTACTATACACCATAACATATCATCATCTAGCTTACCATCAGCAAATGAATCTTTATTGCCAATAGACCTATCAGTTTTGTCTTTGAGGGCTATTCCTAACACCAGTTTTAATCTGAGTTCTCCAGAAAGTGGAGCCTCGAGTTTAATCCCAGGGAAAGGGAGTGAGGGAAATCAGAAGTGAGGCAGGAAGAGAAATTACCAGTAAAATGATGTGTTGTTTAGCTGGCAACTGCCATTGTATCAAGTGCAACCTCTTGATGAATTTCACTGAGACCCTCTTCCAAAAGGCCATATAAACAACTGCTTCTCAGTATGGTCTATATTCAAAAGAGGGAGAAAATGCATTAATCGCCTCCTATATCCCATAGGTCACTTCACAGACCTCCTGTCTCCTTGGTTCAGCCCACAGGGTTTTAACTCACATACATCCAGCTTGTGCATCTATGGACACTGAGGGGCCCTAAGATGTCTCATGCTTTGGTGTGAATCAAGAAGCTATAGACATAAGGCTTAAGGCATGCAGCACAAACATGTGGTGAGGAGTCTTGGGTTATGCCATTGCAAAGTTGGTTGAACCCTAGGCACAGCTGGATTGTCTCAGCAGCAACTAAAACAAGAGACAGAAGAGGCTAGGAAAATATGAAAGATGATATATAAGAGATGTTTGGTAGATAGACCAAAATATGGACTGGAGAACCTATTGGTAGCTAAGAATAAGACTTGCACAGTACAGTTTTGACATTCGTATTTGTGTTGATATAGCTTATACATATCTATCCTGCTGTTTTTATTTGGCTTTTCAATTTTCATATTAGAATTACAATAGAAGTAAAAAGGATTTCTATCTAGATATACGAATATCTTCACAGTGGTGCTAATTTTTCTATTTTAAAATAGATATGAATCTACCTGTCAGTAAGAAAACTAAAGAAAAATAAAGCTTGTGTTTTGCCCTCTATGGTTACCCACATGCACACATGCACACACACACACACACACACGGAGGCAAATAACTGTTATTTTCACTAATAAATGAAAAAAAGTATTTAAAAAAGAAATAAGGTATGAGCCATTCATATTTTTCTATAGACCTCATCCTGGATATCTTGGGAGCATAGACTATAGGGAAAAAAAGCATTTTTTAAGGAATTTTTAATTGCAGAAACACCCAAAAATACATAGATACAGAGGTATTCAGCTAAATATGCTCAAAGTTGTGTACGTGGATATGTGTGTTTGTGTCTGTATGAGCACACATGCATATGTGTAAATGGAAAATCTGTTTTGTTGTCAGACCTTTGTTATTCTCTGACCTCCATGTTTCAAACAGCTCTAACAATTCAGATACAGGCTTGAATCAATTCTGATAACCTACAGGAATTGTGAATGATATTTGTAAATACAGATAATTATTGATTCTTGAACAAATAAAAATTGATGGCATAAATACAGTGCATGAATGTATAATAAATAATTTCCAAAGTGTAATACATGTTAAAAAGTATGGGGGTGTGTGTGTGTGTTGAGTTTGTATTGGATTGGATAGTAAAATACTAAGTCTACATTATTTTACAAATAAACATATCAAGAAATGAATAGATGGTGATGTGTATGTGGGGAAAAGCAATTGAAAAACTAGACTCCCAAGTACAAACCAGATAAGGATCTGAGAGAATTTTTCAACTCTTTTTTGGATGATATTTTTCAAATGTTTAGATTGTCTGTTAGAATTTTCAAATCAAACATGCTACACCCCTTGAGAACATATTGAGAATTAAAGAAAAGCTTTATTACAGACTCTCCCAATAAAGTAGAATTCTGCCCCAAGAGCTACAAAGTTGTTTTGATAAAGATGGAGAAGTGAAAGTGAGCAAGTATCAAAATGAACAGAACTTGTTGGAGTCCTAACTTCAACCTGGAGAATTAGCAAAGTCTACACTGTTATGTATAGTACATTTAGGATGCACATGGACTTTACAATAAAATTTCAAATTATTGGCTTTAGGGATTCCTAGTTACTAGTTATAGGAAAACGTAAGGCAAATAAAGTGATACCGAATTATAAATGGTATTATTCAATAGAGATAATTTAACCTGAACATGCAAATAATTTCAAGGTCAATCTAAAATAAAATTTATTTATCACTCTGGGACAAGTTATTAAGCACTAACATTCTCAAGTTGATATAAAACAAGTCCTCTTTCTAGACGTTCCTTGATGCAGCCATTAGAAGGTCATACTGGTTGAGGCAAACAATTGACCATATAGAAGCTTCATTCTTGTAACTGTGTGAGAAATTTGCCATTTAACTTCCATGTGGTTAGTATGGACATGAAACAATGTTCTATATTCTTGTTTTTTCCAGAGAGTTAGATAGCAATGAACAACTCTTTGCTTTTAGAAAATTTTAATAACTTGTGTTTACAGGTACCCAAGATATGTTATTGTGTCATGCTATCAGATGTACCAAAATCTGAAACTGGTAGATCTGTTTTGTGTTTAACAAAATTCAAATGCATTTATCAACAAACAAATGTTTGTACAAGGAAAAGGTTATGTTTTCAATGTTAAACGACTGTATATAGTTTTTCTATATCAAAAACAAGTAGATTTTTCATAGAATCCTTACTAACTATAATTAAATATTTATTCTTCTTTTAAAATTTTAAAGAACCTATGTTAGGCTGATCATAACCAGTGGATAAAGTAACCATAATTAATTAATTTATGCTGTACTCTGAATTGATAAACCTTTATCCTTTGTGTTCTGTTCCATTCAATATCACATATTAGGTTTGCTGCCACCTCACTCTTCAATAGAAACTCTTCAGGCATCAGTTTTCCCAACAACTACAGTTCATATTTTAATGAAGAATTAAATATTTTAAATAGATTTACATAAACTTATTTCTAGTTAGTTAGCACTAATGAAGTTTATTTTTTTCTTTATAATTACTGTAAATTAATATATACTGTGAATTAATATATACCTATATAAGTGGAAACACTAAACTCATTATTTTTAAATAGTCACAGTTCTGTACAATACCATATTTCAATATATTTAGAGATAACTAAAAATAGAATGAGGATTAAATATTTCACATGAATTATCAGTGATTTGAGTACCTCTTTGGCTGGAGATAGTGTTGAGTCTTCTTTATCAGTTGGTGGTTCCACTCATTGTTGGTGTGACTGTCCCATCAAATATGAATGTTATGGGAGCCTGTAATTTTCTCACAATTCAATATGTTTAGATAAATGGAAGTTCACAAAAATCTTCTTTGAAGGGAAATATGAAAACCCTTTCAACAAGTTTAAGTAAAAGTTGAGTTTGTTACAATCCAGAAAATCAGAGCCAAATGTTTAATTACTGATGCTCACCAGCTATTAATCACAGATGCCAGCATTCAGAAAGGGCCCATCCCTGTCAGTAAGCTCACCAATCTTTAAGATTTTTCATTACACTCAGGTCTCCTTGTCTCTTGGCATTAACTCAAGAGATCCTAGTCTTTCAACTGATTGTGTCATAAAGACTAGTTGCTAAATTATTGCATGATATACTTGGGCTTTAGCAATAACTCATGTCATTAGAAAATGAGATGAAAGGGCATATAGTTTAAAAGAGAAATATCATTTGAGATTTCTTCTCTTTGTTCTTTTCTTTCTTTCTCTTTTTCATTTGTGTAATATTCCAATAACCCAGAGCTACAGAGACACAATTATATCTAAGTTATTTTTCTCCATGTTTCCTGTACATAACCCTCATACCAAGTCCCAGGATATATTTTTGAACTAATTTTTATAAGGTGGTTTTGTAAATTATTTTTTTAATTCCTTTTTATTTTTTCCAGTTTTATTGCAAAATAATTGAAATATATCACAGTATAAATTCAAGATGTACAGTATAATGCTTTGATTTACATATATTGTGAAATAATTACCATAATAGGTTCAGCTAACATACATCATCTCATATAGATACAATAAAAAGAAAACAAATTATTTTCCTTGTGATGAGAACTTTTAAGATTTATTCTCTTAACAACTTTCCTATATATCATACAGCATTGTTAACTCTAGTCATTGTGTTGTATGTTACAACCCTAGCACTTACTTATCTTATAACTGGAAGTTTGTACCTTTTGACCACATAAGGTGATTTTTTAGAAATGAAAAAGTAGCGGTGTTCAAATGAAGGAAATAGAAGACATATCAGTTTATAAAGATATTTTGATTTTACTTTGATCATCTGACCTCTCCAACAAATATTTGTGATTCCCTGCAAGAATTCTAATTCAGTTGGCCTGTCACCACTCACTATTAAATACATTATCTGCAAACCGTACTGCTATAGACACTGGAACACTGCCCATTCCCTGTGGTTCCTCTTCAAAAAAAAAAAAAAATCCTATCTATCTCCCACTCTGGGAAATGCAATCATTTATTCTATACAGGTTCTAATTCTTTTTTTTCAGCAACATTTTTGGGGTTGAAAAAAAATGTAATGATTACCAGAAGAACCAGAAGTAGTACAAAAAAACCCAACCAGTCAAGTAATAGAAGTTCACTTTCTTGTGCAATTTTTCCACTCCAAGTTACTTCATTGTTTCTAGCATTTATTCCTCCCCGAGATCTGGCTGAAATGTTTGCCCCCAGCCTTGCTAAATATGGATTACTCTCCTTCTGCATAATACCCCACTTTGTGAATGAAATTTACACTCTCCCCCTCCTTCCTATAGCTTCTTCGGTTTCTTAATGCAATGGTGATTAATTTGCATTCTTTCCTGTTAGAGTTTTACACTTTTCCTCCCTACTCATGTACATATTTTTAAAATATTTATATTTATTTAATCTTAATTAAAGTAGAAAGCTTATTGAGATGGCAATGGTCCATTACCTACTATTGAATGATGGAAAGAATGAGGAGGGCGTGCCTTTATGAAACATTGGGAAGCCTTTACTATAAGCTAGGCACTAAATTAGGCATCTGCACAGACAGTATCTCATTTAATCCTAATGTGACACATACAGGAGCAGGCATCATTACACATATGTGGTAATTTCAGAGAAGTTAAATACTTTGCCCAGGATCAGAGTAATAAATAGGTAAACTGAACATTTGAGCCCAGTCTTCCCATTAAATCCTATGCTCTTATATTCAATAACTGGGCCTCTTAGTACACAAAGTAGTTCCAAGCAGATAACGCTTATTCATTACATTTCAAAGACTTTCACTGAGTCCATATCAAAAGCTTCTCCTACCATAAGAACCTCAGAATGCCTTGGTTTAATGTCTGTAAGATTTAAAGTAAGAGTAACTATGGCACCACACACTTTCAGTTACTACATTCCCACATTAGCATCATCAAAGTACCCTTCTGAGCAAATCTAGCTTCATAAAAATGACATTGTAGTTACACTTGCTTGGTTGTTGAACAGCAGTTAAAGTATAATTAGTGCCACTTAATGGAAAGCATTCCTGAAGTGCATATAGTTATTAATCAAACTCCAATATAAAGCTGGCTACAGTAGTAATGAGTACAATTATGGGCTGATGAACTGTTAAACTTGAAAACTGACCCTAACCGAATTTTCTTTCTTCAGAAAGTAATAAAACTCAAAGGGCTGAAAATCACTTTATTTCTCTGGGCTCTCTTGCCTCAAAAACAACCTAGGAGATATTTTCTCATGCTCCATGTTTTATAATTTCATGCACACTGAAGCTTGTAGAGTGGTATGAGGATTGGAAAATGTGACCCTAAAGATAGGGTCAACTCTAATCTGAACCTGACAAGATTTGATCCAGTCCAGACTCGTTACCTACCAGACAATGTGGAATTTTATCCAGCTATTTTGCAGAGTTTCACACACATCAAAATTAAACATTAAAAAATGTCCATTGAGCCTGAATTAGCCAGCAGGCAAATTCAAGTTCAGGATAAAATATTTGTTCCTTTAAAAATATTTGACAAAATCCCAGCAGAATTTTGTAAGATGAGAGTCCCAAGTTGGTCTTCTCTAAATCTTGCAATGGCTATTTTACAAACCTTTAATGACATCTGCATTTCTTAGTATCAGAAAGCGTGTTTAGAGTTTATATAATACTTGACATGTTTAAAGAATCGTTTATTACCTTGCCTTACTTTAGCTCCACAAATCTTTCTACTTAAGCTCCCTTATAAATGAAATAGCCTTGCTTTTCCCCAGTAATGATTAGAATATCTTCTCACTCTTAAGGCTTCCTAAACATTTTTTGCAGATGCATGGGATGGCTGTCTCATATCATTTGATCACTGAAGAGGAAAGTTCCTGCTCTGAACCATGGGCTTGCATTTTATATATACTATCGGAATTGGCGATTTTATCAAGTTAATAAATACTAATAAGGAGAATTAAGACAGATTTGCTAAATTTGCTAAATCAGGCATCCCAGAGCTATGTTCAGTAGTTGACAGATGTGAACTGGATTTGAAACACATTAAAAACACAGAAGGGGAGGGAACAAAGAGAAAAGAGAATTAGAGCCTAAAAGTAACTGCACAATCTATTGAAAATGGGAATGAAAAAAATCCCCTGAAATGGAATCCCCTGAAATGGAAGCAGGAGAGGAGCCTTGAGAGTTCTATTATTGTTACTCCCACTCACAGATAGAGAATTAAGCCAACTTCTTTAACATGCACTCACACAGCCTTTTGTGATTTGGCACCAACCTCAAGTTCCAGTCCTTTCTCCCACATCAAGCAAATGCATATTACTGGATTGATAAATATGCCTTAAGTTATGCTTTCCTTGCCTCATTATCACACATTATCATAAATGTCTTTTCAGCAACATTCTTGAATTTGGTGCATACCTGTGATCTTGAAGATTCTGCACAGGGAGGGAGTATGGTTAGGGAAGAAAAGTACAGAACCACCGGTGAGAGAATTCAGCTCAATTTCCCTGATTCAGTCTCCTTTTAACAACTCTTACTATGCCTAAGCATAATCAACAATTCCAGCTGCATTCACCAATAATTTTCTCTATCCAGTCAGCCCAAATGGGCACCATTTCCTTACTGGATAAAGAAATAGATGAAAAGCCTTTTAAAGATAAAAATATTAGCTGAATTACCACTCTCACATGTAGTTATTTTTCTGTGATGTTTCAAAATATGATGTTTTCCACTTTATGTATTGAGTTAGTTTGACTCTGAAAGTTATTCTTAGACAAAAACCTTCGTTTCATTTAAAGCATATTCATTTCACATGCTCAATAATCATACATAAATGATGCAGTTAGGAGAATATACTCTGAAAACAAAAAGGGCTATTACGGTTTTATATGTCTGCCCTTTCAGTCATCAAATGGCTCTAAAAACTATCTGTATATTCTTTATAATCAAATCTTAAACAACTAAGATAGTATCATCACTTTCCAATTGCACATTTATTATTTGTATACATTTTAACAATTTTAATAAATTTTTAATTGGAGTGTTTTCTAAAAGTTGTAATAATTGCTTCATTCAAAAAAATCAAGTTATATGTGAAGGCCATCAGAAATCCCACCTTTTTGCAGACCTCATTGAATCTTTACTTATTCCAACAGTAGAATGTCCTCAAAGTACTCAATGGAAGATCCATGTAGCTAGGGTTTGTTTGTTTTTTTTAATCTGAAGTAACACATTGTGCCAAATAAATACATTTTGCTAATGGAGATACTGTCTTCAAATATGTAGTTAGTATTTTTATCGTCCCCTGAGTAACACATGCTTATGCTTAACTTCCCAAAAACTTTGTTGACTAGATGAAGTAATTTGCTTCTTTATTACATTAGAGGTGTAGTAAAATGAAACTGCTATAGATTACACAGAAACATCAGATTGCTTGGGATGACAAATAAAGCCAAAAATAACTATTCAGTTGATCTGATTGTTTGAGGTTTCCAGTCAGTGGTGATTCTTATTTCTCATACAGCAACCTTACTTTTAGATACTTAACTTACTATTTTTCCAATATTTCCTGCTAGTTTTAAATAACTGTTCTAGCCTCCCAAGCTGGAGTCTTGTCAAGTGAACACAAGATGAACAACTTTTACAGCTTTCTCTTAAACTATAAAAATGGAAGAACAGTGGTAGAAATGTGTGAAAGAGAAAGTGACAGTATAACATTTGCCAAATTTTAAGTATCCAGAAAAACAACTATAAACACTGAGAGAAAATAAAGAGGGACTTCCCTGGTGGCGCAGTGGTTAAGAATCCGCCTGCCAATTCAGGACATGGGTTCAAGCCCTGGTCCGGGAAGATCCCACATGCCACGGAGAAACTAAGCCTGTGCGCCACAACTACTGAGCCTGAGCTCTAGAGCCTGAGAGCCACAACTACTGAGCCCACGTGCCACGACTACTGAAGCCCTCATGCCTAGAGCCCGTGCTCTGCGACAAGAGAAGCCACCACAATGAAAAGCCCGCACACCACAATGAAGAGTAATTCCCGCTCACCAAAACTAGGAAAGCCCGCGTGCAGCAACAAAGACCCAATGCAGCCAAAATTAAATAAATTAAATAAATAAATTTATTGTTTAAAAAAAGAAAAGAAAAGAAAGAGATCATTGTACTTCATTGCATGAGGTAAATCCAAGACAGCACATTCATTTGCCTTCCCACAAAGGGTCCTCTCTTAGTCTTTACTAAGCCTGATAAGAAAGGAAGAGGTGAACTGAGCTTACTCCTTTTCTAACTGCATTAAAAACTCAGCACATGTTATTCACATAAATTAAAAAGTATGATAAGAAATTTGTGTCTACACTAAAAGGATTAATCATTTCACCTACTCCTGAAACTATAACAATGTACGTATTGGGTTGGCCAAAATGTTCATTTGTTTTTTTCCTTAAGATGTCTCTAGTAGCACTTTGTTGTCTTTAACTTCATTCGGAAGTTTCATTTGAAACAATTTTGTTAGATTGTTTGTGACAACTGTCATATCAGCGTGCATTTAAAAAAAGACATCAAAATTGGTGAATTTTTGTGTAGCCATTTTAATATTGAAGAGAGAAGAAAAAGACCAACATTTTCAGCATATTCTGCTTTATTATTTCAAGAAAGGTAAAAACGCAACCAAAATGCAAAAAAAGATTTGTGCAGTGAATGGAGAAGGTGCTGTGACTGATCGAACGTGTCAGAAGTGGTTTGCGAAGTTTCATGTTGGAAATTTCTCTCTGGACGTTGCTCCACCATCGGGTAGATCAGTTGAAGTTGATAGCGATCAAATCGAGACATTAACTGAGAACAATCAACGTTATACCACGCGGGAGATAGCTGACATACTCAAAATATCCAAATCAAGCGTTGAAAATCATTTGCTTGGTTATGATTAATCGCTTTGGTGTTTGGGTTCCACGTAAGTTAAGGGAAAAAAACCTTCTTGACCATATTTCTGCATCTGATTCTCTACTTAAACGTAATGAAAACGTTCCATTTTTAAAACAAATTGTGACAGGTGATGAAAAGTGGATACTGTACAATAATGTGGAATGGAAGAGATCGTGGGGCAAGCGAAATGAACCACCACCAACCACACCAAAGGCCTTCATCCAAAGAAGGTGATGTTGTATATATGGTGGGATTGGAAGGGAGTCGTCTATTATGAGCTCCTTCCAGAAAACCAAACAATTAATTACAACAAGTACTGCTCCCAATTAGACCAACTGAAAGCAGCACTCGACGAAAATTGTCCAGAATTAGTCAACAGAAAGTGCATAATCTTCCATCAGAATAATGCAAGACAGCATGTTTCTTTGATGACCAGGCAAAAACTGTTACAGTTTGGCTGGGAAGTTCTGATTCATCCCCTGTACTCACCAGATATTGCACCTTCGGATTTCCATTTATTTTGGTCTTTACAAAATTATCTTAATGAAAAAAATTTCAATTCCCTGGAAGACTGTAAAAGACACCTGGAAAAGTTCTTTGCTCAAAAAGATAAAAAGTTTTGGGAAGATGGAATTATGAAGTTGCCTGAAAAATAGCAGAAGGTAGTAGAACAAAAGGGTGAATACGTTGTTCAATAAAGTTCTTGGTGAAAATGAAAAATGTGCCTTTTATTTTTACTTAAAACCAAAGGCACTTTTTGGCCAACCCAACATGTGTATAGGCGTGTATGTGTGTGTGTGTGTTATATTCACTTTTCCACCTGTAAATATTTATTGCTTTTAACTACTGCAAAAATTAAATCATATTCTACTGCAGAACTAAGGTGTGATTCTATATCAGGAGTTTGAGAAGGTCCATCTCAGAAACGCTTTGAAATGCAGGCCTTACAAAAAATGGACAGAGCCTTTATAATGGTCCCTGTTATGGGTTCCAATTTTGTAAACACTCTTTCATTTTCTTCTGGTAGAAGAGGAGGGGTACTTGTAGATCAAATTAACCCGTCAGTCCAGAGCCCAAACAATTATTAGAGTCAGTTGTAATTCCTACAATCACTTTAACTGAACGGTTAGAATGAGAAAGTATCCAAAGAATCATGTGACCCAACCTCTTTATTTGTACAGAAGAAAATAGAGAGAGAGAGAATAATTAACAGGAAATGTCCTAAGTCTGCTCCTGGTTATTGCCAAAGTAGGGGGTAGAAACCATGTCTTCTGGAGGCTTCTTCTGAGTATTTTCTACCATTTTAGAAAATAGTATTTAAATTACATAATGTGTTCTTTGCCGTTGAAGGGTTCTTTGTGGGGTCCCTTTAAGGAGCAAACTACTGCATTTAAAACCCAGTTTGATATATACACTTTCTACTTTCACAAGAGGAATATGATCTGGGCAGTATGGTCAAGGGTAATAGCTTGAGAATTGAAAGAATCAAGATTTCACCCTGACTTTGCCAGTAAATAACTTGGACTTGATCTTCAGTGTGACTTGGCCTCAGTTTTCTTGGATGCAAAATTAGATTGCATTCATATCCTTTGTTAGATTGCATTCATATCCAGTCCAGTATGATTTATGTCATTGTTTATCTAAATTTTCAGTCCCTATTTGTGAAAGATAAAACTCTAACTAAAACTAAAAGTAGCTCAATCAAAATGTAAAAGTGTATTTGTTAAACTTATATTGAGAATTTTTACATTAAGACCACAATTTTTCTAATCATTATGATATTTATGTATTTTCAGTCAAACATGATAATTTTTAGAGCAGTAAAATGTCTTTTTCAAAAATTTTGATGACATTTCTATGAAACATGGGGACGTTTTCCTCTAATAAAATGTCCACAGACACACACAAAAATTACTCTTAAATGTTTAGTCTTAACACCTTAGAAAGAATGTAAATACTGAAATATTCTTTTAAATATAAGTTTGCAATGCAACAATCCCAATTTCTACAAACTCCTTGCTTATCTTTAAAATATTTTAGATTATTCACAGTTTAAGCATTATCTCATTAGACTTACAATAACACCTAAATTTTCCACTTCCATGAAGATCGTATGAAATAATTCTTTTTGAATGTCTTAGGAGGGAATACGTTTTTAAATGACTTGAAGGTTTTTGTTTGTTGTTTGTTTGTTTTGTTTACTCAAATTTGTTTGGTTAGGTGTTTTTGGCTTTTTTTTCTTATTAATGTAGGCATTTTATGGAAGATTTGTATGTCACATTTCCACATCATTTAGTTTATATAAAATGATCTTGACTTTTCTACTTGTCTCATGGAAAACAAGCCACAAGCATTTCTTCATTTTTTTAGCTTCAAAATAATTGCCTGAGATGGTTATAAAGATATATTCTGGATAGCTAATGTTGCAGGTTGTCTGATCAATGCAAGCCCTGTTGAGTTGTAAATACACCAGTGCTGTGAGAATCAGATTAAATCATTTGTTCTTTAGTCATGTTTCAAATTTTCATTGTTCCAATCAATTCAGGAAGTTGTTGCCATCTGATATAAGCCAAATTCTCTTGAACTATGCTTTTAAAGTTTTTTAACTATTACACCACCAGCTAAGAATATTTTGTCCATTTTAACTTTTGCAGGTTTGAATTTTGGATAATTTATTTCAGTTTTCATATGTTAAAAAAAGGAATTGCACTACAGAATATACTTTTTCAAGCTAAGCATGCACTTCACAGCAATTCCAGTGCAGATATGTAGCAAAATTGCTACTCTGTAATTTACTTTTCCTAAATATAAAAAAAAAAATGATGAATTTTGGATTTAAAAATAGACGATTATTTTTAGTTTTTACCAAAAATATTATTTTATCATTGTATTTCTTTATATTTATTTACAGAAATTTTTCAAAATAAAAATATAAATATATATAATGTAAAATATTTATAAAAGCAAATTTTGTCTAGAAAATTTTATTGTTTACTGTTTTCTATATAATTATGTCAACACAGGTAAATTGTAAAAGCAATACTCTGGCATTTTTGTCAGTTGCCAATCACTAATATTTAGTAACTATCTACTATGCTTCCTGCATAGTAATCATGTTGATAGGTAATGGTTAATTAAAAGACCAATCTTAATCTTTATAGGATTACAGAAATTACATTAGTTTTACAAATTAGAGATTATACTCACTTTTATTTACTCCAAATTAGATTATTTTAGACTGGTTAAACTGGTAGAAAAAGGCTTTTAACATAAAGCAACAAGAAACAATATGGCAGGAGGGGGGGAACTTAGTAATCAAAAGATGGAAGTTTATTATTAACTTTATAGATAATAAATATTACATTGATTTATCAGAGAAAATAATTCTATAATAATGGAAGAAAATCCTGAGCTTAGAAGAGACCAAAACTAAATAATTTCCAATGAGATATTTCTTGGCTACCTAGCAAAGTTTCTAATGAACCATTCACACCCCAGGAACAGCAATGCCCTGGTAAGCCCAACTTCTGTTATATTGTGCCATCAATTAGTCCAACATATCTCAGGCATTTCTAAGTAAGCAAAGAACACCATTGTGTTTTATTTCACTTTTTGAGGTTTTCACACTAAGAGTTATCATTTTCATTTTGCCTTTCATGTTTTCTCAACCTACTTCTGTGTTAAATTCTATTATTTAAAAAAAATCATATTAATAATAGCATGACCCGAGAAACTAATTTGTGTCCTCAGAACAAAGTGAGATAGTGTAAACATTATCAGTGGAAGAGGAAAGAAACATACTGTAAAATTAAGTTTCCGATTCTTGTTTTTGAAATTTATTCTTTTTACAATATAAAAACCATCAGTCAAGAAGATACCACTAACTTAAATTTTCAGTCCTATTGGAAGGCTGCCAAAAATGCAAAAATGTTGACATCCAAAGTTATAATATGTTTCATACCATGTCACTCAGATAAGTTTTGGGAGGCAGCCTCCTCACACTACCCACTCCCTTTCTTCTACGTCTCATCCTACTTTAATTTTCCAGTTTGGCATTTATTGAGTCATTGTCTACCAAGATAACAGAGATGGCATTGAAATGATTTTGAGGAATTGGCTAAAGGAGTAAAGGATAAATGAATTTTAAATTGGGCTGGGGACTCTAATATATATATATGTATTTTTAAAATTTTCTTCTTTGTTGATTACCACTGCTGCTCAAGTTGAGTATTGTGGCTCTGTTGAAAAAAAATCTGCTAACCCCTTACTTCTTCTGCCAATTTCTTTTTTATGTATACCTGTAATTAAACCCATTCTGGGATTCATGTCAACCTTCCAGCACAGCGATCAATACTAAATTGTAACAAAGGGAAAGAGAAGATCTCTGTTGTTAGTAGATTTTTGCCTGTACTTGTACAAATAAGATTAGAAGCAGCATGTAAAGTGAGCTGTGAGTACATGACATTTTCCCAATAACTGTTTTTCATTATTCTGAAGTGTGCATGAAACTCCTGCCACTCTGGGTCCTCTCAGTCTCTCCCACATGTCACCGAGGATTCAGCTTTGGTTCGTCTTCAACCCTCTGACACAAAACAAAGACTCCTTGGCACCCGCCATCCTAACCACCCCAAAGATCACTGTATTCCAAAAAAACACAGACTTCTGGGAACAAAATAACCTCTTTCCAATATGAATAGTTAAAATACGATGAATTTACAGACATAATTATAATTTTTAAGTCATAAAACAAGACACACTACCAACTTGCTTAAAACTTGAATTCAGAAATCAGTACAGATAGACAGATGTCCATAAAATAAAACTGTCCTGTAATACATGAAAAACATCTCCTTGCTTTCTATTATATTTTTGTTTCCTGAGAATATTTCATGTCACCAAGTATTTATGTTATTTGGGGAAAAAAATAGTATTCACTGAAGGTATTCTAATGTCCTGAATTTTCAGAAAGAAAATGTCTGGTAGCATACGCAAGATAGATTTATTCCCCTTAACATTTCAAAAAAAAAAAAAAGCAGAAAGTACAATAAAGTAGCTTCACTTTCCAAATAACAGCTGTGTTAAAATACCAGCTATAGTTATAGCATAATGCATGAGGTCAATACTCACTTTACAGTTATTATCAGAATGCACAGCTCACAATTCAAAAACCTCTTACTATCTATGTTACATTATCTTGGGTTAAGAGCATAATGTCAGCTCCCTGAACTTTCCATTTCATTGCTTTTGTTGGTTTTCATAAGATTAACCCTTAGAGGTAGGGGTACTTACATCTTGAATTACAAAAATTTATGCTCTTTCCTCAGTACCTGAGATTTATATTCATCAGTGTTAAAGGATGTTAGATGTATAAATCTCTATGGATCAAGATAAGAACATACGCCCAAAAGGGATTCTAAGTGTACTCTTTATATTTACTACTAATGTCCTTGTTACCGTGGCTGTGTGATTTGAGTTCATATGCGTACATATTAGAAAGGTACAGTATTAGAGCTCACATTTCTCTCATTGCTCTTGAAACAAGACAAAAGAAAAAAATTAAATGCGAGATCTGTACCTAGGCAAATGTTTCCATATTTTCTTTTTTATCTGCATGCTAGCTTTTAATTATAGACACCATTGACTCAATTCATGGCCAGAGTTGAACTTCTACCTTCACAGACTTACCTGACATAGAGAATAATGGAGCTATAGATGTAACAATTCTGAGTTCATCATTCAGTGAACAATGTTGCTGAACCTAAAACTCACCCTGTAGCTTTCCAACTAGGAGCAATATGTTTTACCTATTTGAAAAAATGGAAAACAATTGCTGAACAATTTCTTGGGTTCTATTTCTACAAGAGGGACTTAAAAAAGTCCACAATACATCAGATTTTGCTGTATTCCTTTTCATGCTGGTAAAATATAATTCCATTTTCAAGCCAAAAGGGTGGACACGTTTTTCCCTTTCATTCTTCATAGACTTTCAGTATTGTAATAATGGTTTCAAGACATTACTGTCTCCCACAGAGCATAACGTGGCTGCAGTGGACATCATAACACTTTTCTGAGCAACTTACATGTCCTTGTTTTTTCAGTTATACAAAATAATTTGAGCTGTCCATTTTTTGTTGTTAGGGTTGTTAGATGAAATATAGGACCTATAGTTAAATGAATTTCAAATAAACAAAGAATGACTTTTTAGTATAAGTATGTTTCATTCAATATTTGGACCATATGTGTACTAAAGAAATAAATATTCATTTATTTGAAATTCAAATTTCAGAGGGTTTTCTGGGTTTTTATTTGCTAAACCTCACAACCTTTTTTAATTACCTATAATTTTTGACATGAAGCAATATTCTGGGGTGTTATCATATAGTTTAGTTTGATTTGGTTTGATTTTATAAATTTCTGTTGCAGTGGTCTTCAGTTCAACTTTAATAATGTCATGCAAAATCAAAAAACTAAAAGGACAAATCTGTTTAAATTATCAAAAATTTTTGGCTATCTGAAACAAGGGCAGTTTTTAAAGTAATGTCACTTTTCTACTTGAAAAGGGCAGTACCATGTGGGAGAATGGGACTGATAATGAGATACAGGCCTTTCATTGGTTTGAATATAGCCCTAGGTGGTAGTGACTGAAAGTTTTTGCCATCTGGTACCTGATCAGTAGCTGATGTGAAGCTGTTGATTTCACTTAAAAAAAATCAAGGCAAATAACAAGTGTTTAAGAAGAAGAGTAATTTTACTGTCCGCAACACCTCTGTAACCTTGACCAAATCATTTCACTTCTCTCTCAATTTCTCCATCTCTGCAAAAGAAAATATAATACTAGTCATATGTCAATCCATCCTTGTATTAAAATATCATCAGGTATTGCAGGAAAATTTAAAGATAAAACATACTTCAGATAGTAGTTCTTTCATTTCAGTTGGGAAATAGCTGCAGCTTTCTAAGTTTTAGTAAATAGGAAAAGCCTATCTGAGTAGCTTTAAAGATGTATTCCTTAAGATTTTTCAAAAGCCTGTAGTACCCCCAAAGTTGAATGCTAGAAATTTTGCAACTTGTTATTTGGAGAGGCTTTAGAGAAGCTACTACATGAGAAATATGGAAGTATTTACACCAGTGGGGTCCTAGATACCTACCTTCCTGTCATTTATTTTCTTGTTCCCTTCCCCATTCCCTTGTCTTAAGAGTACTTGCATTCCAGTTATGATGAAAAGAGGAGCACTGTGTTTACATAAGAAGACCTGAATTGAAGACCCAGGCCTGCTATTATTCCATGCTGGGCAAACTTGAGAAAGTAAATTAAACTTTGAATCCCTAATATTATTAGTGTGACTCTTGAATCTATTTGTGGCAAAGGTAATTTTTTTCATCAAAACATTAAAAAGAATGCCAACTCCAAGCCTATCTTTTAAGAAGATAGATTTGGCAACGTATGACAAAAGACTTAAAGTTTCACTTCCCACCTCAGGCAGTGTAATGGAGACAGAAACACAATGGAAGAGAAGATACAGAGGTATGACAAGACCGGTGTATTTGGGGATCTGTGGGCAGTTCAGAATAGATAAGGTTTGAACTATGAGGTGCAGTCAGGGATCAGACTGGAGAGACCCCTGTGGGCCAGCTCAAGGAGGGTATTGTATACCATACTAGAAAATTTAAACTCTATTTTGTGGACAGTGAGAAAGCTATTAAGCAATAGAGGAAGGTGTTCAAATTCGTGTTTTAGGAACTGTCCAAATTGAGGAAGCTAGATTGGAGTAGAGCAAGAATAAAGGAAAAGGAACTTGGAAAGTTACAGCAATAATCGAGGCCAAAATAGATAAAAGCTTGAATTAAGGCAATAATGAAGAGAAGGGAGGAGGAATTGAGTATGAGAGCTATTAATGAGATAGGCTTTGCTAGACAGTAATAAGTTTGAGCTAGGAAGTAAGAAAGAGATGTCCCCCAGGTTCGTACCTTGGGTTACTATGTAGACAAAGGTGTCATTTACAAAGTTTGAGAGTTCAGAAACAGATATAGTTTTGTGGGGGAAGACAGCCAGTTGAGTTTTCTACCTTTTGGGTCTACCAAAGTGAATTACCTAGCAGTAGGGAGTTTAAAGAAGACTGGGCTGCAGACATGGTTTAGGGAGTTAAACTAGTCAAAGTTCTTTGTTGCAGACCACAAAATCTGCGTTAGCCAGGATAATCAGAAAGAGATCTTTGAGTGATATGGAGCACACAGAGAATTAATGTAGATGTGCTGAGCCTGTAGTCTAATTTTCCAGAAACAACGCCCCAAAGACACCGAAAACCTGGCCCACCAATGAAGTGGCTACATCTGCTAAGATCAGGAAGCAGTAGAATTAGAAAGCTGCTAGCACATCTGCCAGAATCAGAACCACACTAAGTCTAATAATATCCATCCTTTCAAAACAGATGCCTTTTGAACCCTCATACACTGATGGTGGGAATGTAAACTGGTGCAGCCACTATGGAAAACAGTATGGAAATTCCTCAGAAAATTAAGAATAGAACTATCATATGATCCAGCTATCCCATTTCTGGGTATTTATCCAAAGAATACAAAAATACTACTTTAAAAAAATATATGCACTGGTATGTTCATTGCAGCATTATTTACAGTACCCAAGATATGGGAACAATTTAAGTGTCCATCAACAGATGAATGGGTAAAGAAGATATGCCATATATATATATAATGGAATACTGCTCAGTCGTAAAAAAGATGAAATCTTGCCATTTTTAATAACGTTGATGGACTTTGAGGGTATTATGCTGAGTGAAATAGTTCAAATGGAGAAAGACAAATACTGTATGATTACACTCATATGTGGAATATAAAAAGCAAACAAAAAAACAAAATAAGTGAACAAACTAAACAAAAACAAACACGTAGATACAGAGAACAGAGTAGTGGTAACCAAAGGGAAAGGGGTGGAGAAAGGGCAAAATGGGTAATGAGGATCAACTGTATGGTGTTGCACGGCAACTAAATTTTTAATGTGAGCACACTGTAAGATCTATAGAAGTAGAAATATAATGTTATACATATGAAACTTACATAATATTATAAACCAACGTTACTTCAATAAAACAAAAATAAAAGCAAAATAACAACAACAAATCAAATGTTGGTGAGGATGTGGAAGAATAGAAACCTTTATGTGTTTCTAGTGGGAATGTAAAATAGTGCAGCTACTATTTTGTGGAAAACAATTGGGAAGTTTCAAAAGGTTAAATATAGAAATACCATAGGATCCAGCAATTCTCTTTCTATATAGTTATATACCCAAATAAATTAAAAACAGAGATTCAGATACTTGCACATCAATGTTCACAGCAACATTATTCGCAGTAGCCAAAAGGTGGGGGAAAAAAACCCAAATGTCCATCAACAAATGAATGATTAAACAAAATGTGATATGCACATACAATGGAATAATATTCAGCCTTAAAGAAGAAAGAAATTCTGACACATGCTACAACATGGATGAACTTTGAAAACATTAAGCTAAGTGAAATAAGCCAGTCAGAAAGTGAGAAATACTCTATTATACCGCTTATATGAGGTACCTAGAATAGGCAACTTCACAGAGACAGCATGTATAATAGAGGATACCAGGGGCTGGGAGGAGGGAGATGGGAAGTTATCATTTAATGGGTACAGGATTTCTGTTTGGGATGATGCAGTTTTGGAAATGGATATTGCTAGTACAACAATATGATGTTGTACTAGCAGTACAATGATGTACAATACAATACAATGATGTACAACATTGTTAATCTACTTAATGCCAATAAAGAGTACACTTAAAAATAGTTAAAATGTTGGGTTTTTTTTTTTTAAGTTTTAAATTGACTTCTGTAAAAACACCAAAAAGCCAAAAGACAGAATAGGTGCCCTTTGCCTTGCCTCTGGACATGCATGAACTTAGGGACCAGATATGAGGACCTCTGCTAGAAAAGTCAAAGGCATATCAACTTTGCTTGACAGGAAGATCCGTGCACACTCCACCTGGAATCTACCTTGGAACTCTTGCGTGGTATGTTGGCTTCACAGAAGCTAAAGCAAATACCAAGGGTTGCAAGGGTATTTGGGAAATACAGGTTTTAGCTTTCCAGCTTCTAACTAGAACCGTTTAAATAAAGGATTGAAACACTGTTCAGTGAGTCAATCTGCCACATTTTTCAAAGTAGGCATGAAGATAAAAATGATGTTTAAAGAAATTGTGGATATCAATAAAAACAACATGTGCATTAGAAGAGAAGCAAGCTAGTGGAGAAGAAAATGTTGGCCAAGGACAGCAACTAGAAGAATATCAGTATTTAAAAGGTACAGAGGGAGAAAGGAGGTGAAAGGCTGAGGTGAATATAAGGAAACTGGAGGAAAAAAAACCATACACAACTGGTGCCTTTTGTGTCAAAAGAAGTGACATTTTCAAGAAGGGAATTTTCAAGTTGTATGCTACATCTTAAAAGAATCATTTTATTTGTCTATTAGCATGCTATCAGTGACCTTTGCTGAAGAGATTCATTAAAGAGGTGAAAGCAGAAACCAGGTGGCAGGGGAATTAAAGAGTGAATTAGAGACAGTGATGTAGAGACAACTTAATTCTAAGAGGAGAGAGAAAAAGTGATAGATGGAGGAGAGGAGATAAAAGAAGAGACAAGGTCTTTTCATGAGTGAAGAAAGAGTTGACCATATGCTTTTCTGCATATATGAAAGATGCAGATAAGAGAAAAAAATTGAAAATATAGGTTAACAGTAGAATAAATGAAAAGTCAGGTCCTAAAGGCAACAGAGAGTGATCAAGAATTCAGAAAATGTGTCACTTCTTTCTCTAAAACTAGAAGAAAAAAGGTTCACGTGAGTGCAGATTTACCTAGGTTTGGGAATAAGGGCGAGATATTGAGGGATTTATCATAACATATACAGCTTACTGCTGAGGGACAGGGCATTTACTTAAGTGACTTGAGCAAGGTGGTCATACTCCAGAATAATCCTGAGTGAAACGGAGAGGAGACCCAGGAACATGTAAAGATACTGGCATGGAGCTAAATGGCCCAGAAAACTAAGTATAGAGACCATAGATTTCTGGTTGCCCAGTCTCCATAATGACATGATTTCTTCCACATGTTGTATAATGCAGATGGTTGGACTGACTCAAAATTGAGTTAGTAGAGTAAATGTATAGAAGGTCAAGAGAGTGAGAAAGTGAAGATGCTGGCACAAAAGCTTCTATCATTCATTTTTTAAATGCAGGATTTCTTGAGTGAATAGTACATGTTAGACATGATGCTGAGTATTTTAAAGTGATTATCTCATTTAATCTTAAGTAATGTTGTTATTCCCATTTAACAGTAGAGAGAACTGACTTTATTGGATTTTAGAGAGGTACATTTGTTATGATGTCATTTTGGCTAATGTAAGTGAGTCACCAAGCTAAAAGGTGGGATGAATTGGGAGATTGGGATTGACATATATACACTATTGATACTATGTATAAAATAGATAACTAATGAGAACCTGCTGTATAGCACAGGGAACTCTACTCAGTGCTCTGTGGTGACCTAAATGGGAAGAACATCCAAAAGCAAGGGAATATATGTATATGTATAGCTGATTCACTTTGCTATACAGCAGAAACTAACACAACATTGTAAAGCAACTATACTCCAATCAAATTTTTTTTTAAGTTTTATTTCTCTCTGATACGAGATGGTAGAGAAGTTCTCCTCCACAAATTTGCCAAGAGACCAGCTTCCTTCTACCCTGCTGCTCTATCATTTTCAAAGTATGGTTTCCAACTCATGGTGCAAGCTGGCTGCTCCTGCCCTCAACATCTTGATCTCGTTCCATTTAGCAGGAAGGAGATAGAAGGAAGTCCAGAACACAACTATATGGCTATCCCTAACAAACACCAAAAAAAAAGCTGGAAAATCTAGTCTTCAGTGGGTAGCCCAAATAAAATTGAGGAATACTATTACTAAAAGAAGAAAGTAACAGTTTGTTCGTATAGGAAAATACCATTCTGAAGGCATTTTTGAGGAAAAGTAGGTCAGAATAAAATGTTGAACATTTTTATTTTTTATCCTAATTTCTCTGATTTTATGGAACTTACATAAGTGTCAACTCCTCTTAAATTTTTTGAGGGTGAGGTAACATCTGCAGAATAAAGTAAAGAAACAATGACTAAAACCCAAATTTCTGCCACAACAGATTGTGTCTATTAATTTCTATTAACAGAAGATTAATCTTCTATTATTGTGGCGCTTAATCTTCTATTGTATCTTCTCATCTCTTGTTTGCTAACTTACAATTAATGCAACCAAAAATGTGAAAATGTCGCCCACTTTTCCAACTTTAAGGTAAATATTTTCTACCATTCCTCCATTCCCTGTCTTCCCACCCCACCACCCAACTGAGAGAGAGAGAGAGAGTGAGGCCTCACTTGCAGCTATTGTTTTGTCTTCTGCTTGGGCGGAGAGGGAGGATTCTTCTACTTTCAATTAGCTCATATGCCAGAGCTGTCCCAATTTCCTCAGGAAAATTCCCAGCACCAAATAGTTCTTATAGTCAGGAAGCTGTTCTTGATATCATTAGGGCACATTTATTTTATTTCTGGTGTTATCTTCAATGCTCAGCTAAATGATTCTGCTACAACATCAGTGTTAGGTAGACAGGTGGCCTAGCCTGTTTTTGTGTTCCTCATTCCTCATCCCTTATAAACTGTATAAATCCATCATCTGTTTCTTTAAATCAGCTTTAAGTGCACATCTCTAGACAGTTTATCTGTATCTTTTGGATCCTGGATGCCCAAATGAATGGAGCTTTTCTCAGTATCATTACAAGAAGAAATATTACCTTTCCTTCCACTGGCATTTGTTTTAGTCACTTCATGGAAGCTTTCAGTTTTATTTAATATTAAAAAATGAGCATTGAAATCTAAGTAAGTGATAATAGATTTGATTCATCTGTATCATTTTTTCCTTGCTGTTATCTAACAGATTGCATCTATACCAGATAAAGGTATATAAACATTCTGTATTATTTAACTTTGATTTTACTCCACAGTTTCACTTATCTACATTATGGTCAGTGATAACTTAATAGAGCAAGTTGTTCATTTTTTTCTCCTTCTAATGCTATCAGGAAAGAATACTGCCTCTCTTCCCAATCTAGCACCCATGATGTCAGGGCCTCTCCCTGCCTGCCTGCCTGATGGCACATTAAATTATGCTCTGCCAGGTCTAGATTTGATATAAAGTCTCTGACACTTACCCTGATAGCATGACCCAGTACCCACTTAGATAATAGTTTTTATCTAATTAAGAAAGAGAACTAGATGTTTTAAAAAATCACAAATCCTAAAAATAATTTTAATTCAACCAGAGAATACCTACGTGCATATAATTTAAAACATCACTGAAGAAACTTGGTACTCAGCAGAACTCTCACTAACTGGAGTTTCAAAGGCTGGAAAGTCAGTATCTGTGACATCATTTCTCTTTTGACATGAACTCTTGACAAATCTTGTTTGCTCAGTCTCTTTAAGGTATACAAAAAGTACTGATGAAATTAATGGTAGCAGTATTGGTAGCTAATACATGTAGTATTTCTATGTGTCAGTCACTTCACATATTTTCACAACAGTAGATATTATGAGTCTCTTATTGTAAATATGAGGAAACTGAGGCACAGAGAAATTAAGTAACCTAGCTGAGATTACATAGCTAGTAGTGGAGCCATAAATCAAACCTACAATCTGACTCCAGCATTTGTACCATTAACCACTGTGCTATAGAGATGCCCAAAGATAGATATTTTTAGCATATTAATCATCTTTCCTTTGTGATTAGCTAGCTGTTAAGAAAAATGTAGTTGGATAGATGATAGGAAGGTGATTTGAGATGATCATCCATTCTATGTAGATGGCAAGGAAGACAAACAGGAGTGCAGGGTTAGTCACCATGAAAAACACTGAGCCCTCATCTTAGAAGTATTCAACACCATCTGTCTCCCAGTAAATCGTTAATCACTTTTCAGCATTTTGTTTATACAAATGCTGTATTTTAAAAATTATTTTCAACATATACATTTTATAATGATAATAAAATTCCTCATATTTACGATGTTCTTGTTAGGTCAATTACATTTCTTCATTTCTGTTGCTTGCAACACCGCTCAGTTTAGCTCAGGCTGTAAAGTTCTCCAAAGTGCTATTCACGGGTTCCTTTTGAATCATTAATAAATGATAAATGTTAAAAATGATCAGCCCTAACACCACCTTCTGCGGACCCCCCCAAACACCTCCTACAGTTTTGTTTCATTGCCACTTTATTCTTATGCTTTATTTATGGTCTTGGAGCTAGTTTTGAATTCATATGACTATTTTCACATCAACTCTAAATTTGAATCAATTTAGCAAATAACACTTTTAAAGTGTGTCATCAATTTTTCCTGTAATCAAAACGTTAAATAGCCGTTGGATTTACTTTAGCCAATATTTATTGGTATATCTTTTAAATTAGAGAAAGAAGACATGAAAAAATGTTTGGTCACTCATTCATAATACTTACTGAGTTCCTACTATTTTTGTTGATGCATAGAGCTAGGGGCTAGTGAAAACAATAATGTTATGGTAGTATGAAGAGTATTGTAGTATTTATACTTAAGTTCAACTAATAGGGCAATATGTCCCCCAAAATTATGACCACCACACACTTAAAACTGGTCACATAAACGGACAGGAAATAGACTCAACACCAGCAGTATAAAATGGGAAAAACAGCTAATCACAAGTATTTGATACTTAAAATACTAACAATATAAATAAGGCTGGAAGAGCAAAAATATGTGAATTATATGTGATCAAAGTGAACATGATGATAAAAATGTTATCACAATTTTAGCTACCTTAAATATCAATTACAATTTCCATATAATCTTCTTCCTATATTAGTGAAGTTATTGATTCATATGGGTTGCGCATGTCAGTAGTTTTTAAGGCTCTACGTTCTTATTTCAGCATACCTCTTAGTAGGCCCTCATTGCTTTCCTTTTTACTATTGGTTTCATTAAAACGAGTTATTTGAAGACATTTTGGGAATCACAGTACTTTGCATGGATGATGAGAAAAAGGGGATAATTAGCTGGAATCAAACATATTAAAATCTCAATTCCAACAAAATTTCCATCTATCAAAATCATTATGATAATTATACTAAATAAGGATATCTACACTTCCTAGTTGTTCAAAAAGTATGTTGTATAATTTTAGAGGTCAAAAGCCAATATGCTAAGTAATTATAGGAGTTAAAGCTCAGAATCAATCCCACTATTCAATACTTTGATAATATCCTGTATTTCTCCTTCACAAAACATACCACTATCATAGTGAATATTATTTGTTAAATTATTTGCTTACTATCTTCTATCCTTAAGGAAAGTATAGGACATTTTAGTGCTGCCCCAACTGTCTAAGAAACCCAGGATCTGAATAGACCACAAAAATGGCAAATGTCCATCAAGGACATAGACACTCTGTTTAACATGGTAAAAAAAAATCAGACTTCTCCTTACCTTCTTTACATATTTGTCCAGAGACTGAAATCCTCACATATAACACTAGGGAAGTATAGATAAGAAAGATGCAATACTGTTCACACCGCCCAGGAGGAACTTCTTCGAAACTTTACTCTGCAGGTGCAGGTAGAGGCCTCAACAGCTGGTTTTCACACAATCTGTGGGTTCAGAGGGTCAGGCAGAGGGTAAGAGAAGGTGCCCCCTCAATTCAGCAGAGTCCCAATGGAAAAAAATGCCACCTAGCAATTGAGAATTAGAGCTCGGTATATTTGCCTGCCTTTCAGTTACAGGTAGAAAAAAGAGGTCTGACTGAGTAAATAGCATTCAGATTCTGTCTGGTAGCAAATAATCAGCCTGCAGAGTTTTCTCTTTATTACAGGGTGAGAAAACAAGAAACAAAAACATTGAAAAAAAAGAAATCACAGAATTTCTTTTTTTTTTAAATTGAAGTATAGTTGATTTACAATGTTGTGTTAGTTTCAGGTGTACAGCAAAGTGATTCAATTATATATATATATATATATATTCTTTTTCATATTCTTTTTCCTTATAGGTTATTACAAGATATTGAATATAGTTCCCTGTGCTATACAGTAGGTCCTTGTTTATCTATTTTGTATATAGTAGCGTGTGTCTATTAGTCCCAAACTCCTAATTTATCCCTCCCCACCCCCAACTTTGGTAACCATGTTCATTTTCTAATATATCTGTGAGTCTATTTCTATTTTATAAATAAGTTCATTTGTATCATTATTTTTAGATTATACATATAAGTAATATCATATGATATTTGTCTTTCTCTGTCTGATTTACTTCACTTAGTGTGATAATCTCTAAGTCCATCCATGTTGCTGCAAATGGTATTATTTCATTCTTTTTTATGACTAATAGTCCATTGTGTGTATGTATGTGTATATACATATATATGTGTGTGTGTGTGTGTGTGTGTGTATATATATATATCCCACATCTTCTTTATCCATTCATGTCAATGGATATTTAGGTTGCTCCCATGTCTTGGCTATTGTAAATAGTGCTGCTATGAACATTGGGGTACATGTATCTTTTCGAATTAGAGTTTTCATCTTTTCCGGATATATGCCCAAGAGTGGGGTTGCTGGATCATATGGTAACTCTATTTTTAGTTTTAATTTCTTAATTTCTTAAAAAGCCCTTTAGCATTTAGCTATTCATATAGTATTAATCCATATTTTAGTAAAATAGGATTCTGATGCAAACAGTAAAAAAAAATGGTTGAATAAATTAATATATGTTTTATCACATATAACATACAAATGTTTAAAATTCTGATTAAAATTATAATAAAATAAAAACAAATGGTAAAACACAATTACAAATTGGGGAAAATAATTATAACAAATAAAAAATAATTATAGTAGTATATAATATTACTCAAAAAATGGAAAAGAACAAATACTGCACAAAAGAAGAAATATGAATAGTGAAAATGATATAAAAATATTTAACTGCAATATAAGCAATAATGAGTTAGCATATTTTTATCTGTCAAACCCACACTAGTGATAATACTGAGAGTTAGGGTCCCTCATATTCTGATGGTAGGAGAGTTTCTTGAAACATTTCTGGAGAGCAATTTGAAGTGTGTATCACAAAGTCCTTCAAAAAAAGGTGGGCTATCACAATTTGACCCAATAGTTTCTAATTATAGCAGTGTCATACACATTATGAATGCACTAATGAATGAATAAATGAATTTTTTAACCTGATTATTTCAGTGATAGGATTCACTACAACAAAAACTCCCAAACCATTAATTAAGCAACCACATAAAATTCATATTCATAATCTGCCACTTCATTAGGAAACTAAATAATTATATATCAATAGCTATGAAATTATCTGGCCACTGAGAGTGAAAATGTATACAAATTTCATGATAATACACCTACATCACATGACAATCAAATTGTTGTTTTGGAAATTGATTTTCAGCTTTATTCACTGAAAAAAAAGTAGAATCTTATAGGGGTGACACCTACTTTTAAACAACCTTTTTGTTCTACATGTTCTGACTCTAGAAAATTAATTCACTGTAAGTGGCATTCTTTTTTGCAGGGAGAAGAGGTGGCAGTATTTTAATAGACACAGTCTTTCAGTTTATATATCCACAAAAATGTTGTGTTCAAGTACAATCTTCCAGAGGGCAGGTGTCAGGTTTAACTTGTACTGTAGTAAGAAGTTTAGTTAGGATGATCACATTATTTCACGATTAATTTTATTATACTAATTATAAGTTCAAATTCCTATTAGAAATCTTACCCTATAATACGTGTTTTAGGGGAAATTTTTCTGAATATGATTGAATAATGTTACTTCTTGTGAGCCATCAATATGGAAGATTCTTTGCGTAACAGCTTTAAAATAACTTCTCCTTAAGTTCATGAGAAACCCCAACTTCACCTTTCTGGAGGAAATCATTATAGAAATTAAAAAGTTAAAATGATGTTAGAAAGCAAATGAAGACATTTGGTTACTTTGAACAGATAATGAATTTTTAATATGAAATGTTTTGCCTACCCATTACACAAAGTGTTACCTTATCTAAGTTTCTTTGATTAAATGGCAGCATATAGTATTCGAATTGGTTTCTGGACAGTTTCATTATCATTCCTTAGAACATTAGGGAATGTATTAGATATATAATTCTTTGACCTTTTGAGTAACATATTGAATTCTAGAATGAAATGCAGTACAAGCAGCAATAATTCTCTTTCATATTATCTAAGTTATATTGCATTTCATTTTTTTCCTTTTATCCTGATGAATCCTTAGAAAAGAATGAACATGCTGTGTACAAAAGACATGTAAAAAGCACTTCCCTTTAAGACAGAATACTTACTAATCAATCTTTAAATATCAGGCATAAAGGAGGGCCAGTAACTATGTATAAGTGGCCAAAGTAGTAAAAGGGATGTGTGTCCAATGTTTAGATCACTGTTTTCTCCAACTTTAGAGTGCATGGGAAACACCTGGGATCCTGCTAAAATCTGATTCAGTAGGTCGAGGGTGGGGCCCGAGAGTTTCCTCTTCTAACAAGCTCCCAGGTGATGCTAATGCTCTTAATCAATACATCATACTTTGAGAATGACTATTTTCAATCTCCCATTTACTAAATTTCAGCTATGTACGAACACTCTTCAGACTACAGAATATGCTAAAGGCTCTCATCAGCATCCTTGCAAGGAAGAGATGGTTTCCAGATCAGGGCAAAGGTTTTCCCAGGTCCCTATCAATCCTGGGGAAGCTTTCTGTGAATCTTGCTTCAGGCTTTTTAGCACACTACAGCTCAGGAAGTCTCTCTTCCAGCCTAAATGCATGAACACTGCCACCAAAGTCACTGTTAACAAGCACATATTCAGTGATCCCTGTGTATGGGGAATAGTAACAAGAACACAAGCAGAAAAGGAGCACGAGGAAGCCCCTGCTCTTGGGTTCTTAAATTCCGGTTGCAGACGTAGGAAATACACAAAAAGGAGCAGCTATGAATGTGCCACTGCCAATTGAAGAGGCATAGAGTACTTGAGGGTAAAGAAGAAAATAATAACTGAGGGGAGATGATACTAATAAAGAAGAAGAGACACAAAGGAGGTGACTGGATATAGATCTTAAAGAAAGAGTGATACTTGGTAAAAAAAAAAAAAAAATGAATCACTTCCCAAATATGTGTCTCTTTATAATGTATGTGCACTATTGTATTCTGAAAAATTCTGTACAATTTTACAGAGATGCCCCTACTCAAAAGATCCTGCTTAAATATTCTATTCATTCTATAACAGGGCAGCTCTAAAAGGAGAGATGAAATAGACTTCTTATTGAATGGGCACTTAAAAATTATGAGACTTTTTCATGGTGCCAAAAATGAGTCTCCTTGGAGCATATTAGCCTTCCCTTTATGAGGGAAGAGACAGTATGCAAGGCAGATACAGAGATGATAGTCAGTTTGAAGAAGGAGCCCAAATCCTTTAGGGAGAGGAGGGACTGATCTCAGTGACCAAAGTGAAGGAGACCAGGATGTGGACCAGAGTGACCTGATAGGAGTTCTCTGGCAGAAAAAGACCCCAAAATACAAAAAGCGAAATCTACTCAGAGGAAATTGGGAGTTGGGTCTGGAAATTTGGGCTCCCCAGGCAATGTAATAGCTTATTTGTTTGGCTACTGATGGAATTATTATAGACCTAAACACCCTGGTATAGTTGTTTTGCTTGAAGGTCAAATGGCTGAATTTAGGAAGATGAAATAAAAGAAGCTATAATCCTGGCATCAGAGAGAGGTGCCACTGTGCCTTGAGCAGCAGCAGAAGGAAGCCATTGTTCCTAGAACTCTCCGTGACTGTTCTCTCTACATTATGTGTCAGCCAAAGCAATCTTTGTAGTTGCTCTTGTTCTTACCATACCGATTTTTAAAAGCAATGTTTTACCCACCCACTTCCAATTAAATATGCTCCTGAAGTTTTTGAACAGATCAGAAGTTCAGAGGAAGTCATTAAAATGAAGATAATTGGACTTCCTGCTAGTACGTCATGTATAATTAATTAGAAAAATTAAAAGGATAACATTGTAATTATATAAGTTTATAGAAATTACAATTCATCCATCCACAAATATACATTTAGTGACAGGCACAGTGCTAAGCACAAAGATTAAGAGGAGAACAAGAGAAACAAAGACCTTATTCTGACAGATTTTGCTGTCTTGAGAGCCAGTGTATAAGGCTGATCACAAAAAAGCTCCCAAGCGCTTATGGCCACCTGGGCTGAGTTGCTGCTGGACCAGAGCTAACGAGCTCACCTCCTATTGCCATGTAGAACAGTGGAGCCCTCAAGCACTTTATGAACTTTCTCGATTTAGATGAGTAGATTCTGCTAATCTTGAAAAAGGTGATATCCCATATAGGAGAACATGGACCCACAGTCACTGCAGGAGGGAAAAGTGAAGGAGGGGGTATTAAGGTAACCACATGGCAGGCAGTCTTTCAACTGCATGCCATATATATATATCCATTTTTAAAGAGTCAAGCAAAATCAGCATATGTGTCATTATGAAAACACCAGAGGACAAAGAACACATTGAGAGACCAATCTGCCTTAGATCATGTTTAGTCCACACATAACTTAGTCACTGAGATAAACTGTGCATATTAAACTCTTTCATATTTACAATTTTTTTTCTTTCTATGGCTGCTGCCATCAAATGATATCAAATGATTAGTGAACTCAAAGGCATGTTTCAAAGACTTATGAAACATTGGCCACTAAAGCACTTAATGACAGGCAGATGCTCAAAACTAATAGCACATTTCAAGTCACAATTTAACAAGTTTAAAATTAAATGAGCACGAATTATCTTCTGGGGATGATGTGTCTAAAAACAATTTAAGACATGCAATTTTTCATCTTCTGTGTCTGGTTTATATTTTAAAAGCATATCAAGTAGCAGCAGATAAGGAGACATGATGTGTACTTTGGGTAAAATATTTGTTATATGCCAAGTTTCTACTCACTCTAAGTGACTTTCATAAAGGTATGTGCTGACAGCTGGATATTTATTTTACTATATTCAACCTCAAGATTTTGTCATTCAAGCTAAGTAGCATAAACTATTCTCCAAAGAATCTAATATATAATTCAGGCAAAGAGGTGGGTGTGGGAATGAAGGGGTGAGAAAAGATGGAGGAGAAGAAAAGAACATTTATTTAACTCCAAGCTAGGAAAACCATGGTGGAATTCCCAGACTCCTATACTTATTAGCAAGTTACATGAAATGTAACTTATCAGCAACCTGAATAATGAGACCAACTATGATAAGAATTTATTTACATTCCCAATAATCCCAACTAACATACTAGCTCCTTTCAGTAAGTGACACATTCTAATCATCACCTCAGAGAAGACTTGCAGAATATAGATACAAGCTTAAGCATCTCTTCTTGGCCTCCAAAATATTCCATTTACATTGAGAGTAAACTCAGTGTCAGTAGACAGTCTGCTATTTGCTTATTGACTTGGAAGCTTACACATTCTGCACAGCACAATGGTCATCAGTGAACAATCTAATTGATGGATTATGAATTCAGTTTTTGAAAGTTGGCTCTAATTTACGTTGTCCTGGGCAGAGCTATTGTTGTTGGTAGCCCCACTATTCTAGGGTCCCATTTGCCCCCTTTTACACTCACAAGTCTAGGTTATCCAGTACTATAAGCTGTCTATACTGCCCAAGTCCTTCAACAGTAGCCAAGAGAATAATGTGTATATTGGTTAAGAGCATATACTTTTCAGCTAAACATAACTGTTCAAATCCTGGCTAAGCGATGTTGTATGACATTCAGTAAGTCAGTTAATACATGCATGCCTCAATATCTCAGCTGGACAAAAGGAATAATTATGTCTCAGAGGGCTAAGATGTGGATTAAATGGGATAATATATGTGAAGCATTTAGCACAGTGCTTGGTACATAGTAAATGCTTGAGGAATGGTAACTTTTATTACAGCTTGTACTAAGCAGGCCGATGCCACTAATAAGACTTTAATTTCTTTACATTCCCATTAACTTTCATTCTAGCCTAAGTTTTTTGTTTTTTGTTTTTAATTTATTTACTTAATTTATTTATTTTTGGCTGTGCTGGGTCTTCGTTGCTGCGCACGTGCTTTCTCTAGTTGCATCGAGCAGGGGCCGCTCCTCGCTGCGGTGCGCGGGCCTCTCATTGCGGTGGCCTCTCCCGTTGTGAAGCACAGGCTCTAGGCACTCGGGCTTCAGTAGTTGCGGCACGTGGGCTCAGCAGTTGTGGCTCGTGGGCTCTAGAGTGCAGGCTCAATAGTTGTGGCGCACATGCCCAGTTGCTCCGTGGCATGTGGGATCCTCCCAGACCAGGGCTCGAAACTGTGTCCCCTGCATTGGCAGGCGGATTCCCAACCGCTGTGCCACCAGAGAAGCCCTAGCCTAAGTTTTATGCTACTTTCCCCAAAATTCTGTTCTCTGTTGACAGAAAAAAAGAATCGTTCCTGATGATCAGAGAGTATGTCAAAGTGTTATGGTAAGCAATTTAGCAGTCAGAATCAAAGTCCTTAAAAATATACATAACTTTGGGTTCAGCAAATTCATTGCTAGGAAATAAGCATGGAGGTCTATAAAGATTTTCTTTAGGAATATTTATTTAAGTATGTTTATAATAGTAACGCTTTGGAAAACAACTAAATGTCCCACAATTCATGCTACCCTAAATAAATATGAAACACACAACGGCATACTCTGAAGCCATTAAAATGATGTAGAGAAGAATATAAAGTGACATGGAAAGACGATCAATAAATAACAAACTGGGACATATACTGTACTGTGATCCCAATTTTGTAAAATAAAATAAGATATGCAGAAATATGTCAATATTTAGCACAGGACAGGATTTATCTTGTTAAATGATTTTTGGAAATCCTAAGTGTAAACTGAGTATGTATTAATATTTATCCCAAAATAGTGAATTTTTTAAACATGCAAGGTCTGCAGAAAGTCCTTGCCAAGCATGAACCTAGCAGAGAGGTCTTCAGGCCACTGAAAGAAAGATACTGCTTTATTTTGTTGCCCAAACTATATTACGCCAAATCTTCACCAACAGTTCCAAATCTAGCTCATTACTAATAAAGGGAGATAAATTCTATTGTCACATTTTACTCTGTATAAAATAGATATTCTTGGCAAATTTAACAAATGTTTTTCTCTCATGAAAAGACCTGTTGTATATCTTTAACTTAACACATTTATTCTAACCACTATCTTAAACTCATTTAAATTTAGATGCTCCTGTTATATTATTTAATCTAAGTTTAATGTTACCATACATAGAATATTTGAGAAATGTGATTAAGCGAGTTATAAGTCATATGAATGGCCATAATAGTTTCCCATTTTGGAGGGTTTCATGTGATATCAAACACTGTCTTCCATCTCAACTTTCCCCTTCACTGGAACCTCTCTAAGTGAGCACAGTTCCATGGGGGAGAGTAGGATTAAGGCTTTGAAGATCGTAATCACTTTAAAAAGTCAGTATCTCATATGTGCACACACGCACACACCATAAATAAGTGTGTGGATATTCAACCAGGTTTAGAATTCTCCACAATAACTCCTTTAATGCTCCATTTGAAATTAACTTTATTTCAAAATAATTTTTGAAATTTATTTCTTATTCTTTTATTTCTTATTTTTCTTATTTTCTTATACTAGCCCTACTTTGCTAATGTGCTAAATGTTTGCTTAGCTTACCCATTGCATAAATCCAGCACAAAACAGCCTGAATAATAAATTAATAATGAATGCATAATCATAATTTTTGAAGGCTTGGTATTTGGGGGATGGTTAGAGGAAAAATCTCCCCAATTTCATGACATGCTGTTCAGTCTGTCATTTATCTCAGTGTTCAAATATGAAATGGATTGTGAATGGGAGAATGATCACGCAGAAAGGAAACAATTAAAGCCATGTCTTCCCTTCCTTTGCCAAAGTCAGCATGCACTTGGCCACTGTAAAGACAGTCACTTCTATGCCAACCAGCTACCCTCAAAGGGTTCCTTAGGGCTCCACATGCAGCTACTACTTCAACCCTGGAGGCCCTCAGATCACCCTGCTTTTGTCATCTTTTAGTAATTCTACTGAGGAGTAATATAATGTGAATTCATTCTTCAAAGCCCATCTGTCTACATTTGAATCTCAGCCTCACATCTTAGTGACTATAGGTTCTCTCTGTGCCTCAACTTCCTCATCTGTAACACAGAACTAATAATAGCACTTACTTCATAGGTTATTGTGAGGATACAAAACACTTATAAAGTATTTCCTAAAAGATAACAAGCACTTAGAATAAATGGGTAACTATTGGAGTGAGCAAAAGAGAGAGTGGTAAGAATTTAGACCATTAAGACAGGCAGGAGCCAGATCTCTTAAGGCTTTGAGGGCTGTAATATGAAGTTTGGATTTTTTTCTAAGTGTGATGTGACTCCATTGCAGATTGTGGGGTTAAGTTAGATCACGTGTGCAAGGTATCTAGTCTAATGCCTGATATGTTAAAGGTATATGGTCATAATTACATGCTTAACACTCAACATATGAAGATTTATATATTAATCTGACACCAAGCAGTCTGGCCAGAAGATTATTACTGCAGGTCATCTGAGACCAGGAACCTCCAGACCCAAGAGAAAGTCAGTTGGTGGCTCTGAGCCACACAATGCACAGCTAGAATGACCGATTGCTTTTCTAACAGCAGTAAGACATGGTGTAGTCATTTATCTGAGGATTCAGAGGTTGGGTTCAAGAAACTTGTCTATTTACATAAGGTTTTTCTCCCAATCCTAGTACAAGCGAAGGTAAATTCCATAATGTGAACGTCTACTCCCTCAACATGACCAGCTCCACAGGATCAAAGAAAAACTGTTCTCTCTCCTCAGTTCTTCAACACAAAGTGGGCCTTGGGAATAGACCAGTGCTACTGCTTCTGCAAAGTTAAATTGCATTCCCATTTAACAAAAAGGTGCCTTATTAGAAGCAAAAGAATGGCTATTTAGAGTTATGCCAGCTACTGATGAAAAAGAAATTGTGAGCCCAGGACAATCTGAACCCGCTGCGCACGAAGTCTTAACAGAAGCAAGTTCCTCTGAAAGAGCTGCAGGGTTCCGGGGCTGGTGCCGCTCTGCATGTGACAGGAGTGTCACCAAGCCAGGGGCTGGAGGATAGACTATGCCACGTGGATAGCAGACACAGCCCCTTGCTCCTTTCAGAACCAAACTTGTGAAATTCAGAAAGAAAAGGCAGCTCTGAGTTGCAGTACTTTAAAAAAGTACACATAAAACATTTTAATATAAAAATTATATGGAGTCTGACCAGCATATATAGTAGAATCTGAGGGTATTTCATTCTAGAGGTTACAAAAGACTTTGGCCTCAGGAACAGTCTGACAAGTAACACTTAGCACTTTGTATTAATAAATGAACCAGGATTCTGGATTACCAATAGCTAGCAATGTCTAAGTACAATTGATTACTGTTAATCTAAAGAGTAAACTTCAGTGTTAGAGAAATGTAAGCATTAAAGATATTCAAAAGACAGACATAGATGTAATGTTATATAGATGAGAAGATAATGTAGATATTATATTTATTGGCTTGGCATCCATTATATTTTGTTAAGTATAAAAACAGGTTTAAGACCAGCATGTATTTTATAATCCCATTTTTAGAAAATATATTTCATATAGATTTGAGTGCAGGAAAATCTGGAAGGATACACATTAAATTATTAACTGCTCTTATCTCTTAGAAATGGCATTTCTGATTTTTTTCATTTTTTCTATTACATGGGATTTTTGTAATGATAATATGTGCACATATTTATATAGCTAAAACCACAAACTTTATATAACATGATAGATAAAGACTAGTCTAAACTATCCAAGAATTTTGGAAACTTGAATCCCCAGAACAAACAAACAGGTTCACAATAGATTGAAATGCCTAATTGTTGCAGCAAGAAAACATCTTAAGAATCCATTTAAGGCAACACTGAACGCAGACTCCTTCGTTTCTTATTCCTGTGCATCGAGCCTAGCACTGAATTAGAGACGACTTGCTGTGGGTAGGGTAGCAGCTGGCTGGCTGGACAGCGTGCTCTTCTGACCGTCTTGAGGGAAATGCTGTTACTGACAATGCTGGGAAACACATGGAGTCTAAGCCCAGGCAAAAGACCTGGATCAAGGCCAGCGCGTTCTTCTTCCCCTGATATCCGGTGAATGCTAAATTAATACTTGCTGAATGACTGACTATTTAACCAAGATGTAATTGGAGAAACCTTAGACATTGCAACAGATGTACCTCTCGGGCAGTATGCCTTAGAGAGCTTTGTGATTTCACAGGCACCTGCCCATGCATGACACAATCACATGCTTTGCATCTCAGGCTCAACTCTGAATGGCTTAAGTCAGTCTGGTATCAATGAGACACTGTAGTTATGTCCACATCTTTTAGAACCCCACATCTGAGTATTGCTTACATACACAAACTGTGTTCATCCAAAATTCATGTGCCCATTGTTCAAACACAGTCATTTCTCCCCCAAACAGGCTTCTGTTGCAGCACAGTAAGAAGCCTCCTTTCAGGATTTCCAGAAAGATACTGAAAATGTACAGCAGTGTTATGCATTATGATGTATCTCTTAGAAAACCAACTTTACTTTTACTTATATAAACTTCTTGCCCTTTAAATATAAAAAATACAAACTTAAAATGTTTTTTAAAAGATAAAACAAGCAATACAGAAGTATATAAAGAAAAGAGTAAAACGTCCCCTCACTTACCCAGGACTTCCACTACCCTGTAAGATGCCTTTGTGTGAATTTAAAATAAGCACCCCTTTCTCAAGACAAAAAGCAAACATTTAAATTAGTGCTTTCTCATACAGCCTTAACAGTATGCGTGCTTAGGTGATGCCTCTGTGAGGTTTGGACAAGGAGTGTCCATGCCAACATCTGTGTAGGTAAGGACGTGTTTTGTGTGCTGTCTTGAGTATGTGTGTGAACACACATACCAGGCTGGCTCTCCTTCACTGCTCCAGCACTCAATCAAAATGCCCAGAATCACCAGACACTGCATCCTACACAGATGCCCACACACTCTCCTATAAGTTAAAGTATGTGTACAATGTGGCTGATGGCCACATAGATACAATTCCCTTGAGAGCTACCCAACTTGAACAAATGTATGTATTCACGCAGGACCTATCCAGTCCTCTTGCTCCCCCCGTCCCATTTGCCAGAGATAACAGCTCTCTACGTGTGGCAGAAGTCATTTTTAATTTGGAAAGTAATGAGAGAACGCATTTAGAGACTCTCTTTTGTATATGTAAAGTTCCACTGGACCTACATTAAGGAAGGATGTATTCTCTACTACGATGTCCTTGAAAGTTTAAATGCCACAGTGCAGTTTCAAGTGCAGATGTTAATACAGCTTATACTTTCCCTACCTATACTTGAAAACACTCTTGTAAACTCAAGGGAAACTTTTCCATTCTATATTCAAATGGCAATAGGGAGATTTTGTAATACATGTCTGTATCAAATTTGGTGTGAAAATGTGTTTTACGGAACTTGTGAAAACTCACATTTGTGGCATCTTTCTAAATAGGACCATGCAGAGCACATTTTATACCCACCAGGTTCTTACACTTGATCTCTCTAAATGACAGCATATGGATTTCAGATCAAATTAAATAAAATGCTTAGGGTCTTCTTTCCACGCATTCTAAGATGCTGTTTTCAATAGGAGTACAAGAGCTTAACATTGCATTTCTGTATGAATAAAATGAACTCTGTATGAATAAAACAGATAATAAATGTTTTGTTTCACCCGTCTTTCCACTAAAACATCAGAACTAGTTTCAGATATATTTTACATACATAAAGAATTACTGAAATAAATTCTTTAAAATTTACTTCTCTATGTACTAAGTATGAAATCAAGAATTTTGGTTGTTTGTTTCTGTTTCATTGTTTTCTTGAAATAACCTCATTATCATCAACAAAAAAGTTTGGGTTAAAACTGCAGCAATATAATAAAGAGAAATCCATACAATTAATTTTAAAGAAAAAAATAGCTGGATATTTTTTCTAGTCACTTGTTCAGGACAGGATTGATCTTAGATCAAATTTTGAAGGAGACCTTTTCTCCCCAGAGTCTCCTCACTAACTCCCCACACCATTCTTTCCATGATTTTCCTTCTCTCTCCCTCCTGTTCCCCTAACTCTTCTGCTCACCCCTCCTTTCTCAAACATTGCTCCCTCCTTGTTTCCTAAGGGCTCTGATTTACGCCAGCTAATTTGGTAAACTAATTCAGATTGAGGCAACCCTAATGAGCCAAAATATGTTACTGCTCCAACAACATTTAGTTATATTTATCAGTGGCCAAAATCGGTTATCACCCAAAAAAGTGAGTAATGGTTGGAATTTGGAGTCTTCCAAAAGTCTAAGAGGAGAGTGACATAAGGGCAAAGACTCTTCAGCACTCTTCAGTTTATCCTATGCAGACACATATGCAATTTACAACATCTTCATGGATACATCTGTATTTTCCAACTCAGGAAAGGCACTGCTACTTAAAAATCACAGCCAGCAACTGATCTTCAGACCAAAAGAGAGATTGGAGGACTTTTACGCATTAGAAATTGGTCCAGCAGACACAACTAGTGAAAGAAGGCTGATTTTCACAGGTGGGTATTCTGTACCATTTTTGGCTAGTAATTGAAATAGATTGGGGATTTCTCTAGTGGCACAGTGGTTAAGAATCCGCCTGCCAGGGCTTCCCTGGTGGCGCAGTGGTTGAGAATCTGCCTGCCAATGCAGGGGACACGGGTTCGAGCCCTGGTCTGGGAAGATCCCACGTGCCGCGGAGCAGCTGGGCCCATGAGCCACAATTACTGAGCCTGCACGTCTGGAGCGTGTGCTCCGCAACAAGAGAGGCCGCGATAGTGAGAGGCCCGCGCACCGCGATGAAGAGTGGCCCCCACTTGCCACAAGTAGAGAAAGCCCTTGCACAGAAACGAAGACCCAACACAGCCATAAAATAAATAAAATAATAAATACTTTAAAAAAAAAAAAAAGTAAACTCAGAACCATCTGCTTTAAAAAAAAAAAAAAAAAGAATCCGCCTGCTAATGCAGGGGACACGGGTTCAAGCCCCGATCCAGGAAGATCCCACATGCCGCGGAGCAACTAAGTCCGTGCGCCACAACTACTGAGCCTGAGCTCTAGAGCCCGCGAGCCACAACTACTGAGCCCACGTGCCACAACTACAGAAGCCCATGCACGTGGAGCCCATGCTCTGCATCAAGAGAAGCCACCTCAATGAGAAGCCTGTGCCTCGCAATGAAGAGTAGCCCCCGCTCACTGAAACTAGAGAAAGCCGTGCGTAGCAACAAAGACCCAATACAGCCCAAAATTAATTAATTAATTAATTTTTTTTTAAAAAAAGGAAACAGATTGGACTTTTTCTGACTCTAATCCTAAATTCATAGAAATCTGGCAACTCCAGTCTGAGTGCTGGAGAAGCAATTTACTAAATGATGCCCCAGTGTCCTGGAAGCAGGAATGTTTCTCCCAAAGCCCCAAATTTATATCTAGGTATTTCTTGACTTGGTACCTCTTGTTAAATAGAAATGATGGAAATACCAGTTTCTCTTGGAATACTAATATCAGTATTTCCTCTTTTATTTCAATCATTGTCCAAAATTTGACTACAAACTCTTAGAACTCAGTAATGGTAGGCAAGGTTGAAACTGAAAAATTCAGATGTCCGACTCTGTATATCCATATTCTTAGGAAAAGACTTATTCTTTATTTACCTTCATATTTATAACTAAAACCTAAGTTGTGACCCCTGCATTATCCAGTCAGTGCATGGAGTAGAATTCAAGGGAGCAAAATCTAGCTGTTAAATAATTTAAAAGGAAATCCAATATTTATTTCAGGTTTTAAAAGAACATTAAGGGGGATAAAATTTTTAGCTAGCCAAAACATTTTGTCAAATATATTTTTCCAAGACCCATTTTTTTGTAAACCATCGCTACCTCAGAAGCCATCATCTTACAAACCTACAGGGTTTTTTTACGCACCTTTTATTCTGCTCTCTCACAATTTCCCTCTCCTTGCTCTCCATTATAACAAGTTCCTCTCCCAGCTTAGTGCCCCCAACTTCTACACCACGTCTCTATGCTGGTTTCAAACTTTCCCTTCTCCTGATTGTGCAGCAAAAAAAAATTCAGAAACAAGGGTGCCAGAGGGGGGGTACACTCACAAGTTAAATATATGTATATATATTCTAAAACATCTTATGGAAAAACCCGAATGAACTTTTTGGCCAAATATATATATGTATCTATATAGATATATATAGGTATATCTATATAGATATATAGATATATATTCCCCTTCTTCTATTCTTAAAATGCATAAACTCAATGCAATCCAAGAAACGCAGTCTCTCAGGGCAGAAATTCAAGTCAATCTCTGTCTTCAAACTTGCTCATTATACATCAGCCATTTGCTCCTAAATAAGTTGTATTACTATTTCCACTTACAAAGCACTTTTCACTTTTCCAATTACTTTCTCATCTATCATTCAGTAATATTGTGAAGAGGAAAAGCAGATGCTCTCACCTGTGAAAGACCAGGCAACACTTGCACAGAGAGGTCCTATGACATTTAACCAGACACAGAGATGGAATTCATATTCTACCCAATGAGATTGTCCCTTTCAGCTTAATTCTTATGTGGAAGTTCCTTTTGTTATTTTTCCTTCGAGGATAATTATACCCCACTCATCATCAAGAAGAGGTCATGAAAGCAGAGAGCAAAGAGATACCAAAGCCCATCCTGATCGAAAACGTTAACTGTTCTTACTAAAAAGAAACAAGGACTACTCAGAAATACCATTGATATAAATCAAGCACCAAGAGTGAACTTTAGGTAAATAAATAAGCAAATTCTTAGAATGTTTTTAATCAGCAAAGCCATATTGTGCATGCCATACCAAAGATGATCATCAGTCACAAAACTACCCAAGAAGAAATTAAGGACTAGACTATAGGAAAGACAACGTTTGACTAAGCCACTCATGGCTAAAGTTTTCCACCAATCCCTAATGGAGAAAGCACAAACAGTTTTATCAGAACTTGAGAGTATATTGATTTAAAAACAAGTAACTCTAGACTCCCTCTTGCGAGAACACCGGAATCACAACTAACTGCTGGACAATCATCGACAGGAAGACACTGGAATTCACCAAAAAGATACCCCACATCCAAAGACAAAGGAGAAGCCACAATGAGATGGTAGGACGGGCACAATCACAGTAAAATCAAATCCCATAACTGCTGGGTGGGTGACTCACAGACTGGAGAACACTTATACCACAGAAGTCCACCCACTGGAGTGAAGGTTCTGAGCCCCACGTCAGGCTTCCCAACCTGGGGGTCCTGCAACGGGAGGAGGAATTCCTAGAGAATCAGACTTTGAAGGCTACTGGGATTTGATTGCAGGACTTTGACAGAATTGGGGGAAACAGAAACTCCACTCTTAGAGGGCACACACAGAGTAGTGTGCGCATCGGGACCCAGGGGAAGGAGCAGTGATCACAGGGAAGACTGAGCCAGACCTACCTGCTAGTGTTGGGGGGTCTCCTGCAGAGGTGGGGGATGGCTGTGGCTCACCGTGGGGACAAGGACACTGGCAGCAGAAGTTCTGGGAAGTACTCCTTGATGTGAGCCCTCCCAAAAGTCCGCCATTAGCCCCACCAAAGAGCCCAGGTAGGCTCCAGTGTTGTGTTGCCTCAGGCCAAACAACCAACAGGGAGGGAACCAAGCCCCACACATCAGCAGTCAAGTGGATTAAAGTTTTACTGAGCTCTGTCCACCAGAGCAACAGTCAGCTCTACCCACCACCAGTCCCTCCCATCAGGAAACTTGCATAAGCCTCTTAGGTAGCCTCATCCGCCAGAGGGCAGACAGCAGAAGCAAGAAGAACTACAATCCTGCAACCTGTGGAACAAAAACCACATTCACAGAAAGAGAGACAATATGAAAAGGCAGAGGGCTAAGTACCAGATGAAGGAACAAGATAAAACCCCAGAAAAACAACTAAATGAAGTGGAGATAGGCAAGCTTCCAGAAAAAGAATTCAGAATAATGATAGTGAAGATGATCCAGGACCTCGGGAAAAGAATGGAGGCAAAGATCGAGAAGATGCAAGAAATGTTTAACAAAGACCTAGAAGAATTAAAGAACAAACAAACAGAGATGAACAATACAATAACTGAAATGAAAACTACACTAGAAGGAATCAATAGCAGAATAACTGAGGCAGAAGAACGGATAAGTGACCTGGAAGACAGAATGGTGGAATTCACTGCTGCAGAACAGAATAAAGAAAAAGGAATGAAAAGAAATGAAGACAGCCTAAGAGACCTCTGGGACAACATTAAACCCAACAACATTCGCATTATAGGGGTCCCAGAAGGGGAAGAGAGAGAGAAAGGACCTGAGAAAATATTTGAAGAGATTATAGTCGAAAACTTCCCTAACATGGGAAAGGAAATACCCACCCAACTCCAGGAAGTGCAGAGAGTCCCATACAGGATAAACCCAAGGAGAAACATGCCGAGACACATAGTAATCAAATTAACAAAAATTAAAGACAAAGAAAAATTATTAAAAGCAGCAAGGGAAAAATGACAAATAACATACAAGGGAACTCCCATAAGGTTAACAGCTGATTTCTCATCAGAAACTCTACAAGCCAAAGGGATTGGCGTGATATACTTAAAGTGATGAAAGGGAAGAACCTACAACCAAGATTACTCTACCCAGCAAGGATCTCATTCAGATTCTATGGAGAAATCAAAAGCTTTACAGACAAGCAAAAGCTAAGAGAATTCAGCACCACCAAACCAGCTCTACAACAAATGCTAAAGGAACTTCTCTAAGTGGGAAACACAAGAGAAGAAAAGGACCTACAAAAACAAACCCAAAACAATTAAGAAAATGGTCATAGGAACATACATATCGATAATTACCTTAAACGTGAACGTATTAAATGCTCCAACCAAAAGACACAGGCTTGCTGAATGGATACAAAAACAAGACCCATCTATATGCTGTCTACAAGAGACCCACTTCAGACCTAGGGACACATTCAGACTGAAAGTGAGGGGATGGAAAAAGATATTCCATGCAAGTGGAAATCAAAAGAAAGCTGGAGTAGCAATACTCATGTCAGATAAAATAGACTTTAAAATAAAGAATGTTACAAGAGACAAGGAAAGACACTACATACTGATCAAGGGATCAATCCAAGAAGAAGATATAACAATTATAAATATATATGCACCCAACATAGGAACACCTCAATACATAAGGCAACTGCTAACAGCTATAAAAGAAGAAATCAACAGTAACACAATAATAGTGGGGGACTTTAACACCTCACTTACACCAATGGACAGATCATCCAAAATGAAAATAAATAAGGAAACAGAAGCTTTAAACGACACAATGGACCAGATAGATTTAATTGATATTTGTAGGACATTCCATCCAAAAACAGTAGATTACACTTTCTTCTCAAGTGCGCATGGAACATTTTCCAGGATAGATCACATCTTGGGTCACAAATCAAGCCTCAATAAATTTAAGAATATTGAAATCATAGCAAGCATCTTTTCTGACCACAACGCTATGAGATTAGAAATGAATTACAGGGAGAAAAACATTAAAAACAAAAACACATGGAAGCTAAACAATACGTTACTAAATAACCAAGAGATCACTGAAGAAATCAAAGAGGAAATCAAAAAATACCTAGAGACAAATGATAATGAATACACGATGATCCAAAACCTATGGGATGCAGCAAAAGCAGTTCTAGGAGGGAAGTTTATAGCTATACAAGCCTACCTCAAGAAACAAGAAAAATCTCAAATAAACAATCTAACCTTACACCTAAAGGAACTAGAGAAAGAAGAACAAACAAAACCCAAAGTTAGCAGACGGAAAGAAATCATAAAGATCAGAGCAGAAATAAATGAAATAGAAACAAAGAAAACAACAGCAAAGATCAATAAAACTAAAAGCTAGTTCTTTGAGAAGATAGATAAACAAAATTGTTAAACCATTAGCCAGACTCATCAAGAAAAAGAGGGAGAGGACTCAAATCAATAAAATTAGAAATGAAAAAGGAGAAGTTACAACAGACACCGCAGAAATGCAAAGCATCCTAAGAGACTACTACAAGCAACTCTATGCCAATAAAATGAACAACCTGGAAGAAATGGACAAACTCTTAGAAAGGTATAACCTTCCAAGACTGAAGCAGGAAGAAATAGAAAATATGAACAGACCAATCACAAGTAATGATATTGAAACTGTGATTTAAAATCTTCCAACAAACAAAAGTCCAGGACCAGATGGCTTCACAGGTGAATTCTATCAAACATTTAGAGAAGAGCTAACACCCATCCTTCTCAAACTCTTCCAAAAAATTGCAGAGGAAGGAACACTCCCAAACTCATTCTATGAGGCCACCATCACCCTGATACCAAAACCAGACAATGATACTACAAAAAAAGAAAATTACAGACCAATATCACTGATGAATATAGATGGAAAAATCCTCAACAAAATACTAGCAAACAGAATCCAAGAACACATTAAAAGGATCATACACCATGATCAAGTGGGATTTATCCCAGAGATGCAAGGATTCTTCAATATATGCAAATCAATCAATGTGATACACCATATTAATAAATTGAAGAATAAAAACCATATGATCATCTCAATAGATGCAGAAAAAGCTTTTGACAAAATCCAACACCGATTTATGATAAAAACTCTCCAGAAAGTAGGCATAGAGGGAACCTACTTCAACATAATAAAGGCCATATACGACAAACCCACAGCAAACATCATTCTCAATGGTGAAAAACTGAAAGCATTTCCTCTAAGATCAGGAACAAGACAAGGATGTCCACTCTCGCCACTATTATTCAACGTAGTTTTGGAAGTCCTAGCCATGGCAAACAGAGAAGAAAAAGAAATAAAAGGAATACAAATTGGAAAAGAAGATGTAAAACTGTCACTGTTTGCAGATGACATGATACTATACATAGAGAATCCTAAAGATGCCACCAGAAAACTGCTAGAGCTAATCAATGAATTTTGTAAAGTTGCAGGATACAAAATTAATGCACGAAAATCTCTTGCATTCCTATACACTAATGATGAGAAATCTGAAAGAGAAATTAAGGAAACACTCCCATTTACCACTGCAACAAAAACAATAAAATTCCTAGGAATAAACCTACCTAGGGAGACAAAAGACCTGTATGCAGAAAACTATAAGACACTGATGAAAGAAATTAAAGATGATACCAACAGATGGAGAGATATACCATGTTCTTGGATTGGAAGAATCAATATTGTGAAAATGACTATACTACCCAAAGCAATCTACAGATTCAATGCAATCCCTATCAAATTAGCAATGACATTTTCTACGGAACTAGAACAAAAAAATCTTAAAATTTGTATGGAGACACAAAAGACCCCGAAGAGCCAAAGCAGTCTTGAGGGAAAAATGTGGACCTGGAGGAATCAGACTCCCTGATTTCAGACTATACTACAAAGCTACAGTAATCAAGAGAATATGGTACTGGCACAAAAACAAAAACATAGATCAATGGAACACGATAGAAAGCCCAGAGATAAACCCACGCACCAATGGTCAACTAATCTATGACAAAGGAGGCAAGGATATACAATGGAGAAAAGATAGTCTCTTCAATAAGTGGTGCTGGGAAAACTGGACAGCTACATGTAAAACAGAACACTCCCTAACACCATACACAAAAATAAACTCAAACTTGATTAGAGACCTAAATGTAAGACCGGACACTATAAAACTCTTAGAGGAAAACATAGGAAGAACACTCTTTGACATAAATCACAGCAAGATCTTTTTTGATCCACCTCCTAGAGTAATGGAAATAAAAACAAAAATAAACAAATGGGACCTAATGAAACGTCAAAGCTTTTGCACAGCAAAGGAAACCATAAACAAGACGAAAAGACAACCCTCAGAATGGGAGAAAATATTTGCAAACGAATCAACGGACAAAAGATTAATCTCCAAAATATATAAACAGCTCATGCAGCTCAATATTAAAAAAACAAACAACCTAATCCAAAAATGGGCGGAAGACCTAAATAGACATTTCTCCAAAGAAGACATACTGATGGCCACGAAGCACATGAAAAGCTGCTCAACATCACTAATTATTAGAGAAATGCAAATCAAAACTACAATGAGGTATCACCTCACACCAGTTAGAATGGGCATCATCAGAAAATCTACAAACAACAAATGCTGGAGAGGGTGTGGAGAAAAGGGAACCTCTTGCACTGCTGGTGGGAATGTAAATTGATACAGCCACTATGGAGAACAATATGGAGGTTCCTTAAAAAACTAAAAATAGAATTACTGTATGATCCAGCAATCCCACTACTGGGCATATACCCAGAGAAAACCATAATTCAAAGAGACACATGCACCCCAATGTTCATTGCAGCACTGTTTACAATAGCCAGGTCATGGAAGCAACCTAAATGTCCATCAGCAGACGAATGGATAAAGAAGATGTGGTACATATATACAATGGAATATTACTCAACCATAAAAAGGAACGAAAATGAGTCATTTGTAGAGACGTGGATGGATCTGGAGACTGTCATACAGAGTGAAGTAAGTCAGAAAGAGAAAAACAAATATCGTATATTAACGCATATATGTGGAACCTAGAAAAATGGTACAGATGAACCGGTTTGCAGGGCAAAATGAGACACAGATGTATGGACACAAAGCAGGGAAAGTGGTGGAGTGGTGGGGGTGGGGGTGTGATGAATTGGACGATTGGGATTGACATGTATACACTGATGTGTATAAAATTGATGACTAATAAGAAAAAAAAAAACAAGTAACTCTAAAGGTTACTAGCATTACTCCATTTTTTTTATTCTACAGTGTGAGTTCAGCCATGCTATTTAATGATTCTCTTATCATCATAAAGCCCTGAACCAATGAATCATTTAAGCTGTGTTTACAGTATGATAGCTAAACCACATGGACTCCTCCTTATTAACCATTCTTTTATTTACAATGGACAAGCCAAAAAAGTATCATCCCTTAAAGAGTATTGCTTTCAAGGTCTTTATTCCTATTTGAGTTTGCTGCATGTGGCAGAGTAGTGACTAGAAAGTGAATTTATTCAGCAAACACTTAATGAAAGTGCCCGGCTTTGTGCTCTGTGCTGGGGGTACAGACATGAGTCCTCACAGAGCTCACTGATTTTAGAGACAGACATGTAAGCAGATAACACATGGTACAAAGTTCTAAATGCTATTACTGAACTATAAAGGCAAAGTCATGGAGTGGATAGAGTGGAGGGTGACAAAGAGAGGTGGGAAGTTATTATAAAAGTCTAAATAAAGAAAGAATACCACCCTGTTTTATTTTATCCATAGCACTTAACACCAGCTTAAATTATTTTGTTCATTTTTAAGGATAATTTTGTCATCTTTTTCTCAGCCCTAGATTTTAAGGTCCATGAGTTAGAAATCTTTCCCTCTGCATGGTGTCCTCAGTGTCTAAAACAGTGCCTGACGCATAGTGGGAGCTTGCTATGTGTCACCCCACCAAAAAAAATATATATGTTCCAACACCCAGTACCTCAGAACATGATCTTATTTGGAGAAAGGATCTTTACAGAAGTAACCAAGTTAAAATGATGTCATTAGGTTGAACCTAATGACAATCCAATTACCTAATCGAATATGACTAGTGTCCTTATAAAGAGCAGAAATTTGGACCCAGTAACAGACACAGAGGAAAGATGATATGAAGAGACAAAGAGAGAATACAGCCATCACAGGTCTCAGAAGGAACCAACTCTGCCGAGACCTTGATTTCAGAGTTTAGACTCCAGAACTGTGAGACAATGTTTCTGTTGCTTAAGCCACCCTGTTTGTGGTAACATGTTATGGCAGTCCTAGCCAACTAATACAGAGGTCAAAGTGTGTTTGTACACGGAAGAAAGGGATGAGATGAACTATATTAGAGGAAGTAGAGGAAATGGTAGAGACAAAGGATAGTTCCGACTGGACTTTGTGATGAATTGGGTCTGGGAAGTTAAGGAGAATGAGGAATCAAGTACAATTTAATACCAATTACTATAGGAAAGATTAAGAATACAGAAGAGAAACAAGTTTTGAATGTCCATGCGCATATTTGTATATGTTTGTAGGAGGTAGAGAGGTTCAGTGCAGGAGAGTTTAGCTATAGATAAGCATCCGCAATATCCATGTGAATATTTCTAGCAAGCAATGGAGAATATAGGTCTGGAACCAGAAGAATGGGAAATGTATGCATGGGAGTCCTCCAGAATTGTAAATGGTGTTTGTGTCATAAGTGCAAATGAGAGCTACTAAGGAGAACATACAAGTTGTGAACAGAAATTGATCATAGGTGAGTCTTTCTAGGGAAAATAATTATCATTTACGTACAACGAATAGGAATAAGATTAAACAACAGAGGAAGAGGAGGAAAAATGGGAGAAAATGATTCTGTAGGATTCAAGTGAAGGGTGATTTTCAAGAGATTAGGGTTGAAGCTGGGTTATGAAGAATTGGGAGTGAAAATATCCCTTTATATTGGACTATGTGTGGAGCGTTTGTGTCAGAAGCCAGCATGGGGATGACTGAGGAGTGAAGGGATTTGGAAAAGAGAAACCACATTTCTAATATAAAGTTCTGAGTGTTCTAAATGCATTGACTGATAATGCCCAGGGCCAATCCAACAAAGAACCTAAAAACATTCAAACAGCACTTACCTATTGCAGGGTCCAATCTGGGGGACCCCCCAGAATTTATGAACAATTTCAAAATGCTTGAAACATATTTGCTCAAGAAAATGCTTCATAAATTTTAATTCAGTGTGGGAAAATGGTTTTGTTAATGGAATTGGAAGTTTAATTGTCAGCAGTATATATATTTTGCTAATTTTTGAATAGGAATTTTATGTCTTAAGATGCAGAGTTTGTTTTATCAGCAAAATCTTTTAAAACATGAAGTCTTTGAGCAGGACTTTTGAGAGATAGAATTAAAAATATTCTTGATAGTTTGCAGCATTTTTAACTGACTTCAGAACAAATTATTTATTACTAATAGTTTCCAATAATAATATAAGACCCCATTCTCCATGGACACAGAAACTTCATCTGCTTAGCACATCATTATATTCCCATAACTTGACACAAAACCGGGTTCAAAAATGGGTACAAAATAAATATATAGTTAATATTTATAGTGCTTAACTCAGCTACAGTGTTCATTCATATGGACCTTCTCATTGTGCCTAAATATATCTAAATTATTTTATTTTGGAAAGACTGAGACAAAGAACTTCATATGTACTATATTAAAATAATTTGTGTCCAGGCTTATCTACTAAAACATCAGAAAGTATAAATGAATATTTGTAGAAATTTTATTGGCATTGCATTCCAGATAAAGTTTGCTAAAGCAGAACAATGTGAAGCTAATTCAATTTTTAAACTTCAAGTTTCAATAAACAACATTAAATGTTACTGCAGCAATATCATTCTCAGCACAGTGTGACTTCTTACAGCATTGCAGAGAAAGATAACCAAATTTGGGGGCAAAGTAAGTTTGTTCTTATGTTAAGCTTCATAAAACTCATTTCACTCAATACACTTAAGGTGAAGTTGGTCATTTCAACTACCAGTTTTTTTCTTCAGCTCCAAACTTAGCAGAAGAACTTTAACTTCCAACACCTTTGATCAGTAGATGTCATTTCTATAAAGATTAATTATACAAAGAGATAATCTTCTAAATATAAATAGAAACAAAATGATTAAGACAGATTTAAATTTGTGAAAATGTTCAAATTTCATTTGTACACCTCTGAAGTGTCTTCAAAATTACAGACTAGTAAAACAGTCCATTTTCACTGATACTTAAGAGCCTGGATAAAAACTTTGGGTAAAGGGACAAAAACATCACTATAATCTTTACATTATTTCAATCCCTCAATGTATATAGACAGAAATGCACCAGGACAGCGAGAATTGTTTATAAGAAAGGATATGTTAAAATTTAATGCTCCAAACAGATCCTGGAAATTGTTAAATTCTTTGTAATGCTTTATTTTAAATAAACTAATAAGATTACTCCATTGAAATAAAAACAATGCAAAACTCTTATTTATTCAGTATGGAAAAAATATGGAGAAATATATTACAAATTAGGCAAGCGTATTTACCCGTTATTAAACTTACTTTAAGTTGAGAGGTATGAATAATTCTCCTTTATCCACACCTTCACACTGACTCATACTTTGTCCTTTCTGTGGCATAAACTAGTATTACAGCATTTTCATGAATGGATGCATTAATAATAATATGGCCATTTATATTCAGACTCCAGCAAACCTCACCTTGAGGGACCCTTTGTCTCATTGACTTGATTCATTATGAGTCTAACTAACAGGATTGCAGCTTCTCAGTATCAGTGTCCTATTTAGTTCTAATTTGTAACATCATAACCTTTGCTTAACCTCTCATTCAAGGAAGTCTTACAGTTCCTCTTCTAGCCAGAGAAATTGCATAAATATTTAAATGTTAATTCAGAGAGAGTAAGAGTGATGTCAAAAATGTCCCTTAGAGCCAAAATTTCTGTGGATCTAGAGAAGCAGCATTATGATATGACCTAAAAATTCAAAAAGTATCAATTTTTCCCCTCTAGCTTAAATATTGTTTGTTCATGAAAGATTTTTTAAAATACCTGGAGGGTCTGAGGTCATTCTCCCTAGAGTCTTTTTATTTTAAAGACAAATGGGAACTTGTCAAATAGCTCAGAAAATCCTGCGAATAATTATGGAAATGCCAGTCAAGAAAGCTGCATTTCTTTACTTCTAAAAATGTGGCTTTGATAAGTCAAAAAACTTTTCAACCTGCTTATCTTGTACATTACGCCCACAAAATCCCTGAACTAATCATAGCTTATGAAACCATGTTGTCAAAATAAAAAAATTTATAAAGGTATATAAACTTGAGATTAGATTAATTTCAGCAGTCATTCAAAGTAGTAATTTAAATACAGAATTTGAGATAAATGCTTCCATTATTAGGTAGATATCTTATTTTAGAAGAGTAGTATGAGAATTCTTGACAAGCCAAGAGATCAAATTTAAAAGTACTATATGTGAGAGTTTTAGATTTGGCAAGATTGCATACTCAACCTGAAAATTTATTCCAATAAAAATAATATTCAGCTCACCAATTTTCATCTTTTCTCCTAACGTTACCTAGAGTAAAAGCCTTTTGATTTAAAATATAGAGAGGTAATTATTGCTCCTTCTTCAGTTTTGAAAGGTTATTTCTCTTCATGTTTCCTTTAGGGTCCTGGATTTGTGCTGAGCTGATTATGATTTGCAGGCTTGAGGACTTTGGTTTCTCTACTGTATAGTTCACTCTGTAATCCATGTTGGTTGGCATTCAGAGTGCCATGTTGATGTGTCACTTAGTGAGTTGAATGACAAATAGTATCAATTCCCAAACAAAGTATCGATAAAACATTACAACAACAAACACCACAAGATATTACATGAATTCAGTCTAAACTGGATAACATAAACCCTACACACAGGCCAAAACATATTTTCCCAAATATTTATGGTGACTGACACATCTTACGAAAAAGCCTCTCTCCTTACAACTAAGAGGAGAGAAGAAGTTCAAAGACCATGTGCTCAGGAAAATTTCTTAATTCTGGAATAAGGATTGGTTAGAAAATAATAAGATAGTATCATATCGAACAGGATGGTTGCAAAAGAATCATGAAAGCTCCCTGTGGATTTCATCAAATGGAACTTCGAGGTTTAAAGGGAAGTTAGCCCAGAGTGGCTGATTAATACTCTTTCAATCAGATGGCTTATAAAAAACCAGAATTAAACAATACAGTTGGTATAACACAATCATCTAAAGTAAAAGTGACAGTTACAGAGCAGGTACATGAGAAAGACAAATGCTATATCATTAATATAGTATTGTCTATGCACTTGGTACAGGACCTATTTTATAAATGAGGGAATGGAGATTCAGACATATTCAAGAACACAGAGCTATTAATTGCTAAACCAGCCCCAGTTCTTTTGACAGTAAGTCCATCTTTATTCCCACCTGACTACTTATACTTGAGTTCCATGAATTCAAAAACTTTCAAAAAATATTTTGGAGGCCACCATAGGGTTACTAAAGTTTTATTTTGCCAAGCACATTAAAACAAAAACAAAAAGCCTATGTAACAGTAATCATCAGTTCACAAAAGAAAGGACATTTTATTCTTTAAACTGAAAAAAATTGTCGTTGAAAAAATTCACTATTTCTTTTTATTTTTCTGTTTTCATTTCACCACACATTGGTGAGAAATTTACATCAAAGTGGGCTAGACCCCTGCTTAGAAACCCTGCTTTTTGCCATAGCTGTCTTCAGGTATCAGCCCAGGATATGTACTATAATTTTATTATAGTTGAATCACCTGGAAGTAAATTTTTGAACACTCTCCAAAAGATGCAGCATATATCTTTCATCCTAAGGCATATTTAGCATTTTACTTTTTTCAAATTGGAATGGAACTAAAATTTTCAATATATTTAATATCATTATTTCTTTTTCTCTACAAAAGCTGTATTTAATTCAGCAATGCATCTTATAATCATTGATAGCATAGTCTTGCATCAAATGCTGTATGTTTTGAATGAACTGATATACGTTCAGACAAAAAAATGTAAAATATATTAGATAATTCCCAATCCCCAATATCTAGTGACAGGAAAAATACAGGCACTCAAGTGAAATGAAGAGACAGATTTCTGTGCTCTCAAGATACCTTTGCAAGATTCTAATTTCGTAACCAACATTCTCTAAGAAATTGAATGGTAACAAAAAGTAGTTGGAGTTGAGGTTTAATTTATTTATTTTTGCCTATAAATAACTCTTTTATCTAGGGTATCGGGAAATGATGTGCTCTAGTTAATCAAATATTCTGGTTAATAGATTATTACTCTACTTAATACCATGCATATATCACTGATTATGAAAAATTAAACCACAATAAAATATACTTAGCACAGAAATTATGCTGAAGTAAAGTATTATCTTTTTTTTTGATGACTCAAAATGTACTTTAAAGCCTCACGTTCACCATTATGAAAAATCAGATGCTGTGGTATAGAGAAGAGCCAGGTAATAGAACTCTTTGCTTAACCAGACATCAAATAAACTGTATTTGTTCACATTTCATGCTCTTTAATAAATTAATCCAAAGTAACATTGTAATTATTTTAAAAAATGATCTCAAAAATGGATTTTCTTCCAATGTTGCTTTCTTCTCTATATGCTTTACAGACACATAATGATATAATTTTATCCTATTTTTTCACTAAATATTGCATCATAAGTATTTTCCATGTTTAGTGACAAAATCTTGATAATAGTGAATTTTAAATGATTAAATAATACTTTCAGCCTGATTTACCATAATTTTGTTAAACTTTTCTCAATTTTTAGGCATTTTAGTTGTGCTGAGATAAACATCTTACTTTGTTATATATTTCTTAAAAGCACTTATCATTACCTGAAATTATTTGTTTGCCTAATAAATTATTTTTGTCTTCCTTATTAGAATAGAGTTTCTGCTAAAAAAAGAATAGAGTTTCTGTGAGAGCAGGAATTAAGTGTGTCTTATTCATCACTGAATCCCCAAGCACAACACCAAGACACACCATATGAGTTCATAAACATTTGGTGGATATATGGATGAATGAGTTATCATGCATATTTTCATTTGCTTAGGAATAGTTCCCCAAAATATGACTTTGGGCCTTGCTGGGTTTTTCCTCTAGTTGCATGAGTACACTCAAGTTACAAAGTCTACATAAGAAGGTAGACATTCTGAGTGGTTCTTATAAAAATGCTTGGAAAACTCAAAGTTGGAAATGAAAGTAGCATGAGAAAGAGACAGAATAAGCATGAGAATGATCAAACAGGATTCAGATATTCGAAGAAAACTTAAGAGCCTGGGGAAGCAATAGTGAACAAAACATAGAGGAACCAAGAGGATCATAGAAGGGGAATTATCAGTGAAAATCGGCTATTTAAAGTGTAATTTCTGTGTAGAATTGAAAAGTCTAGGGGAGGAAAAAAAGGGGAGCTAAAAACAAGAATAGAAAATTTTCAGTAAATTAACTTCAATGAACCCCCAAAACCAAGCTAATTATCAGAATCCCCTAGAAACTATTAAATAAAATTTAATAGTTTTAATAAAAATTTCCCATCATCAGTCCTGGAAATTCTAGTTCAGCATCTCTGAGTTTTGACCTGGTAATTTGTATTTTGAAAATTTCCCCTGGATATGAATTAAATTCGATATCATTTATTATAGGACACAAAGGATATAAAATAAAAAGAAAAATTAATGCTAGTATGTTATGGCTTAGTCATACTACACTCAGGTTCAGTATATTTTTATAAATGTTAGAGAATTCTTTAAAATATTATATCTACCTCTATATCTAATTGTCTGAAATACTTCTAGATCTTTTGTTCAAACTATATTATATCTCGACTCTTAGTGACCAAATAAAGGGACACTGCCATAGAACAATTTCAGTTAGACTCCTCTTCAACATGTGTTTTTCTGAGCTCTAAGTTGAACACAATCAAGTGTATTTTATTCAATTGACAGAAGAGCTATGATGTTATCATAGTCCATCATCAAATTTTTATAGACTTCTTACTTTGTATGAGTAACTTCAATTAAAGTCAATGGGAATCATACCAATGATGCCTTGGAAAAATCTGAAAACATTAATACAAAGTGCCTGTTAGCTGAACTGCCCCAGTATTTGATCGTTTTTATTTTATTGTGTCTTAAAATTCAAATCATCCAAATTACTTTCCATAAAATATGACTTCTTGCCCAGTTCAAAATATTTTGTTAATCACGAACTGTTTTTATTTATCTTCTCTAAAATATCTAACTGATGAGAATGTAATGGTCTAGCACTGAAATCTCTTAGAAAGGCTGCTCTCACAAGATTTGCAGTCCTGCTTTGTAGATCTATATATTTGGCTTTGTCCTGAGTATACAAACCCCCAACCCCTTAGAACCTATAATTTTTGAAAATGGGAATCTAGCTTACATAGGAACTGTTTTGAAATGATGCTAGAGTAGATGCTGAAGGTTTAGCTACACTTTAGGAAATATATAAACTCCATGCTTTAAACTATCCTTAGTCATTAGTCTCAGAAAGATGTTAGCTGTCTCTTTCATGAAGACTTTAGGTAACTTTCATTAGATGAGTAAAAAGCATATTTAGTACTACAGAGAACAAACAATATAAAAATTTGTAAAGAGATTTTCTTTCAAAACCAGAAAATTGTCTATTCATCTTTTCATTTCTTATTAGCAGAGTAACCATAAACAGGGGACTTTATACCTGTGAGTCTCACTTGCCTCATATGTAAAATAGGTGTAATTTCATCTACCTTACCTAGGCCATGCCAATATAATGAAGATCAAATGAACCAATATGAGTGGAAGCATAATAAAAATGTAAAGGGTTACACAAATTTAAGAAATTGTTATTGTTATGTTCTATGAAAGCAATATAAATGTCTGGAGTTTTATTGGATTTTTCAATATATTTTCACAGAAGATTTGATAGTGGAGAGTTTCTGTAAGAGATTCTGAAATAAATTGACTGGTAATGAAAGTGTTTCCATTAAACATGTGTAGTTCATTAAGTTATTCCACATGGCACCCAAATCATTAGTATCTTAAATGTAGCAAGGAAGATTGTGAACCAGTGATGACAGACATAAATCTACTACAAGAGACAGGGTTACTTTCCGTGGAGTAAGTGTTCAGCTAATTCTTGCTATGACTACAGAACACTTCTATTTATTTGCTTTTTTACCAAGATTCCCCATTCATTTCTAAATCTTAAAGCGTTTCCTTACAACCATAGTTTGATTTTTTTTTTTTTTAAGAAACACATGGTGCAAATTGACTGTTAAACATCCACATCTAGTTCATTTAGCACAGAGCACTGAATCAGTCTTGGCAATAATGAATTTGTTTTCCAGATTAAATCAAACTACTTATATTCTGGTTACTTGACTATGAAGTCATGTGACACCACTTTTAATTTGTTTATGCCATATTACTCATTGGTTAAGAGAAGATCTACACATACATTGTTCAATGGAGAAGGTCACTACTGTTATACACATTAACACGACGGTAATTCAAAAATGTCGCTACTGATGGTTTTATTCCCTCCTGTGAGCAAGGTCTGAGATGCTTATACCAGCAATGCCTCTTAAGTGCATAATTCAAATATCTCCATGTGCAAAATTGTAGCAATTTGTATGCTATAAACTTAAGTTAAACTTTGTCAATGCTGTTTTCAATTTATCTTAAAAAAAAGAGAGGGGTGGAGTCAAGATGGCATACTAGGAGGACACAGAATTTATGTCTCCTCACAACTAGGGCACCTACCAGGCACCGGTTGGGGACCACGAACACCTAAGGGGATGGGAGGAACCACCTGCAACTGGTTGTTTCAATTATACTTTTATTTTTCCTAATATATTTTTTATCTTTCTAATTTTATTTTGTTTTTTATTCTTTGATATTGTACTGTATATTGTACTTTGATATTCTTTCTTTCTTTCTTTCTTTCTTTTTTTTTTTTTTTTTTTAACCATGCCACGAAGCTTGTGGGCTCTTGGTTCCCAGGCAGGAGGTTGGGCCCAAGTTCCTGTGGTAGGAGCTCCAAGTCTAAACTGCTGAACTAACAGAGACCCTCACACCCCAGGGAATATCAACTGGAGTGATGCCTCCTGGAGGTCCTCATCTCAGCACCAAGACCTGGCTCTGTCCAACTGCCTGCAAACTCCAGTGCTGGATGTCTCAGGCCAAAAAGCCAGTAAGACAGGAATACATCACCACCCAGCAAAAACAACAAACAAACAAAATATGAAACAAAAAAAAAATTTTGTTACACACGAAGGAGCAAGGTAAAAACCTACAAGACCAAATAAATGAAGATGAAATAGGCAACCTACCTGAAAAATAATTCAGAGAAATGATAGTAAAGATGGTCCAAAATCTCAGAAACAGAATGGAGAAAATACAAGAAACATTTAACAAGCATCTAGAAGAACGAAAGAGCAAACAAACAGTGACGAACAACACAATTACTGAAATTTAAAACACTCAAGAAGGAATCAATAACAGAATAACTGAGGCAGAAGAACGGATAAGTGACCTGGAAGATAAAATAGTGGAAATACCTGCCAGGGAGAAGAATAAAGAAAAGAGAATGAAAAGAATTGAGGACAGTCTCAGAGACCTCTGGGACAACATTAAAGGCACCAACATTCGAATATGGGGTCCCAGAAGAAGAAGAGAAAAAGAAAGGGTCTGAGAAAATATTTGAAGAGATTATGGTTGAAAAATTCCCTAACATGGGAAATTAAATAGTCAAACAAGTCCAGGAAGCACAGACAGTACCATACAGGATAAACCCAAAGAGAAACACGCCGAGGCACATATTAATCAAACTATCAAAAATTAAATACAAACAAAAAATATTGAAAGCAGCAAGAGAAAAGCAACAAAAAACATACAATGTAACCCCCATAAGGTTAACAGCTGATCTTTCAGCAGAAACTCTGCAAGCCAGAAGGGAGTGGCAGGACATATTTAAAGTGATTAAAGGGAAAAACCTACAACCAAGATTTCTCTACCCAGCAAGGATCTCATTCAGATTTGACCAAGAAATTAAAACCATTACAGATAAGTAAAGTTAAGAGAATTCAGAACCACCAAACCAGCTTTACAACAAGTGCTAAAGGAACTTCTCTAGGCAGGAGAGACAAGGAAAAGACCTACAATAACAAACCCAAAACAATTAAGAAAATGGTAATAGGAACATACATATTGATAATTACCTTAAATGTAAATGGATTAAATGCTCCAACCAAAAGACATAGACTGGCTGAGTGGATAAAAAAACAAGACCCATATATATGCTGTCTACAACAGACCCGCTTCAGACCTAGGGACACATACAGACTGAAAGTGAGGGGATGGAAAAAGATATTCCATGCAAATGGAAATCAAAAGAAAGCTGGAGTAGCAATTCTCATATCAGACAAAATAGACTTTAAATTAAACACTATTACAAGAGACAAAGAACACTACCTAATGATCAAGGGATCAATCCAAGAAGAAGATATAACAATTGTAAATATTTATGCACCCAACATAGGAGCACGTCACTACATAAGGCAAATGCTAACAGTGATAAAAGGGGAGATCAACAGTAACACAATCATTGTAGGAGACTTTAACACCCCACTTTTACCAATGGACAGATCATCCAAAATGAAAATAAATAAGGAAACACAAGCTTTAAATGATACATTAAACAAGATGGAGTTAATTGATATTTATAAAGCATTCCATCCAAAAGCAACAGAATACACCTTCTTCTCAAGTGCTCATGGAACATTCTCCAGGATAGACCATATCTTGGGTCACAAATCAAGCCTTGGTTAATTTAAGAAAATTGAAATCGTATCAAGTGTCTTTTCCGATCACAACATTATGAGACTAGATATCAGTTACAGGAAATGAACAGTAAAAAATACAAACACATGGAGGGTAAACAATATGCTACTAAATAACCAAGAGATCACTGAAGAAATCAAAGACGAAATCAAAAAATACCTAGAAACAAATGACAATGAAAGCATGACGACCCAAAACCTATGGGATACAACAAAAGCAGTTCTAAGAGGGAAGTTTATAGCAATACAATCCTACCTCAAGAAACAAGAAACATCTCAAATAAACAACCTAACCTTACACCTAAAGCAATTAGAGAAAGAAGAACAAAAAAACCACAAAGTTAGCAGAAGGAAAGAAATCATAAAGATCAGATCAGAAATAAATGAAAATGAAATGAAGGAAACAATAACTAACATTAATAAAACTAAAAGCTGCTTCTTTGAGAGATAAACAAAATTGATAAACCACTAGCCAGACTCATCAAGAAAAAAAGGGAAAAGACTCAAATCAGTAGAATTAGAAATGAAAAAGGAGAAGTAACAACTGGCACTGCAGAAATACAAAGGATCATGAGAGATTATTACAAGCAACTATATGCCAATAAAATGGACAACCTGGAAGAAACGGACAAATTCTTAGAAAAGCACAACGTCCCGAGTCTGAACCAGGAAGAAATGGAAAATATAAACAGACCAATCACAAGCACTGAAATTGAGACTGTGATTTAAAATCTTCCAACAAACAAAAGCCCAGGACCAGATGGCTTCACAGGCGAATTCTACAAACATTTAGAGGAGAGCTAACACCTCTCCTTCTCAAAGTCTTCCAAAATATAGCAGAGGGAGGAACACTCCCAAACTCATTTTACAAGGTCACCATCACCCTGACACCAAAACCAGATAAAGATGTCACAAAAAAAGAACACTACAGGCCAATATCTCCCATGAACATAGATGCAAAAATCCTCAATAAAATAATAGCAAATAGCATCTAACAGCACATTAAAAGGATCATACACCATGAGCAAGTGGGGTTTATCCCAGGAATGCAAGAATTCTTCAATATATGCAAATCAATCAATGTGATACACCATATTAACAAATTGAAGGATAAAAGCCATATGATCATCTCAACAGATGCAGAAAAAGCTTTTGACAAAATCCAACACCCATTTATGATAAAAACTCGCCAGAAAGTAGGCATAGAGAGAACCTACCTCAACATAATAAAGGCCATATATGACAAACCCACAGCCAACATTGTTCTCAATGGTGAAAAACTGAAACCATTTCTTCTAATATCAAGAACAAGAAAAGATTGCCCACTTTCACCACTATTATTCAATGTAGTTTTGGAAGTTTTAGCCACAGCAATCATAGAATAAAAAGAATTAAAAAGAATCCAAATCAGAAAAGAAGAAGTAAAACTGTCACTGTTTGCAGATGACATGATACTATACATAGAGAACCCTAAAGATGCTACCAGAAAACTCCTAGAGCTAATCAATGAATTTGGTAGAGTAGCAGGATACAAAATTAATGCACAAAAATCTCTTGCATTCCTATACACTAGTGATGAAAAATCTGAAAGAGAAATTAAGGAAACACTCCCATTTACCATCGCAACAAAAAGAATAAAATACCTAGGAATAAACCTACCTAAGGAGATAAAAGACCTGTATTCAGAAAACTATAAGACACTGATGAAAGAAATTAAAGATGATACAAAAAGGTGGAGAGATATACCATGTTCTTCGATTGGAAGAATCAATATTGTGAAAATGACTATACTACCCAAAGCAATCTACAGATTCACTGCAATCCCTATCAAACTACCAATGGCATTTTTCACAGAACTAGAACAAAATATTTCACAATTTGTATGGAAACACAAAAGATCCCGAATAGCCAAAGCAATCCTGAGAAGGAAAAACGGAATCAGGCTCCCTGACTTCAGACTATACTACAAAGCTATGGTAATCAAGACATATGGTACTGGCACAAAAACAGAAATATAGATCAATGGAACAGGATAGAAAGCCCAGAGATAAACCCATGCACATTTGGTCACCTTATCCTTATAAAGGAGGCAAGAATATACAATGGAGAAAAGACAGCCTCTTCAATAAGTGGTGCTGGGAAATCTGGACAGCTACATGTGAAAGAATGAAATTAGAATACTTCCTAACACCATACACAAAGTAAACTCAAAATGGATTAAAGACCTAAATGTAAGGCCAGACACTATAAAACTCTTAGAGGAAAACATAGGCAGAATACTCTTTGATGTAAATCACAGCAAGATCCTGTATGACCCACCTCCTAGAGAAATGGAAATAAAACAAACAAACAAAAAAAACCAAATGGGACCTAATGAAACTTTAAAACTTTTGCACAGCAGAGGAAGCCATAAAAAAGATGAAAAGACAACCCTCAGAATGAGAGAAAATATTTACAAACTAAGCAACTGGCAAAGGATTCATCTCCAAAATATACAAGCAGCTCATGCAGCTCAATATCAAAAAAACAAACAACCCAATCCAAAAATGGGCAGAAGACCTAAATATACATTTGTCCAAAGACATACAGATTGCCAGCAAACACATGAAAAGATGCTCAATATCACTAATCATTAGGGAAATGCAAATCAAAACTACAATGAGGTATCATCTCACACCGGTCAGAATGGCCATCATCAAAAAATCTACAAACAATAAATGCTGGAGAGGGTGTGGAGAAAAGGGAACCCTCTTGCACTGTTGGTGGGAATGTAAATTGATACAGCCACTATGGAGAACAGTATGGAGGTTCCTTAAAAAACTAAAAATAGAACTACCATATGACCCAGCAATCCCACTACTGGGCATATACCCTGAGAAAACCATAATTCAAAAAGAGTCATGTACCACAATGTTCATTGCAGCTCTATTTACAATAGACAGGACATAGAAGCAATCTAAGTGTCCACTGACAGATGAATGGATAAAGAAGATGTGGCACATATATACAATGGAATATTACTCAGTCATAAAAAGAAACGAAATTGAGTTATTTGTAGTGAGGTGGATGGACCTAGAGTGTGTCATACAGAGTGAAATATGTCAGAAAGAGAAAAACAAATACCGTATGCTAACACATATATATGGAATCTAAAAAAAACAAAACAAAAATGCTTCTGATGAACCTAGGCTCAGGACAGGAATAAAGATACAGACATAGAGAATGGACTTGAGGACAAGGGGAGTGGGAAGTGTAAGCTGGGATGAAGTGAGAGAGTAGCACTGACATATATACACTACCAAATGTAAAATAGATAGCTATTGGGAAGCAGCCACATAGCAGAGGGAGATAAGCTTGGTGCTTTGCGACCACTTAGAGGGGTGGAATAGGGAGGGTGGGAGGGAGACGCAAGAGGGAGGGGATATGGGGATATACATATGCATATAGCTGATTCACTTTGTTATACAGCAGAAACTAACCCAACACTGTAAAGCAATTATACTCCAATAAAGATGTTTAAAAAAAAAAGAGAAAGAGGAGAAAAGTGAATTTATCATAACTAATATATACGACATGAACATCTGCTAATAATAAGCTAGTCAAAATTAGTTTAAGTCTATCAGGAACAAAGCAAATATAAATGGCCCAAGACAAGGTATCCAGGCTGATGAAGAGACTGCTATAAGAATATCACTGAGATTCTTCATTTTTTTTACTATCTGCCAGCCCTGGTCCTCTCCTCTCTTAAGTCCTGGGTTCAGACTGTCACAATGCCCTCTCAAATGCCTCTCCACTTCTTAGGCTGTCTACTTAGACCCAGCCAAGAACTGTCACATGCATTTTTTTTTCAATACTCTTCTCTCATTTACTTTCCTTGTCAATTTGACTATTTCCCCTTTCTAACCTAATCCTATAACCTTCCTGAACTTTACCACAGGGTGTGTCACACCAATCCATCATTTTTAACAAAGAGGTGAGGCTGCCCTACTAGAAAGTGACAGATTCTCATAATTTGAGCATACAGCTTTAGCCAAGCAAATCTACTTGTGAACTTCCTCTCTTCCTAACATTTCTTCCATTCTCCCATGACTTCTAAAGGCTACTTGAAAGGAAAATGGAAGACTTTCAAATTAGCCCCATGAAGTTTCACCCTGGCAACACCACTTATTAAGTGTTGTGACCTTGGATAAGTTATTTTCCTATTCTGAATCTTGAATCATCTGTAAAATAAAGATAAATAATATCCACTTCATGAGATAGTGGGTGGACTAAAAGTGATCATGCATGTAAAAAAATTAGCATAGTACATGACACATAATATATATTCTTTAAGTTGTTGTTTTTGAATTTGAAGTTAACATTCCTCTTTTAATGAAATTGTTCCAGTTCTCTCCAATTAAGTATTCTGGAACATTCTTTGTAATATATCACACACTTTTCATTTCAAAAACTAATTCATATGTTATCAGTCAACTTCTGCTGAAACTTAGTTACTTAAAACAATGATGAATAATTATTTCTCTGTACTGAATGTAACTTTGTGGACTGGCCAGGCTGGTCTTCTGGTCTAGCCTCAATAGCATAGGATGGTCTCACCAACATGTTTGGGACCTCAGCTGGAATTGTTGGATAGCTGCGTTAGAACAGCTGGGGGTCTTTCACTCCCCATGGCCTTATCTCCTGGTAGGCCAGCTCAAGTTTCTTCAGTTGGTAGTAGAAAGATTCCTGTAATCAAAAGAAAAAAGCCCCAGTGCTTAAGTCATCTTAGTGTCACATCTTTAGACACAGGGAAAACACTCAAAAAAATACAAGCTTTGAAGCCTGACAGTGCTGGGTTAAAATTCAGTTTCTACTACTTGTTCACTGAATGATCTTGAGAAAGATTATTCATCCTCTATATAAATCAGTTTTCCTTTTCTACAATGTATGTCAGTAGTACAGGGGTAGTGACAGAGTTAAATAAGATAACATGTATAATTTGATCAATTCAGCATTTGACAACTGGTAGAATACATGTTAGTTTCCTTCTACCATCACCTGTTATTCAGCTTTTTTTGCTACTACCACCAACACAATCACTACTCCTCCATTATGTGACATAAAAAGCCCAATATCACAAAGTTCCTTACCTGTGAATTAAATATTGCTTTAGTTATTATATCATTAGATTAAAATGTGTATCTAGAACCATGAAATCCACATTTTCATACTTAGAACAGGAAATAATATCTATCAGAACTACTTCCAATTATAAGCTGCTCTAAAGCCAGGGTCCACAGGTAAAAATTAAAGGATTCAGGGCACAATGAAATGAGTCTAGTTTCTCTAGTGCCTTAAAATAAATAGATTTCAAAAGAAATAAGTAAACCAGAAAGACTACAACCAAAAATTTGAGAAATGTTTTCTTTATTAGAGTTCTTTAAAGATACATTAAAATCCTTATTTTAGAACATGCCAAGATGTGTTTGAAAAATACAGAAAACTGTTTACAATACCATAAGATTATTAGGGTATTTTCTATTGACCTAGTACTTCAAGGCTATATAAATTAATAGCAAAGAAAATAAGTGTACAAATGAGTAAGACTAATATTAAGAATATTTAGATACTACAAATGAAAAAGATAGTCTAATTCTTTGCAATTTCTTTAAAGTATATACACTTGTTGGGGCCATTATATATCAGTAATGATGCAAATGTCCAGGTGTTAAACTACTTTATGTCTAAAAATAAGATTGATCTCTTCAAGAGAACACATGTTTTAGCTTCTACTGGGAAGAAAAACCTGCCTTTTCACTTCATAAACTAAAGATGTCTTTCTTCTCTTCCCATCCCCCTTCCCCTGCTCCACTTATCCTCAGATGAGGAAAAACTCATTTGGTTGTCACATTTAGGACACTGATCCACTGGATATGCTACTGGGCAGAAACCCACAGATTCCCTCAATGCCACGTCATCCTGTCCTCTTTTCCTTCTCACATGAAGACTTGGACTTTTGGGAGTTCTCATTGATGTAGACTTAAAAGCTAAGTGAGAAGTTGTTTGGTCTATGAACCTGAGGCAGATACTCTGACACAGCTGACCAGAGAGCTCAGCTTTGGAGCACCAGACTGCTGGTGAGCTACACGTACAGTAGCCCATGCTATCTCATTTGTCATTGTTTCTGGTGTGCATAACTTCTTCAATAACTTCATTTTTTAAAATATCTTTATTGGAGTATAATTGCTTTACAATGTTCTGTTAGTTTCTGCTGTACAACAAAGTGAATCAGCTATAGGTATACATATATCCTCATATCCCCTTCCTTTTGAACCTCCCTCCCACCCTCCCTACCCCACCCCTCTAGGTTGTCACAAAGCATCAAGCTGATCTCCCTGTGCAATGCAGCAGCTTCCCACTAGCCATCCATTTTACATTTGGCAGTGTATATATATCAATGCTACTCTCTCACTTCGTTCCAGCTTACCCTTCCCCCTCCATGTCCTCAAGTCTGTTCTCTACTTCTTTATTCCTGCCCTGCCACTAGGTTCATCAGTACCATTTTTTTAGATTCCATATATGTGCATTAGCATATGATATTTGTTTTTCGCTTTCTGACTTACTTCACTCTGTATGACAGACTCTAGGTCCATCCACCTCATCACAAATAACTCAATTTCATTCCTTTTTATGGCTGAGTAATATTCCATTCTATATATGTGCCATGTCGTCTTTATCCATTCATTTGTCAATGGACACTTAGGTTGCTTCCATGACCTGGCTATTGTAAATAGTGCTGCAATGAACATTGTGGTACATGACTCTTTTTGAATTATGGTTTTCTCAGGGTATATGCCCAGTAGTGGGATTGCTGGATCATACAGTAATTCTATTTTTAGTTTTTTAAGGAAACTCCATACTGTTCTCCATAGTGGCTGTATCAATTTACATTCCCACCAACAGTGGAAGAGGGTTCCCTTTTCTCCACACCCTCTCCAGCATATAATGTTTATAGATTTTTCTGATGATGGCCATTCTGACTGGTGTGAGATGATACCTCATTGTAGTTTTGATTTGCATTTCTCTGATGGTTAGTGATGTTGAGCATCCTTTCATGTGTTTGTTGGCAATCTGTATGTCTTCTTTGGAGTAATGTCTATTTAGGTCTTCTGCCCATTTTTGGATTGGGTTGTTTGGTTTTTTTTGATATGAGCTCCAGGAGCTGCTTGTATATTTTGGAGATTAATCCTTTGTCAGTTGTTTAGTTTGCAAATATTTTCTCCCATTCTGAGGGTTGTCTTTTCGTCTTGTTTATGGTTTCCCTTGCTGTGCAAAAGCTTTTAAGTTTCATTAGGTCCCATTTGTTTATTTTTAATCTTATTTCCATGACTCTAGGTGGTGGGCCAAAAAAGATCTTGCTGTGATTTATGTCAAAGAGTGTCCTGCCTCTGTTTTCCTCTAAGAGTTTTATAGTGTCTGGCCTTACATTTATGTCTTTAATCCGTTTTGAGTTTATTTTTGTGTATGGTGTTAGGAAGTGTTCTAATTTCATGCCACCAGAAAACTACTAGAGCTAATCAATGAATTTGGTAAAGTAGCAGGGTACAAAATTAATGCACAGAAATCTCTTGCCTTCATATACACTACCAACGAAAAATCAGAAAGAGAAATTAAGGAAACACTCCCATTTACCACTGCAACAAAAAGAATAAAACACCTAGGAATAAACCTACCTAAGGAGGCAAAAGACCTGTATGCAGAAAACTATTGGACACTGATGAAAGAAATCAAAGACAATACAAACAGATAGAAAGATATACCAAGTTCTTGGATTGGAAGAATCAACATTGTGAAAATGACTATACCACCCAAAGCAGTCTACAGACTCAGTGCAATCCCTATCAAATTACCAATGCATTTTTCACAGAACTAGAACAAAAAATTTTACAATTTGTATGGAAACACAAAGGATCCCAAATAGCCAAAGCAATCTGAGAAAGAAAAACGGAGCTGGAGGAATCAGGCTCCCTGACTTCAGACTATACTACAAAGCTACAGTAATCAAGACAGTATGGTACTGGCACAAAAGCATAATATAGATCAATGGAATAGTATAGAAAGCCCAGAGATAAACCCACGCTCATATGGTCACCTTATCTTTGACAAACGAGGCAAGAATATGCAATGGAGAAAAGACAGTCTCCTCAATAAGTGGAGCTGGGAAAACTGGTCAGCTACATGTTAAACAAAGAACTTCATTTTAAAAAAAATTATTTACAAGGCCTTAATTGGGCATATACTATTCTCTGACTATAACAGAGAGTGCCGGACCAATCCCTCTGGTATTCATCCATATGTATTATAGCAAGACTTTAACACTTTTTAAATTAAAAATAGTGACATGACATAGTATCAGAATATCTTATTTCTTCTGGAACTCTACCCCATACCAAAGGAAAAGTAACATCATGTAGATGAGGATCAAAAGAACATACAGAGATAATAATACCTGTCCTACTGAAACAATGATGTGAAAATAAAAGGTATCTATGCCAGAATTTTACATTGCTATCCTGGGAATCTAGAAAGAAGTTAAAATCCTAGATTTTCATAAAATTCTATCAGTGTAACTTGTTTATTGAGAAGACAAATGCAGAACAAAACAAACATACATCGTGCACTTGACTATGAGCCAGGTGCTGCTCTAAGACTTACTTGCATTGTGCCCTTTACTCCTCACAAATCCATGAAGCTTAGAAGAGGTTTTGTGATTAACTCAAGGTTGAAAACATAGAAGGTGACGAAACCAGGATTCACATTAGGTAGTGGTCTAGTTCTAGAGTTTGTAGTCTTAACTTCTTTCCAGTGCTGCTGCTGAGGAATATATCTTCCAATGGACAATACTTACTCAATTACTGAATATGCAAGGACCTACCATGTGCAAAGCAATCCAATAGATGATGCATAAAATACTATTATTCATTAGTTATGGTGCCTGTCCTCAAGGAGTTGACAAACTTGTAATACACTAAAGCATCACAAATATCTCACATCCAAAGTGTGTATAAACATATGGGTGTAATGTGAGTAATGATGAAGTAAGTTGTTCAAAGTATACAAGGGGGGAAAAGGCTATTGCCTGCAAGGAAGACCTTGGCTAAATTCTCTTCAGGGATTTTCTTCACTGTGATGAAGAAAATCTTAGATCACAAGTTAGGTTTTAGTACTATACAAAAGTAAATATCATGACTTTCTCTGTTCCACAGCTGTAGAAGAATTGTCAGGAACATGCTTTATCCTGACTGAAGTTTAAAAAAAATAGCTAGTCACTTCAAATTTAGATGTTTCTACATATGATGACCACATGTGTTTTGAAGTATTTATTAATCAAATGTAAATACGTGAATAAGATCAAACTCTTCACTAGCTACTTGGCTTTGATGAATTGTCATCACTTACTTCTGTTCTCTATAAATAGATAATGCACAATGACTTCAATTCACTGCACAGTTATTCCATATCTACTCTGTACAAGGCATGGTAGTACATCTGCTGGCATAGCAGTAAGGCACATAAAGGTGAAATAGATCAGTGATTGCCTCAGGGGAGATTATACACTAGTCTAGAAGGCTGGTGAGTAAATGGAGTCATATTAAACATAACCAGAAAGAAAGGTGAAAAAAACTTCAAATGATTGGAACACCATCTGCCTGTGTTCCTTTAATCTGGGCTGCAACCTTTAGTAATTGGTATTCATGGGGTCATTCTCAGAGCTCTTTGTCTTCCACAAAGAAAACATGATATGAACTTTAATAAGCATGACTCTGGTTATCTCTATGAAAAATAAGGATGCTATTTCATATGTGACTATTCTAATTTTCATAATTTTCTTGGGCTATATGAATTCTATTATTATTTTTAGTGCAATAGGTTTCTAAGAGTTTGTTTTTGTCTTTGCTCTGCCTCGGGGGTCACAGTCAGCACTATGATCACCACATTAGTTCTTTCTGCTTCTCAATCATCTCCTCCCATTTGTTGCTGAAATTTCTTTTTGGTAATTAATTTTTATTCTAGTATAGTTGATTTACAATGTTGAAAATTTCTTAACATTTAAATTTCCATATGATGGCTTTCCTTTCCAAATTTGGTCTATTGGAATGCTCCAGAGACCTGCATCAAAATAATAATAACAATAAGCTCTATTAAAATAACATTACTTAAAGCCTACACAACCCACTGAACCAACCTTAGCTACTGGGGGCAGACACCAAAAACAACGGGAACTACGAACCTGCAGCCTGCAAAAAGGAGACCCCAAACACAGTAAGTTAAGCAAAATGAGAAGACAGAGAAACACACAGCTGATGAAGGAGCACAGTTAAAACCCACCAGATGAAACAAATGAAGAGGAAATAGGCAGTCTACCTGGAAAACAATTCAGAGTAATGATAGTAAAGATTATCCAAAGTCTTGGAAATAGAATGGAGAAAATACAAGAAAAGTTCAACAAGGACCTAGAAGAACTAAAAAGCAAACAAACAATGATGAACAACACAATAAATGAAATTAAAAATTCTCTAGAAGGAATCAACAGAGAATAACTGAGGCAGATAAATGGATAAGTGACCTGGAAGATAAAATAGTGGAAATAACTATTGCAGAGCAGAATAAAGAAAAAAAAATGAAAAGAATTGAGGATAGTTTCAGAGAACTCTGGGACAACATTAAACAACCAACATTTGAATTATAGGGGTCCCAGAAGAAGAAGAGAAAAAGAAAGGGTCTGAGAAAATATTTGAAGAGATTATAGTTGAAAACGTCCCTAATATGGGAAAGGAAATAGTCAATCAAGTCCAGGAAGTGCAGAGAGTCCCATACAGGATAAATCCAAGGATAAACACGCCAAGACAGATATTAATCAAACTATCAAAGATAAAATACAAAGAAAAAATATTAAAAGCAGCAAGGGAAAAACAATAAATAACATACAAGGGAATCCCCATAAGGTTACCAGCTGATCTTTCAGCAGAAACTCTGCAAGCCAGAAGGGAGTGGCAAGACATATTTAAAGTGATTAAAGGGAAAAACCTACAACTAAGACTACTCTGCCCAGCAAGGATCTCATTCAGATTCGACAGATAAATTAAAACCTTTACAGACAAGCAAGAGCTAAGAGAATTCAGCACCATGAAACCAGCTTTACAACAAATGCTAAAGGAACTTCTCTAGGCAGGAAACACAAGACAAGGAAAAGACCTACAATAACAAACCCAAAACAATTAAGAAAATGGTCATAGGAACACACATATTGATAATTACCTTAAATGTAAATGGATTAAATGTTCCAACCGAAAGACAGAGACTGGCTGAATGGATACAAAAACAAGACCCGTATATATGCTGTCTACAACAGACCCACTTCAGACCTAGGGACACATACAGACTGAAAGTGAGGGAAAGGAAAACGATATTCCATGCAAATGGAAATCAAAAGAAAGCTGGAGTAGCAATTCTCATATCAGACAAAATAGACTTTAAATTAAACACTATTACAAGAGACAAAGAAGGACACTACCTAATGATTAAGGGATCAATCCAAGAAGAAGATATAACAATTGTAAATATTTATGCACCCAACATAGGAGCACCTCAATACATAAGGCAAATGCTAACAGCCATAAAAGGGGAAATCGACAGGAACACAGTCATAGTAGGGGACTTTTAACACCACACTTTCACCAATGGACAGATCAACCAAAATGAAAATAAATAAGTAAACACAAGCTTTAAATGATACATTAAACAAGATGGACTTAATTGATATTTATAGGACATTCCATCCAAAAACAACAGAATACACTTTCTTCTCAAGTGCTCATGGAACATTCTCCAGGATAGATCATATCTTGGGCCAAAATGAAGCCTTGGTAAATTTGAGAAAATTGAAGTCATATCAAGTATCTTTTCCGACCACAACGCTATGAGACTACAAATCAATTACAGAAAAAAATCTGTAAAAAATACAAACACATGGAGGCTAAAAATACACTACTAAATAACCAAGAGATCACTGAAGAAATCAAAGAGGAAATCAAGAAATACCTAGAAACAAATGGCAATGAAAACACGATGACCCAAAACCGATGGGATGCACCAAAAGCAGTTCTAAGAGGGAAGTTTATAGCAATACAATCCTATCTTAAGAAACAAGAAACATCTCAAACAACCTAACATTACACCTAAAGCAATTAGAGAAAGAAGAAACAAAAAACCCTAAAGTTAGCAGAAGGAAAGAAATCATAAAGATCAGATCAGAAATAAATGAAAAAGAAATGAAGGAAATGATAGCAAAGATCAATAAAACTAAAAGCTGGTTCTTTGAGAAGATAAACAAAATTGATAAACCATTAGCCAGACTCTTCAGGAAAAAGAGGGAGAAGACTCAAATCAATAGAATTAGAAATGAAAAAGGAGAAGTAACAACTGACACTGCAGAAATACAAAAGATCATGAGAGATTACTACAAGCAACTATATGCCAATAAAATGGACAACCTGGAAGGAATGGACAAATTCTTAGGAAAGCACAACCTTCCAAGACTGAACCAGGAAGAAATGGAAAATATAAACAGACCAATCACAAGCACTGAAATTGAGACTGTGTTTTAAAATCTTCCAACAAACAATAGCCCAGGACCAGATGGCTTCACAGCCGAATTCTATGAAACATTTAGAGAAGAGCTAACACCTATCCTTCTCAAACTCTTCCAAAATATAACAGAGGGAGGAACACTCCCGAACTCATTCTACAAGGGCACCATCACCCTGATACCAAAACCAGACAAAGATGTCACAAAAAAAGAACACTACAGGCCAATATCTCTGATGAACATAGATGCAAAAATCCTCAACAAAATACTAGCAAACAGAATCCAACAGCACATTAAAAGGATCATACACCATGATCAAGTGGGGTTTATCCCAGGAATGCAAGGATTCTTTAATATACACAAATCAACAAATGTGATAAACCATATTAACAAACTGAAGGACAAAAACCATATATAATGGAGAAAAGACAGCCTCTTCAATAAGTGGTGTGGGGAAAACTGGGCAGCTACATGTAAAAGAATGAAATTAGAACACTGCCTAACACCATACACAAAAATAAACTCAAAATGGATTAAAGACCTAAATGTAAGGCCAGACACTATAAAACTCTTAGAGGAAAATATAGGCAGAACACTCTATGACATAAATCACAGCAAGAACCTTTTTGACCCACCTCCTAGAGTAATGGAAATAAAAACAAAAATAAACAAATGGGACCTAATCAAACACAAAAGCTTTTGCACAGCAAGGGAAACCATAAACGAGATGAAAAGATAACCCTCAGAATGGGAGAAAATATTTGCAAATGAAGCAACTGACAAAGGATCAATCTCCAAAATTTACAAGCAGCTCATGCAGCTCAATATCAAAAAAACAAACAACCCAATCCAAAAATGGGCAGAAGACCTATATAGACATTTCTCCCAAGGAGATATACAGATTGCCAACAAACACATGAAAGGATGCTCAACATCACTAATCATTAGAGAAATGCAAATCAAAACTACAATGAGGTATCACCTCACACCAATCAGAATGGCCATCATCAAAAAATCTACAAACAATAAATGCTGGAGAGGGTGTGGAGAAAAGGGAACCCTTTTGTACTGTTGGTGGGAATGTAAATTGATACAGCCACTATGGAGAACAGTATGGAGGTTCCTTAAAAAACTAAAAATAGAACTAGCTTATGACCCAGCTATCCCACTATTGGGCATATACCCTGAGAAAACCATAATTCAAAAAGAGTCATGTACCACAATGTTCATTGCGGGTCTATTTACAATATCCAGGACATGGAAGCAACCTAAGTGTCCATCAACAGATGAATGGATAAAGAAGATGTGGCACATATATACAATGGAATATTACTCAGCCATAAAAAGGAATGAAATTGAATTATTTGTAATGAGGTGGATGGACCTAGAGACTGTCATACAGAGTGAAGTAAGTTAGAAAGAGAAAAATAAATACCATATGCTACATTCCACATTCATATGGAATCTAGAAAAAAAAAATAGTTCTTAAGAACCTAGGGGCAGGACAGGAATAAAGACGCAGCCATAGAGAATGGACTTGAGGACATGGTCAGGGGGAAGGGTAAGCTGGGACGAAGTGAGAGAGTGGCATGTACTTATATCTACTACCAAATGTAAAATAGATAGCTAGTGGGAAGCAGCCGCATAGCACAGGGAGATCAGCTCGGTGCTTTGTGACCACCTAGAGGGGTGGGATAGGGAGAGTGGGAGGGAGGGAGATGCAAGAGGGAAGAGATATGGGGACATATGTATATGTATAACTGTTTCACTTTGTTATAAAGCAGAAATGACACACCATTGTAAAGCAATTATACTCCAATAAAGATGTTTAAAAAATAATAAAATAACATTACTTAAATTATATGGTCTTTCAAAGTTCCTAATTTCCCAAATTTGTTCAGAAATTGCTCTAAAAAATCAGCTCAACAGGTGAAACAGTGGAAACTAATCTACCCTGGGAGTACTTAGGAAGACTTTTTCATAATTCTGGCAACCCACCATTAAAGAGAGTGAGTTGAGAATTGCAAAAGGCAGGACAAGTGATCACACATGACTATATGACTAGCACTTGTCATTCTAAAATGCCTCATCTTCATGCTTCTTTCAAAGGACTGTTAAACGAAAAATAAATTTATCAGTGGAACTTAAGACAAGCTGTTCTCTCCTTAGTATGGTGATAACTAGCTCAGAGCAATCAACAATCAATCAGTCAGTAAGAGAAAAGGAAGAAATGATCCCTGGTAGTCTATGAAGGGAATGTCATCATACACAAGGGAAACTATAAGCAGATTTTGCAATTTAATGGACAAGCTACTCAAACTTTCCACCGAAACATATGTTAAGCCCTGCTATTACCTGGGAGACAAAAGGAACAATTTTCCCTGAGTGTCCTGTCTTGTTTCCATAGATCCTAAGATATTGTTTAGATGGGCAAATAGTCTGTAAACAAACGTTTCATCACTGTGAACAACCTATCATTATAATAACTGAAGAAAAATACTCCAAAATGAACTAAGACAAAATTATATATACAAAGTATGCGTATTTAGGTTTTATTTTAGCGTAAATCATATGATTTACTTGAAATTTTTATAATATTTCTACAATTTATTTTCTTATCCTTAGCTTAAAAAACATGGTGAGGCTCTTGTTTACCTAACTGGTTGATTTTGAACAAACTGTTAGCTGACTTTTTTTTTTTCTTTTTGTTTTGAGAGGGAGAAAAATTACCTACTTTAGAACCGGATTCTATATTATCTAGTCAGCTGGGCTCTTGGGGAAGTTCTCTGGCCTATGTTTAAAGAAGCTCCCTACAGCTAGGAGTGAAGATCTTTTTTTTTCTGTAGTTTGCAGAACTAGTGTAGTCTGCAATAACCTCAGGCATTTCATAAGGGTAATTATTGATACCCAAACTTTTGTTTGTTTCTTCAGAGACAGAGGGGGTTTAGTTACATTTCAATATCTTGTCTCTGACCAACATTTCTAATATTTCTGAGAAGCATACTTTGAATGTTTTGCAAATAAAAGACAAGAAATATGTAGCACAGACCTCAAGCTTGTCTTAGGTTCAACTTCACTTCCAGGGGTAGCTATGTCTTTGACTCAGTTATCATAAAGTGGGAATGGAAAACAATTACAGAAATATTTTTTGAAACAATGTTATTAATTAAGACATAAAAAGAAGAGCAGAAGCAATTTTCTGAACATTTCAGGAAAATTTGGCCCAGAGGAAGCTAGTCAATGTGACTTTTTAATAATCAGATTACCAATTGATGAAGACCAGCAGGAGCACAAACCTGCCTTTTCCTTAGCCGATGATGAAACTAAACTTTCTTTTAGTTAGACATGCGCTCTGCAGGCTCTGTATATTTTATTTCAGGTGTACATATATCCACAAGTAACAAAAATGTAACTTTATAAAAGCAATGCTAGGGACTTCCCTGGTGGCGCAGAGCTTAAGAATCCACCTGCCAACTCAGGGGACACAGGTTTGAGCCCTGGTCTGGGAAGATCCCACATGCCGCAGAGCAACGATGCCCGTGCACCACAACTACTGAGCCTGAGCTCTAGAGCCGGCGAGCCACAACTGCTGAGCCTGCATACCACAACTACTGGAGCCGGCGCGCCTAGAGCCCATGCTCCACAACAAGAGAAGCCACCGCAATGAGAAACCCGCGCACCGCAACGAAGAGTAGCCCCCGCTTGCCGCAACTAGAGAAAGCCCGCATGCAGCGACGAAGACCCAACGTAGCCAAAACTAAATAAATAAATAAATTTATTTTTTTAAAAAGCAATGCTATAATAAATTAAAGAAAAACTAAACTATGGAAAATCACTGATTGTCCATGAATAAAGCCTGAATCAATACAAGCTCTACAAGAATAAACCCTGAATATAATCTACACACCATTTGGATATTCTACCGGGTGATATTTTTCCTCAATCCTTCGTTGTAGAGAAAGACGGCTGCCTACCTATTCCACTGCCTAGGAAGAAAAATGACATCCGTTTACACCAAAAATTTCACAAAAATGCAGTTTGCACTAAATAATGTCAAGAAAAAAAATTAGCAAGAGATAATTTTAAGATAACCACAGGGAACATTTTACTTAGGAAAGGGGTACCTGAGATATAGGCCACTAATAATGAAAGTAATTAAAGTAGCACTTACATTGCCAAGTATCACAACAAAGTAAAGCTGTAGACAGGTTTCAAGTGTAGAAAGGTTCTGACACAAATTAAGGGTTGACAGTTTTCATTGTTGCTGTTGTCTTAATTTTCTTCTTTTCTTCTTCACTGAAATAAGCTTTTCCATTTGGTCTTAGTCCTAAGATAAGTTTACACTTAATACACTTAAGTCAAACAATCTTCTTAGTTCTAAGACAATTTACCAATTAACTGTGGACCAATGTGCCACAATGAGAGGCCCACGCACCGCAATGAAGAGTACCCCCACTTGCCGCAACTAGAGAAAGCCCGTGCACAACAACGAAGACCCAACACAGCCAACTATAAAAATAAATATATATATATAAAATGAATCTATTTAAAAAAAAAGAATATTCGCATAATCTTAACATTCTAGAACTGCTTGAGGAAAACACTGTATAAAAGGAGTTGTAGAATACTCAATACATTTATAGGAGTGATTTAGAGTCACACCCATTTTCATTATATAACAGAATTTGGATGATAGACACAGTGCATCATAACTGAATGTGCATGAATACTGAGGTGAGAAGAATTATCCTAGGGCAGTGGTTCTCAAAGCATCATCCTCAGATCAATAGCATCAGCATTTCCAGGGAAGTTGTTAAAAATGCAAATCCTACACCCCAGACCTAGTGCATCAGACACGCAGAGGATAGGGCCCAGCACTCAGGGGTGGGTTTCAACAATCCCTCAGGAGATTCTGTGCTCACTAAAGTTCGAGAATCACTAGTCTGGTGAAGTGTCTCTCTTCTAGGACATAAGGTAATTTTTTTATGAATTACGATACCTTCTTTTAAAACAAAATGCTTGATTTATGCATTCATTCAGCTAGCATATATTGACTATGCACTTGATGCCAAGGGCAGTGCTAGGCATCAAGATATGGTTGGGAAGAAAACAACCATTGTTCCTACCCACACTGAGCTTATAAACTATACTGTCTGGTGGAGGAGAAAAACACAAATGGTAGAGCAAAAAATACTAACTATAAAGGAGGATTATGAAGCATGTGAATAGGGAGAAGTATAAAGTAAAACAGGGTGTGAGTGGAGAAAGCTTACTGTAGATAAGTAATTTGTCTGTCTGTGGAGGTGATATTTGGAGGAAGGAACAGCAGGAGTGAGGGCCACACATCAGGAAAGAGCCCTGGGAGTGGTAGGACCTGAATGAGGTTCAGGATGACTGAACTCAAGCAAGTAGGTTGCACAGTGACAAGATGTGAACTTGAAGACTTTTGAAACAAGTTTTCATTTTATTTAATTTGCAATTGTTAATTTTTGAAGGGTTTATTAGGTGAACTGCAATGGTAGATTTGCTTTTTCAAAGATCGCTTTGTTTTGTTAAAGGAGGAATGAGCAAGAAGAGAGATATGATTGGAGGTGAGACAACCAGTTATGAAGTTGCTGCAATAATGAGAGAGAAAGAGAGAGAGAGAGAGTGAGAGAAAATGATGATTGCTGAGCTGGAGTGATGGCAGAGAAGAAAAGTGGATGAATTTGAAAGTGTACACCATATGAATATCTAATTCTGTTGTCGTACTGTAGTTTTCTGCTACCTCTATTCAAGGGAAATTCAGAGGCTACTGTTTTGTTTTTCCTGCCATATCATCATCTAGATGGCCTCGGTTTACCACTGCTGACAGCAAGAATGAACATGAAAATGTGTGAATACTGCTTTTCCCAGATTCTCAGACCTGAATAGAAGTATATCCATCATGATGAGGGTTAAGCTGTTCTTTAGTTAAAAGTTTAGCTAGTTGCTCCAAAGCCAGAGAGAATCTAGATGAGAGATGTGTTCTTTTTCATTTTACCAATAAAAGAGGACCTCACCACCAGGAATTTTGGATTTAATGTCCTATGTGAATGCTCCCTAAGCCTTCCAAGATGTCCCAAATAGATATTCCTTCATTCTCTGACTTTCCCCCTTTCTTCCTACTTCCTGCAGTTCATTCCTTCCCCTCTGGTAATCCCATTAACACACATTCTGATGCTTAAAGCAATAGAAATGCAGCAGACCACCTAATGAAAGTCCCAGACTCTATAGAAGTGATGCCGAGGGAGGACCTAATGGTCTTTGTAAGAACATAGAAAGCTAATTTGTGATGTAATGTTAAAAATGTAACATTCCTTTACTCATCTTCAAATTCTTATTGATAGTAATTCAGTCACACCAAAGCCTTGTGTTGGTGCCAGAATGGTTTCTAGTGTTTAGCAAAAGTAGGACTGGTGATAATGGCTTATATAGGGAGAAGAGTTTAGTTCATTGCTCTGCTTACAAGATATCACATCTTGGGAAGAATGAGGATGTCACCACAGTAGTCCAGATAAAAAATAATGGTGGCTACTTACAAAGTCTCTAGGACATCCTCACTGGCCATCATCAATATAGAGCTGTGGCATCTCTCTAGAAGACCTCATCTCTTCCAAGTACCACACAAATACACTACCTATATGCAGGAAGTGGACAGAGGAATTGAGAGGGAGAAGAAGAAGGCAGAGAATGAGACAGAGAGTCCAATGTCCTTCCTCCACGTGTGCCACCACAATATCTGGGGAAAATTTATTGGCTGATTCTTAAAAATCTCCAGCTATATACAGTGTACCATATTCTTTTGTGTGTGTGTGTTTTCAATTAATATTTTTACTTTGTTTTTTATTGAAGTAGAGTTGATTTACAATATTATATTAGTTTCAGGTGTACGACATAGTGATTCAATATTTTTATGGATTATAATCCATTTAAAGTTATTATAAAATATTGTCTGTGTTCCCTGTGCTGCACATTATATCCTTGCTGCCTATTTATTTTATACATAATAGTTTGTCCCTTACCCCTATCTTGCCCCTTCCCTTTCCCTCTCCTCACTGGTAACCACTAGTTTGTTCTCTATATCTGTGAGTATGTTTCTGTTTCATTATATTCAGTTGTTTGTTTTAGTTTTCCATATATAAGTGATAACAAACAGTATTTCTTTCTCTGTCTGACTTATTTCACTAAGCATAATACCATCCAAGTCCATCCATGTTTTTGCAAATGGCAGAATTTTATTCTTTTTTATAACTGAGTAATATTCCATTGTATGTATCCATTCATCTGTTGATGGACACTGAGGTTGTTTCCATATCTTGGCTATTGTAAATAATACTGCTATGAACATTGGGGTGCATGCATCTTTTTGAATTAGTGTTTTCATTTTCTTCAGATATATAGTGAGGAGTGGAATTGCTGGATCATACAGCAGTTTTATTTTTTGTTTTCTGAAGAACGTCCATTCTGTTTTCTATACTGGCTGGCACCAATTTACATTCCCACCAATATCTTACTAGGGTTCCCTTTTCTCTATATCCTTGCCAACATTTGTTATGCGTAGACTTTTTGATGCTAGCCATTCTGACAGGTGTGAGGTGATATCTCATTGTGGTTTTAATTTGCATTTCTCTCATGATTAGCAATGTTGAGCACCTTTTCATATGCCTATTGACCATTTGTGTAACTTCTTTGGAAAAATGTCTATTCAGGCTTTCTGCCCATTTTTTAATCAGTTGTTTGTTTTTTTGATATTGAGTTGTATGAGCTGTTTATATATTTTGGATATTAACCCCTTGTCAATCTTATCATTTGTAAATATTTTCTCCCATTCAGTAGGTTGTCTTTTTTTTTTTTTTTTTTTGGCAGTGGTCTCCTTTGTTGTGCAAATGCTTTTAAGTTTAATTAGGTGCCATTTGTTTATTTTTGCTTTAATTTCTTTTGCTATAGGATACAGATGCAAAAAAATGTTGCTATGATTTATGTCAAAGAGTGTTCTGCCTATGCGTTCTTCTAGGAGTTTTATGGTTTCCAGTCTTACAGTTAGGTCTTTAATCCCTTTTCAATTTATTTTTGTACATGGTGTGAGAAAATATTTTAATTCTATTTTCTTATGTGTAACTGCCCAGTTTTCCCAGCATGACTATTGAAGAGACTATCTTTCTCCATTGTATATTCTTGCTTCCTTTGTCATAGATTAATTGACCATAGGTATGTCAGTTTATTTCTGGGCTTTCTATTCTGTTCCACTGATCTATGTGTCTGTTTTTGTGCCAGTATCATACTGGTTTGATTACTGTAGCTTTGTAGTATAATCTGAAGTCAGGGAACATGATACCAGAGCACCATATTTCTTATTAGGAACTTTCTTCATTGATGTGGTAAAGACAAGCAATAAGTGCTATTGGTTTTTTTTTTTTTTTTTGATTTGCAAAACATACTTGGTCCAGCAGCTATGCTGAAAAGAGCAGTTCCATTACTTTTCTCTGTTTTGCTCAGATTTTATGAGTGTGTATGTATACATACGCACACACATTATATATATTTATAAATGCTTAAGAAAAACATGTACATGCTTTTCAATACCATACTCAAACTTCCCAGTTCATAATGTTTTTATGAAAATGGTCAGTGAATTTCCAGAATTATATATAACTATTACCCCAAATTTGAGCAAGCTAGATAACACCATCAGTCATGATAATGCCTAGTGTGTTTATGAACATTTAAAGTTATATTTGTTTTATATCTTGCTATAATAAATGTTCTACATTCATGGTTTTTTAAATTCCATTTGCCATTTATCTGCTCAGTTTTATATATATATATGTGTGTGTGTGTGTGTGTGTGTGTGTATGTATATATATATATATATATATATATATATATATATATATATATATATAAAATGATCCCCTATATCTCATCTCCAGCCCTATTCCTTCATTGGACCTCCAGACTAGAATAATACTATATTCAACTCCCTATGTAACATATCTGCTTAGATGTATCAGATGTATCTCAAACTTAATATGGCCAAAAGTATATAAATTCGAGAATAAATAAATAAAACTTACTTATTCCCGAATACTTGCTCTTCTCATAGTCATCCCCACGTAGTAAATGGCACCACTGTCCACTCAATTGCTGAAATAAAAATTTAGGTGTTTTGCTTGATTCTTTCCTGTTATCCTTCTCTCCCCTTCATCTAGTCCATCATCAAATACTAAAATTCCACGTTTAGAAAGATACTTCTGAAAGGATCCAGTTCTAACCCAAGCCACTGTCATCTTTCCCATGGATTGGTACAATGACATTCTAACAGCCCCCTTTTTCTATTCTTGCTGCCTATGTTCCATTCTTTACCCAGCAGCCAAAATAGTATTTTTAAGAAAAAAATTAGATCATGCCACTGCCTTGCTTAAAAGATCCCAATAATACCACAGCTACTTTGAATAACAACCAAGTTTCTTTCTTTGTCTTTCTTTGTCTTACGAAGCCCTACATGATCTAGTCTCTACCTATCCCTCTGGCCTCAGACTCACCATACTGCTCACCTCTTACTCACTACACTTTAGACCTGTGCTGTTCAACACTGTAACCACTAGTCACATGTGGCTATTTCAACTTCAGTTCAAATCCATTAAACTTAAATAAAATTAAAAACTCAGTTCCTCATTTATTCTAGTTACATTCCAAGTGTCTAACAATCATAAGTTGTTAGTAGCTACCATACTGGACAGCTCAGAGATTTCTATAATCTCAGAAAGTTCTATTGGACAATGCTACTCTAGACAAACTAGTTTTTACCCCTATTTCCTGAATATGCCAGTTGTGTTCCCAGAACAAAGTCTTTGTCCTTGCTCTTCCTTCTCCATGGATTGTTCTATCCCAGTGTGTCTGTATAGTTCCTTTTCACTTATATCTCAGTGTAAATGTCATTGCTATAGTCTGAATATTTGTATCCCTGCAATATTCATATGTGGAAGCTCTAATCCCCAATGTGACGGTATTGGGAGGTGGAGGCTTTGGGAGCTAATCAGGTCATGAGTGGAGCTCTCATGAAGAGATTAGTGCTCTTATAAAAAGGCAGAGAGATGATCTCTCTCCACCATGCGAGGATACACTAAGAAGGCAACATTTGCAAACCAGGAAAAGTGTTCTCACCAGACACTGAAACTGCTGGTACTTTGTTCTTGGACTTCCCAACCTCCAGAACTGTGAGAAATAAATATTTGTTGTTTAAGCCCCCCAGTTTATGATAATTTGTTATAGCAGCCCAAGCTGGCTAAGACAGTCATCTTCCCAGACCACTGAGTCTAAAATCACCACCCAGGCACTCCCTTTATATGACCTAATTTAAATTTCTGCATTGCATTTGTAACTATTTCTTACTTCTCTTGGTCATTTTTTGTTTGTTTGTTGTCTGTCTACCCTACCAGAATTTAGGTTTCATGGCACTGAGACTTCATCTGTCTTTTGTTCACAGCTGTATCACTTACCTAGACTTGTATCTGGCAAGTATCAAAAAATACTTGTGGAAGGAAGGAGGTCAGGAGGGGAAATCTGTTACTATTTATAGTATGTATCAATTCCAACATATTAATATTTAGAAGAAAACATCTCACAGAAATAAAATGTAAGCACCTAATATAAATACAATAATGAATTTAGTAAATTCATTCTGAACTAAATTTAAAGTCCAGTGCTAATATTCCAGCTCTGATTCTGTCTTGGATATATCATTTTGCTTCTAAGAGCCTCCATCTTATTTATAAAAGAAGGAATTAAGACTAGAGTTAAAAGATTTCTTACAGTTCCGAATTCTGTGTACTTAGGAAGGTATTGAACCTAGGAGGAATATTCAACTCTCTTAATATATCTAGAAAGTACCTGTTCATGTATCCTTTCTTATTATGTGAATATTCTATGAATATTTTCTGTGAATATTTTAGCTGTATCTTAAATCATCGTCACATTGTACGGTCTTAAGCTGCCTAAGTGTTCATGAAGTAAAATTTTTAAAAGCAAGTTTAATCACATTATATTAGAGAAAGTTTTGCTATAAAGAAATAAGCTAGTCATTAAATCAGAATTTAGGAACACATTTACATGAAGGTATCAAATTAACCACAACATAATTGATTATTAAGCAATTGATCAGACCAAATTAAACAATTAAGACCTTTACATTATTCTGCTGTAGGCATGTCGAGTCATATGCATATAGCCAAAAAGCCAGGTGAAAACAACCCTATCCTGATGAGAACTGCTGTTAGAAATTTCTAAGTATGGAAACTACACCCTTGTTTGTTCAAAGAGAACAGGTTTACATAGCTAGGCTTTTATATATCAGGTCTTCTTAGGAAACAGTCTACTTAAGAGAAGTAAATTCTCGAAGGAACCTACTTAGTAGGGCATCCATGTCACAACAATCAAAAAGAGTCCAGTCTGGGAAGACTCCACATAGTTCATTCACATGAAGATTTTCTGAGGCAGTTGTAAGCCAGGGTTTTATCATATTCATATCTATATCTTCCCCAGGATCTACAACATCACATTGAATACTAGATGAACTACAAATATTTAAGAAATCAATATTTAAAAGGCAAATGAAGCAAAATAACATACAATTGTTTTTTAGATGAAGTTATATAACTTTGATGAAACTTTTGGCCATTCATAAGGCATCTCTTAATTTTTCATATCCCCCTTAGACACTCAGGAAAGAGGCTCAGACTATTTTCAGAAAGAAATGTGGGCGGCATCCTCCAGTGCAGTGTCTCCAAATGAGAACATAGTGATGAGATAAGAATTATCTTCATATCCAAACTGCTGAATAAGAACAAGCTCCAAAAACAGAGGAAGGCCCACACTGCCAAAGATAGTTTGTTACTAGAGCATTGCAATACTTGAGATTTACTGCTTATTAAAATGCAAAAGGCCATTACTTCCCCCAGAACAAATTTTGTGAACAGAGAGGAACCTAGGAAGCTTTTAGCCCATTTCCTGAATCATAAACAAAGAGCTCCATACACAGTGACTGTATGAGATGTAAAGGGGAGTATATTATATGATCCTTATTGGATTACTCAAAGCCTCAGTGAAGCTCCTTTCAGAAGTGATATAAATCAAAGCTAACTGCTTCCATAGAAAAAAGCAGTCAAGTTTTTAAGAGAATATCTTTGTTCCTGAGGTTGTACAGTAAGATTTAGATGCTTCTATTAGGACCTTTGCTATGGAACATACTTAAGTAATTATAAAGATTCAGCCTGGAAAAACACCTGGACAGACTCCCAAGGGAATTAAATCTTTTGGTTTCAGGTTTTGGATACTTTATGGAAGTATTTCCCCATCTACTTTCTGAAAATACACACACACACACACACACACACACACACACACACACACACACCTCCCTTGTATATAGCAAAGTAGTATATTAAATAGGATGTTATAGAATTTTTCACATCTTATGTGCTTCTAGAAAGACATAAACCCCTAAAAGAGCTTACATTTGAAAAAAATTAAACCAAAAGAAAATGTGTCTTTGGGAATATTGGAGAAGATGTTTAAAAATGTGAAATCATTACTTCTCCAGAATCTCTTATATTATTCAATATGGGGTTCCTCAGACTTACTGAGAGATATCTTTAAAATGAGACAAAATAATAGTGACATCCTGGCAAAAAATAATTTCCTGCCAGGTGTAAACACTATCAGGGGGTCCATAAGAAAGCTTTCATTTTCCTGTCTATCACTGCCTTGTGGTTAAATATTTAACAATACTCTAGATTTAAAAACACATGCAAATCTTGCACTTTTTTGTAGCTGACTTTTGCCACTTAGAACAGTAACAATCGTTTTCTAGAACTACAAGTTAAAAGAACTGGTTTTTATTTGCTGCTTATTTGAGGATTTGGGCAATTAAAAATCCCTCCCAAATTTTGTCTTTTCAGAAAATATACCTGAAAAATCAAATATGAATTTCCCCCATTAGGAAGTCTCCAAGAATGAATTATCATTCAGTCGAAAAGTATTTATTGACTAGTACTTTTGTGCTTGTGACTATGCTAGGTTGTGAAAAATGCAAAATAACCACAAGGCATAGCTTGTGGCCTCAAGGACCCTGTAGTTTAGTGGACTAAGGTAACATATGAAAATGTGAGAATAATGCAAGATAATAAATATGTGTTCAATTCTGTGGCAAGATTATAGGTGTTCTAAGAAATCAGAGACATGAGAAATGGAAAATCGATAGAATTTATCAGGGTTGGAGAATTTGTAAAGGAAGTGCATCTTAAGTTGGGCAGAGAGATTTAGACTTGTTGTGATAAATTGTTCAGAGTAACTGTAGGTTTTTGAGCAGGGAGTGACAGATGAAACTGACAGTGGAGGAAAATTTACGTGATATCCGTATGCAGGAAGTCTTAGATGATAGAAGAGGGTATGCTAGCTAGAAGCTTAATCTCATACCTCAGGGACAATATGATAAAGGCCTGGGCTATGAGGTAGGTTGTAGGAATAGAAAATTGACATTTGGAAGGAAATATTGATAGGTTTTCATAACTAAGTGTAAATAGTAGAGAGTGATTATTACTTAGAATATATATTACAAGAGTTAATAACCAAGCACTCATAAAACATAATAACCACTGTCCTAGTTTGTATTCCCCTGAAAGCACTCTCCTGTGACAAGTGCATGGATATAAGTCATTTATCTGGGAGAAATTCCCAGGAAGGAAAAGTGAGGAAATGGGGAGAGAGAGGCAGGGAAAGGAGAAGAGCTAGTAAAGGAAACCTTTAGTGGGCTGGTTAGCATTGTGAACAAATATAGGGCTCAATCCTGTTGGGTACCTTCAAAGACACCAGGACTAGCATGTTTCAGAATTGTCCCACAAGAAGCTAAGGAGGCTAGTGAATTTATCCACTGACTTCTGTACCATTGGTGGAGAGTTGCTCCCACTGGCATCATCTGCCCCATACTTCTGAATTGGACCTACCTATGGGTTGAACAGCCACTTCTGCCTTGGAGAACACCCTCAGCAGAAAAGCAGAGGGGCTCAGTGGTGCAAACCTGAAGTGCAACACTAGCAATGGCACTTTATAACCACAGCTGCACTGAAACCAGGTGGGGACACAGAATGTCACACATGAGCAACTGCTATAATCACACATGTTATATGCCTCAAACAAGGGTACCATATGGAAGGAAGCCACAGAGAGAAACGGAACTTAGTAATTCATAACTCAGGTTCTGGACTCAGAGGTCTTTGGGTAGGAAATCAGTGTACTCCTCTGTGAGACTTTGAATAAGTTACTTCCTCTAAACTTCCTCAGTTCTTACCTAACTTGTATCAATGTTATGAGAACTCAATGAGTTAATGTATATAAAATAATTAGGCAAGTGCAAGAAAAGATCTCCAAAAATATTGGGTCTTAGAAACATTTTTTAATTGGAATCCCTAGGAAATTTGCACAAAAAAATCAAATTAGTAGCAATTTTCAGTATAGGACACACAAAATTGAAATCAGCATTTTGTCATGCATTTTTATTCCAGTGACAGGATTGTTGATGGCCCTAATTAAGGTATTTAATAAAGCTCTGAAATAATAATACTAGCAAAGAATGTGCCTAGTAGCTAAATACCACCTCATCCAGTTAAAATCCTCACTTTCATCAAATTGTAGTAAAGAACACTCCACAGCCACTACTCTCCATCTCTGGTCGCTAGCAAATGCTCTGGTTTCTCTACAGAACTTCAAAGGCAGTGCAACTGTGTTCTTCCAAGAGGGTGAGCCACTATCAGCACCAACCAGGATAGTGTTTACTCTGCAATCACACACGCTTCTCCTGAAGTGAGTTCACTGACTTTCAGACTTGACAGAAAACTGCTATTCATTCCAGGTATGACAAATGCATGTCGTTAGTTCCATCATGCACTCCAACCTGCAGCAAATAGTACTAAGGGAATTTCAAAGGTCGCTAAATATCAACTAAAAAGCAATCTGCTTGCATCATCATGGTCAATGTCCACCTCCTTTATTCATCATAAATCTCAAAGTCAGTCGGTTCTATGGAGGTACTACAATGGTTCACCTGCAGGAATTCCAGAGAAATATTTATAGACACATAAACTAATAGGTCCAGAACACAATCCCATAAAATATTAAGTCCAGAAATGACCTAAGACATCCACACATTTTGTTATAAAGGGAAGAAACAGAGATCCAAGCATGTTAAATTATTTACCCCTAGTCACACACTGATCCAGAACCAGACAGACAATACAGACCTCATTCTATGTCTTCTTCTGCCCTCCAAAGCCTCCTCTCCCAAGTTGAACCATAAATGTCTGCAGGGTACTGATAACTGTGAAAAATTAGATTGAACAAGATTAACAGAATGGCAATAACAACAATAATAATGCCAACTACTACTTCATAAGTTTCAAGTAATGATTAAGCTCTGAACATTAACAGTAAAGACAGATATTTCATATTTTCATTCCACAAGTACTCATCATGCTCCTATTATGTCTGGTGCTGTGAGATATAGCAGTGAATAAGAAAGTTACAGTCTCTAAAATCTATTTTAATGATTGTATTTATATAACTGTGTAGTATTACAAGCCCGTGTCCTTATGAATGAGAACATGAACAGATAAAGCTCATCGGATTCCAAACTGATGTTCCAGTGTGCCTGCTACTTAGGCTTTTCCAGGCAAACCTGCATAGTCACACAATTCAGAAAAATTGATAAAATAATCTTTACAACTTGGTCAAAGCTTACAGTATGGGCTATCCTAAATTTGTTTTATATTGGTTATATAGAGCTACACTAAGTCTAACAACATTTGAATTTACAGTCCTTTACAAATGATATTTTTGAAAAATATCAAGTTATTTTTAAGATTATTTCCTACAACTAGGAAAAAATTTCTTTGATAAAATTAAAATATAAAATGAAACGTACCTAACAGTGGTTCTAAATAGATGTAGTGTCAGGAGGTTTTTAACTTCAAATCAATTATCAGTGTTTAAATGAGCTCTTTTTCATTAACTGGTCATTTTTCTAGATTATATATGGAAGCTGTAGGAAGTTATTACAAAAATTTTCTTTCCTTTTGGGCAAGAAAATTTTAGTAAGAACATTCATTAAAGACACAGGAAAAAAAATCCATGCTGACTAATTTTGACTTTTCTGACCAATTTCTATTAAAATGGAAATAGTCTGGGAATCACTCATAATAGCAGAAGGAGTAGTGTTTTCCTTTTTTTTTCATTCATGATTGCTTTGCATTTTTTGCATAATTGACAAGCTGTTTCTAAAATATATATGGAAATGTAAAGGACCTAGAGGGAAAAAAATCAATCTTGAAAAAGAGGAATAATTTGGAGGATTTACACAACCTGATTTCAGTGTTTACTAAAACAAAGCTATAGTTATCAGATCAGTGTAGTTTTGGCCTAAAGATGGATAGACGAACAGATAAAAGGAACCAAATACAAACTCTAGAAATGGACCTACACTTAGGAGACTACTTGATTTTTGATAAATGTGCCAAAGCAATTTAATGGGGAAAGAAAACTTTATGATGAATAGTGCTGGGAAAAAAAGTGAAATGACCCCATCTCACACAAGTTATTAATTCAATGGAAAATATAGATGTAAATATAAAAGCTAAAACTCTAATACCTTGGGGAAGGAAACAAAAGAAAATATCTTCAAAACCTTGGCTATACAAAGTTTTTTTCTAATACAAAGCACAGAAAATACTAACCATAAAAGAAAACAACTGATGAAATTGACTACACCAAACGTTAAAATCTGCTCATCAAAGTAAATGGCAAGTTGCAGATTAGGAAAGTTATTTGGAAAAGGGCTCTTATCCATAATATATAAAGAATCTCAACAACTTAATAATAATTAAAGACAAAGAAAGAAGCCAATTAAAAAATGGATAAAAGACTTGAACACTTTACAGTTCAGTAAGCAAACAATAAAACCTCAACATTATTACACATCAGAGAATACAAATTTAAACCACACTAAGATACCCCTATATACTCACTAGAATGGCTATTAAAATATTGAGAATGACAAATGAAGAGGAAATGGAACTCTTATATATTGTTGGTAGACATGTAAAATGATGCAACCACGTTAAAAAACTATTTGAAAGTTTTTTATAAGGTTAAAATGCACCTACCCTAGTAATTTCACTCCTAGTAATTTACCCCAAAGAAATAAAGCTAATATCCATAACCAACAAGGCACATAAAAAATGATCATAGCAGTTTCATTCATAAGAACAAAAGGGGTTTTTTTTTGTTTTGTTTTTTTTTAATGTCCATCACAAACAAATTGTGGTGTATTCAAACAATGGACTACTACTCAGCAATAACAATGTACAGATTGGTGCTCACAACCACTGGATGAAGCCAGACACAAAAGAGTATGTACCATGTAATTCCATTTATAGAACGTTTTAGAACAGATAACTAAACTATGGTGATAAAAATCAAAACAGCAATTTAGTATTTGGTCTGGGGAGGGGGACTGACTAGCAAGGAGACATAACGATTTTCTTGAGTGATAAAAATGTACTATACCTTGATAGAGATGTGGCTTAAATGGATGTCTGCATTTGCCCAAACTTACACATTTTGCTTTATGTCAAATATGTTCCAACTTAAAAATGAAATAAGGGAAAAATAAACCTTGATGAATATTAGAGATCTCATTTTAATAGCTCACATCTTCTAAACATATATTAAACAAATAAAAAAGAGCAGTAAATTTTTATTCTGCCTGTTTTCCTCCCCTCATATGAAGTATAATTGGTCCTTCATTGCCATTCAGTGATCTGTCTCTAAGACTGGAAACTACTGAGAAGAGCTCTAAATATTCTTAGTTCCTATCTAGATTTAATGAAACAAACCTAGCTTGTTATCAGGTGAAATATATTTTAATTTGTTTTTAACCAAACATGTCCTAATTTTCACATTATGTTCTAATGCTAAACAAAAATTTCATCCTCATGCTAAATTTGATGCCAAGAAAATAGGTTTTAATAATTTAAAATATGTTTTGCATGCTTCTGAACTTCTTTGACTATCTGTTTACTAAGGATACCTTAAACATTGACTGAATTTACTTATCAGCACCTTTTGTTTTCCAAATACTCCTTCATATCATTATTTGCAAAAAATTAGCAAATTGTGATTTCATATTTAGCCATATTTGGACACAGAGGTATGATTTAGGTTACCTTTGGAGGTTGCCTATGATTATCTATTCAAAAAAAGCTAATTTCAACCTCCTCTTCTATAGGCTTTCATTTATAAACTCAGAGACTATTTGTTCATATAATGCTACTTTCTTTCTATTCCATATTCTAAGGTGTCTGAGGATGGTGATGAGACCTTTTAATATAGAACTAAGATTTCTCCATCTGTATAACAGGAACAAATTAGGGCATTCATCTAAAAAAAGCAAAGTGCTTGAATAGTGCAATCTTTGATGAAGAATGGGCAAAAAATGGTACTTGAGTCCTCTAAATTAGAGCATTAGTTCTCGTCCTTTGGAAGAAAAAAAAAAAGAACATTAGACTGAACTAAATAGAACAGAGAAGCCAGTAGTCAAGAATACACTGGAAGGTGCTCAAATCAAGAGAGTGAAGGTGAATGCCGAGAATATAACAAGTTTCAAAGGTAGGATGTTTAACACTCAGGGATCCGAATCACATGACACGCTATATTCAGTCGTGCCCAATCTAAGCTTCACAGTTTCTCAAGATAGAAAAACAGTGTTCCCAATTCAGGCTGCAGATACCCAAGAGAAGCTGTTGATGTCAGATGTAAAAGAGGGAGTTAGGGCTAAGACCTTAAACAAAATGAAGTAAAACGTGAGAAATTTATCCAGATAATTTAGGTTAAAAATAAGGTTTTGCATGAAGTAGCCAAAAATTCAGGCAAAGGTACATTTTTGGCTTATGGTTTTTAAAAAAAGGGAGCTGTCAGTTTTTCCTCTATGAAATGAAGCAGATTAGAGGATTTGTGAGTCTCTTCTAATTACTAGAATCTATGTTTATTGCCTCAATTATCTGACTATTTCAAGCAAGGCTGTTTGGGCCTTGGAATATTCATGTAATTACCACAATTTTTCATTTAATTTTGCATGTGTGGACACAATCTTAATGGTGATTTGTATTCCATCTGGGGACTCTTTTAGCTCAGTGGGAATTTCCCCAATGAATGCATTCTGTGGAAACCTGAGGCTGTGATACACTTACAGGGTTGGGCTAGCATGGAAACACAAAAGTTTGAGGGCTATATATTTTCTGTATAATCAAGGGTTAAGAGCTTTGGTGCCAAGGTTTTCAATTTAAAATTCAAATATTCCTCACTTTTTAAAATACTTCCCAAACTGAGATTTTGAATATCAAGTAGCTTAGTTACAAAGATAAGCAATAGAAACTTTCCATTTCTGAGGGAAATTAAGCCTTTCTTTAGTAATTCAGAGAATTATGTATCTCAAATCAAAAACTAACATAGAAGCATAAATATTATGATTACACATTTAATAAAAATAATTTTATATTCAGAACAACGTAAATCCAGATTAAATATAGAAAACACGCAAAGCCAAGGAAAAAGACATCGTAAATTTTTTTTTTAAACCAAGTGTTTAGTAATCAGTACTTTTAAATGTATTTTTTCATAAAACCAGAAAATCGAATCATAATGAGGTCTCTTAATAAGATGGCTATGTAATTACAAGTAGTTCAGAGAGATGCAGAGATATCTTTCAATTACTAAGGGAAACTTCCTAAAGGCAGGGATCCAACTTTATTCCTCTCTGAACCTCCACAGCACCTTCCTCTCAGGAACTGCTCAATAAATGATTCCTTATCCAAATAAAAGATGGAGCATATTCCCACTGGGAAGAGAGACACTTGGCAGGTTGTTCAAACATACTCTCCAAAGAATAACTTAAAGCTCACTTTAAAGATTTAGGTTCCAGGGTCCTCCCCATACACTCCAAATCAGAATTTTCAGAAGAGCCAGGAAATCTGTTTAACAAACGCCCTATGTGATTTTTATGATCAAGCAAGTTGGGAAATAGAACAATGTGATATTAAACTGGGAGCATCACAATAAGAAGAGCGGGGTCTACGAGATTCCAACTTAACATTTTAAGATCTCCTTAATTTGGCCCTAGCTTAACCTTCCTACATTATCTGCCTAAATTCTCAAAGTTGTTTTGTGACAGTCAAGCTGGTCTACTCACAGAAAGCATAATGGATGAAAAAAGTATGGCACTACCATAAATATACTTTGGTTTGAATCCTGGCTTATACCAAAAATAGTTTTGTGATTCTGGCGTCATTATTAACCTAGCTTGTTTCCACACACATGGGTTTGGCTATGAGTAATAGCTAGGACATCCACCCTGCACTTGACACTTCAATTGGGGGAAAATGTCCTGGCTCTTATTGCAGTTAAGACAACTAATCTAGACTTGCCCTGCTGCCTGGAGTCAAGCCAGCTGCTGACTCTCCTTCCACCTCACTTCTTCCTCCTGATGGGAGGCATAATTATATCACATGCTTAGATTGGTCAATGCTTACCCTGCTACTGGTCATATTAAGTGACAACCTTCCAGTTTTGCCAAAACTATAAAAGTGACTCAAATAAAGAACCTCATTATTATCTCCTAGTTCTGTAGAGACATGTCACCTCAGCATTACAACACCAATTTCTAATTTCCTACACTTGGCACCATTCATGTGCCGGGATGCCAGACTCATGATGACCATGCAATTATGACACAAGAAGCATTAACTGCTCCAAGAAACACAAAACTCCCCAAGGCCACAGCTGGTATCTTATATTCATAGAATGGATACAACATGTCTCATGTAATATTTCATACTTTAAATTATGTGCCCTCTTATTTAAGTGTCACAAAATTGGGACTACTGAACTTTGCTGTGAACAGAAAAACTCAACCCAGATGGCTCTGAAGAAGAAACCCAGTAATAAAACCAGTACCTAATCACATACAAACTGGGCAGTAGTTAAGGCAAACCATTTATCTGAATAGATAACCCTTTGTGAGTCATAAGCAGATATGCCTGGGCAAAAAAAATAATCGAACCTCACTGCGATCCAGTAAAATGGGAATAATAATACTAATATGGTGGTGGTTTTGAATAAAGTGCCTGGCATAGACATCAGCACATAATAGGAAATCTGTAATTGTTAGTTCCTTTCCTTCTTTCCTTACCAATCTGCCCTGCCCATTTCCCATTTTTGAAGATTTGCTCATACTAAGCCCATCTCTGGACCTACCTCCACCAAGCCTGAAATCAATTCAGCTTTCAAGAAGCAATTAAACCCCATAAGATGACCCCTCTGCCTTTGTCCATTCACTTTGGGCCACAAGAATCTTTCAATATTCTAGAATTCATATAATGTTATTGTTAGAAAAAAAATTAGGCTCTAATCAAATATTGATCTAAATTTCTGTCTAACATATTACATGTGTACATTTATTCTACTGAGTGAGCTTGTAAGGAAAGCGACAATATAATATGCTTTGTATACCTCCCAACTGCAAGGTCTGTGAGCTACACATAGCAAGAAAAATAAAATAAGGAGTAAACACTCTTACCCACCCCATTCTTGCTGGAACTGGAAATGTAGTTGGAAAAGAGGAACTTCTTTATATCCAACTGAGATTTTCATTGCGAATCTACTAAAAAGTAGCTCTAAATTCACCAGCACCATTGTCTACATTGAAAACGTTATAGTGTACTTTCAAAAGTTAGCACTAAGTTGCTTGTGGGAGTAGAGGTTGATGCACCCTCCAGTAGGACAATGAAGCAGTACATAGCGAAAGTCTTATATGTGTACAACTCCTTTGATCCAGCAATTCCATTTCTCAAAATTTGACATAAAGAAAGAATTACAGCTGTGTTTAAAAAAAAGTCCATGATAGTTTTGTTTAAAATGGCAAAAAATATGGAAAGAGCCTAAAATATCCTCAATATGAAATTGGTTAAATGAAATATCATGCCTCCATTTAAAATAATGTCAGAAAAGAAGCATTTAATGACATTAAAAAAATTTGTAGTATCTTATTAGTGTAAGAAGCAGTTATATAAAAATATCATATAATGTTCTAATTTTTTGCAGAAATATAAATGTTTGCCAGTTCATGGAAATAGATGAAATGGCTATATGGAGATAACTTCTGGCTTGAAGAATTACAGATGGAAATTTTCTTCTTTGTGATATTCCGTACATTCCAAATTCTGTATTTGTTTTACTTTCTACATTGGCACTAAGATATCTAAAAAATAAATTTTGACAAAGAAAATACAAGTGAACTGTAGAAGTTAAACCTTTTTATATCTCTACTTCCATAGTTCTTTAGCTAACAATATTACTTGGCATGATCAAAATAGTGAAATAAAACTGGTACAGTTCAGATATCAAACTGATTTAAATGTAATTTTAAAATGTTTAAATAATGGCACTAATCTCCTTTAATGGCACAATTTAACGTATGTCTAGAAAAAGTGACAGAAAAGAAGAAAAAACTAAATGTAAATCAAAAAATATATAAAGAGGTGCCAAAAGACGAATACAGCATTTCTCCATCTAAACTGTTACATGGGAAATTAAAGACTGAAGGTTACCACATGGGAATTAAGATAGTAGAAAGTCATAGCATTGTTCACCCCTTTTCCCTGTTTTTTGATACTTTTGGTTTTATGGGCCAGAGAGATAAAAAGTCAAAGTAAATAGGATGAGATAGTTTGACAGAAATTACATAGTTTATGTTAGTATTTTATGTGAATTCAAATTGTCACATTAACACATTAATGAAACTAAAGAGTATAACCAGTAGGAAAAAAATGTTTTCTCTCTCTGTGTGGTCTATACTTCATAGATGTCCAGTGAATTCTAAAAGCTGACTGTGAGCACACAGTATCTCCTTTTTTGTAGAGGAAAACAATGCAGGCAAAGTCACCTGAATAGATAGGTAGGGGTAACTACACCTACCCCACAAAAACAAAACAAAACCACAGTGGAGCTTTTTATTGGCATTGCAAGATAGAAGCCTAGAGAGAAGATCAAGCCTGCAGAAAACTGACTATGAAGATCTGGCCATTGTGCTTCAGCAATTAGGAAGGAAGTTTGCACAAAGCAAATCAAAAATAAATTAACAGAAATGAAATCCACACACAACTGGGTAAAGATGTTTATAACAAACAAACAAAAAGCAAAAAAAAAAAGAAAAAAGTATAGCACTAAAAAGAAAGAAAATCTTCTTTGGGAAAATATTTACTAAGGAATTAAAGAGAGCAAATGCTCTCTTTTAAATTCAAGAAAATATTTGCCCTCTGAAACAAAGATTAACTATAAAATATAAAAAGATAACAGGCTGAAGGGCAAGGAGAATTTTTTGAAAAAAGAGAGGAATGTGATGTGGCAAGAATGTAAGAAAACTAATAGTGCCAAAGCAGAATTAAAAATTGCAAAAGGCGGGAATTGCCTGGCTGTCCAGTGGTTAAGACTCCACGCTTCCACTGCAGGGGTCATGTGTTCGATCCCTGGTCAGGGAACTAAGATCCCGCGTGCCGCGAGGTGTGGCAAAAAAAAAAAAAAAAAAAAAAAAAAAAAAGTTGCGAAAGGTATTGAAAAGGAAAAACTACACTGAAATAGAAGAAAAGTTTAAGAATGTAAGAGAAACCTGATTATCAGTTACATTCTATGTGCCAGACATTATATGACTTCCCTGTATTAATTATCTTGTGAATTTTGACAACTTTATAAAGGAAGTACTATTATTATGTTCAATAATAATGAGAAAACTAAGGCTTAGAAAAAAAATACCACAGCGTATGGTAGGCTGGCATTGACAGGTTTTTTCTTTTACTAAATACATAGGAATGCTTAATAGAAAACAAACTTTTGAAAGAAATAAAGGTAAATACTCAGGAGTCAGAGATGAAGGCAAAAATAAGGTAGAAGACAGACTGTGCAATGATGCTACAGGAGTACAGGCCAAGTCTCCACACAGAATAAGGCTGAGTGTTGGCAGCTTGAGCTCCAAAACCCATTCAGAGGCAGGGGACATAGACACTGGAAGCACGTATCAGGGTACTGTAGTTAAGTCCCATAAATAGACCATAGTTCACCAATCAAGGGAAAATGGCCAGGAAGCTGGGAAAGCCACTTGTGGAAAGTAAAAAAGAAAAAAATAATCTGTGAGAAATATAATAACCAATGCATAGTTCAAATATGATTGTGGGATACCAACTTAAACCATCTTTGTTCAGGAACCCCAACCTAAGAAACTAAGATTAAAAACTAAACCAGGATTTTTGAATCCCATACATCTCAATCAATATAGTATCCAATATAAAACTTCTCTGTAAGGACACTCTTACGCCCAAGCCTCACAAAACAACTCTAGAGGGTTGCCAGATAAAATACAGGGATGCCCAGTTATCTATGAATTTTAGATAAACAATGGATGAATATATTCAAAATATTGAATGTGGAAAGAGAAAACTACACTAAGATGAAAGAAAAATTTACATGTGACATACTTATACTAAAACAAATTTCATTTTTTATCTGAAATTCAAAATTTAACCAAGCATTCTGTATACTATTTGCTAAATCTGGCAAACCTAACAAAGGTGAAAAATATTTTTCGAATATAAACTCACACATACACCTACAGAGAGGGACAGAAAAAGAAAAAAACACATGATAAAACATAAACAGAAAAACAATAGAGAAAACACAGATTACCAGTATTAAAATAAATGGATTAAAATAACATGTTATAAATAATTTTTTCATGCAAATAAAATTTAAAACTTAAATGAAGATTTAGCCCTGGAATGTAAGGTTGGTTCCACATTTGAAAATCAATATAATTCTCCATTGTTTAAAAAAAATAACAAAGAAAAGCAATCATACTATCTTCTCCACAGATGCAGAAAAGCATTTGACATATTTAAAACCTATTCGCTACAGCTTGCTTCGTATAAAAATGTTGATTCTTGAACATTTCCATCCTGTGTTTGGGCACAAAACAAAGATATCCATTCTCATCCCATCTATTTAACATTGTAGTGGAGGTTATAGTCACTGTAATAAGGCAACAAAAAGAAATAAAAGGCATAAAAATATTAGAAAGGAAAAAATAAAGCTGCCTTCCTTTACAGACGATATGCCCAGACTTTTTTTTTTTTTTAATCCATTGGGATTTGTCCGTTTGTAACTGCAGCATAACCTAGACTATTATAATTAATACACAATATAAATATATTATTTAGAAATATGGAAGTAACTATGAGAAAAACTAAGAGTCTAAATGACCAAAATGATTTTGTTTGAAGATTGAGATCTGGGGACAAAAGAGGTAGAGGAATGGATTTTATTTTTCATTCCATGCTGTTATGTCTCTGCTGATTATTAACCACTTTCTTTCATTGGGAGACAATTGTCTATGGGTCGCTCATTTTAATTCATCCTTTGAGCAAGGCTCCGGCTGACCTTGGTTCCAAACTGTCTTGTAAAATATATTTGTATAACAAATAGCTTTGGAATATAGAGATAGTATCTCCTCTATAAAGGACAGTTTTGCTTATAGCCTTGGAATATATGTCTGCCTCCACAGCAAGGGGCAAGACCATTTACTGCCCATTATAAAAGACTCAGAATCCCTAAACTCAGATTTCTTTTCCTGTAATGCAGCCAACTGCATATATAGGTATCATCTCCCTCTTTTTGTGTTGCCCTGTGGGCATTAAGGTTCAAATATCTGGCACAAAAATAATGCTGATATCTTGGCTTCTACCATTGCTGTGATTCATATAGTGTTTTCATTTCTGACCCGAGGTGTCTTGTGTCTTCTGACATTATCCATCAAACTGTGGTAGGCTTACTTGTTAGCTTGTAAATACAGTAAAATATCTGGCTATTCATAGTCTTTTATATTCTTATAATACTTTATGAATATTTTATACATTTTAAAGCAAAAATTAAAATGTGAGCATTTATCTATCTCAGTTTGTAGAAAGAAGACTTCCTATGGATTTTTAAAAAAAGGAAAACAGAAATGAAAATAAATTTTAATTGATCGATAATATTTTTACTTAATCTACATTATCAAACACAATCAACAGAATTAAGAAACTTGAGACTATAGGAGAGAAAAAAAGTTTTCATCGACACTCTTAGGGTCCCTGGTTGGGTCTGAAAATTTAACAAAGACCAATTAACAGAAGAATAGCCTATAAATTTATTCTGTATGAGTTTTATATGACACGGGCGCTTTCATAAGAAAATGAAGACCCAAAGAAACAGACCAAAGAAACTAAACTGTTTTTTGCTAGATCTGATGTAGAGCGAGCAGTTGTGTAGAAATATGATAGCTTAAGGAGTATGAGGTAAGAGGAGCAAACTGAGGGAAACTTTCACATGAAGGTTTTATGACCTGTTTCAGTGGAGTATGATGGGGGAAATGGCAAAGTGACCTTCCCGCTTCTGCCATTTTCTCCAACTCCTTCGGCTTAAAATATTCAATATGCCAGGGTGCCATACTTTGGGGTTGCGTGTCCTGAACTCCATCAAGACAAACTTGGAAAAAAGTATTTGTATTATTTTTAATAGCACTTATTTAATATTTCAAGAGCACTTGCAAATACAATCTTTTAAAGGATAAATATAACACATTAGAACAAAAGAAGAAATATTTTCCAATTACCTTGTGGAAAATGTTCAACCTAATTAGTAAAAAATTAATTCATATTTAAAATTACTGAAATATTCCATATGTTTGGCTAAAAAAAGAAAAAAGAACTAAAAGAAAGGAAATTAATCAGTTTTGTTAAGGGAACAGAAAAATAGTCCCTCGTATTGCTGAAATAAATTATTTAAAACATTTTGGAGGTAAAATTGGAAATATTTATCAAAAGTCTTAAAAAATATTTTTACCTTTTGACTTAGTGATTCCAATTTCAGAAATCATGTTAAAGAAATAATGAAGAAAATGAGCACAAAGATCTGCAAAGATCTAGGTATTAAAAATATTAATTATAACAATTCAAATTTGCAAACATCATTAATGTTCAACAGTAAGGAGTTTATTAAAAAATAAGCTATAGCCACACAACTATGTATGCTTTAGCCATTAAGAATCATCCTACAAACTAATATTTTTAATGAAGTTATATATAGAAGTGAAAAAGAATTTTAAAAAACAGTATGTACAGAATGGTTTCATTTGTCATATATACAGATGTAGACAAAGTTTGCAAAACTATATGTACCAAGTTTTGCATATAACTCTCACATTAGGTTTTTATGACCTGTTTCAGAGAAGTATAGTGGAGGAAAAGTCAAAGTGACCTTTTACTTGGATTTTGTGACAATAGGTTATTCTCTTTTTTCAATTGTATATATTTTCTGATTTAGTTAAAATCAATGCCTATTGATTTGATTCTAAGAAAATATTTTATTTGTAAAAAACAAAACATAAATTTGCTTATTCCTTTGGAAATGTATCCTAAGAAGTCAATAAGAAGTGTGCACTCTGATTTAAATGCATGTAAGATTAATCGACACTTTATCTGACAATAGAGGACTGATCAGAAATCCCAAGCAGACATTAGATATCATATAGTAGAAAAATATCATTACGTGAAAAACTTTTAATGACATTGAGTAAAAGAAAATTATAATGTAGTATGTAGAATAAGAACCTATATATCTTTAAAATTTGTTTTATTGAAGTAGAGTTGATTTACAATGTTGTGTTAATTTCTGCTGTACAGCAAAGTGATTCAGTTACGCATATATATAAATTCTTTTTCATATTCTTTCCCATTATGGTTTATTACAGGATATTGAATATAGTTCCCTGTGCTTTACAGTAGGATCTCATTGTTTATCCATTCTATATATAATAGTTTGCATCTGCTAATCCCAAACTCCTCCCAATTCATCTGTCCCCCACCCCCACTTCCCCCTGGCAACCACAAGTCTGAAGAACCAATATTTTTAATGTGCAACAACAGAAAGGGCTAGAAGGAAATGTACTGAATATGCATGGTAGTTTTCTATGGACGAGAAGATTATAAGTAATTTTAGATTTCTTTTTTTGATTTTTTTTGTTTCCAAGATTTTCTACAATTATACTACATTGCTTTATATTATAGCAATAAAACTATTAAGAAGTCCAGTCCTGCAATAAAGAGAATCAGAACCAGGGGAGTAGATGTGGGGAGGAAAGCCAGATAATACTTAGTGGGAAATGGTAAGGAGAATTTATAGGATTCCATAATCTATTGGACTGGAAAAAATGAAGGAATTTACTTGGGTAAACATTATCATTATTTTTTAAATTGGGAGATTCAGGCAAAGTAGCAGACATTAAAGACAAGATTTTAAACTCCAGGGTTTTTATTTTTTGTTTTGTAGTTTTCTGGAACATCTAGATGGATATGCCCAATGGGCAGGAAAAATGGTACAAGGGGCATATGGTAAGTCTGGTAGAACTCTAGATTTAAAATCCAGCAACATACTGGAGAAAGTTAAAATCAATGACTGCATGAAAGATAAAACTACCTAAGGATAATGTAGCGTAAGAAAATAAGAAAGCCTAGAAGAGAGCCCTGGAGAACCTCCAGCGGTTACCAGAAAGGCTACAGGTGACATGGTAGGAATTGCTGCATGTTAGTCAAGAGGTGAACTTTGGAATCAGGCAGAACTAAGTGAAAATCTGTCAGTCACCACCTATGTGGCCTTTGGTAAGTTATTCACACTCTCTACGCTGCAGTTTCCACATTTTTTTTAAGAACTAATACCTGCTTCATAGGGTTCTAGAATGTCTTCACAAGGGCAGGAAGTGCTCAGTAACAAACAATAGCTAATGTTAGTAGTAGTCATTGTCCTTAGTGACAGTAGGCATAAAAGTCAAGAAAAATAAGGAGCAACCAGAAAGGGAAAACTTATCAGGATAAAAGATGCCTCGAAAGGCAAAGAAGGAGAATTTCGAGCCAATGGCAGTGGTCAATAGAATTAAATCCACATAAGATGCAAATCAAATCTAATGGCCTTGGTATTTAGGAGGTCATCTGAGATGTTTGCAAAAATAATTATATCAGGCTTGTAATCATATTTTTCTTTTTGCAATAGAGTTAATACTATTTCCTTTTTTTAAATTGAGGTATATAGCTGACTTATAGTGTTATATTAGTTTCAGGTATATAACAATGATTCAATATTTGTATGTATTGCAAAATGATCATTCACTATAAAACTAGTTAACATCTGTCACCACACATAGTTACAATTTATTTTCTTGTGATGGAACTTTTAAGGTCTACTCTCTTAGCAACTTGCAAATACGCAATGCAGTACTATTAACTATAGTCACCATGCTGGACATTATATCCCCATGACTTATTTATTTTTTAACTGGAAGTTTGTACTTTTTGACCCCCTTCAAGTTATTACTATTTCTTGACACTTCATTTTGTAATTCACTCACCCAATTCATAAAGAAATAATGGGGATTGTTTTCAAAGTAAAATTTATGAATATATTGAAATAAAACAAAATCTGCCACTGAGCAATTATGAAAGAGTAAGGGTTACCTTTGGTGTGTCATTTTGTTTTCTTTCCATCTAATAATACTGGCAAAATCTCCTTTTCAATAGGGATTTACAATGGTTTCCAAGTCTTCAGAATTCTTGGCAAGAGACACTTGTCATAGAAAGGTTTCTCTTAAAAATACTGATATCGCCTCTGCTATATCCACCTCTCAACAGAACTCATGGTGAGAAAGAAAGAAACAGGAAGAAATATCTCTTCAGGTAACTTCTTCCTCCAGGTGTCTTAATTTTTATTTTATTTAATTTTTTAAGGCAGCATAGTTGGAAACACCTTGCATCAAAAAGGGCTTAAGAGGGGCTTCCCTGGTGGCGCAGTGGTTGAGAATCTGCCTGCTAATGCAGGGGACACGGGTTCGAGCCCTGGTCTGGGAAGATCCCACATGCCGCGGAGCAACTAGGCCCGTGAGCTACAACTACTGAGCCTGCGCTTCTGGAGCCTGTGCTCCCCAACAAGAGAGGCCGTGATAGTGAGAGGCCCGCGCACTGCGATGAAGAGTGGCCCCCGCTTGCCGCAACTAGAGAAAGCCCTCGCACAGAAACGAAGACCCAACGCAGTCAAAAATAAATAAATAAATAAATAAATAAAAGATTACTATTTAAAAAAAAAAAAAAAAAGGGCTTAAGAGAAAAATGTCACAAAACCAGAGAACATACTAGGATATTTAAGGTAGGAGTTCAAGGACTAAAACTAGATAAGCAAGAACAAAGGAACAACAACAATAAAAAAAAAAGATACTTGGGAACCTTGAGATTCAGCCAAAACTTGGAGCTGCTGCTCAGTGTCGATAGCCCAAGTACAGTGGTGACAAGTTGCTAAGGTCGGGGCTGGGGAATGTCCTGGCTCTGGCTTCAAGCAAAGCTGAGCATCTTCAAAGTGAGAGAAAGGAGCACTTCGTGTGAGATGAGTTTTCCAAAGCTCTCATATCTGTAAGTCCCCATATTTTTCTGTGCTTCTTTGTCATTGGGGTTAGAAAGGCCTAGGAACCGAAAGCAGGACAGCTAGACCAAAAAGGCACACGAAAGTCCATTGTCAAATGTAGCATTTTCAAGCTGAGGGTGCATATAATACATGCATAGAAAAGGAATACCAGCCTAATCATAATGGAAATGGTTATTTCACATTTAAGACCCTGAGAGAGTGTGAAAATCTAATCCACCTATGATTCATTTTTATCCCACGCATTCTTAATTGAAGAGACAGAAAGATGCTATTCTTTAAAAAATAAATTGTCCAGCTTAGAAACTATATCTGAAAAATAGCAGTCGTTTATATTAAAATCAATGAAAAAAAAATCTGTGTTCTGTATGACTGAGTATGACTGCTCCTTGTCAAACTACAGATAAAGCCGTAGAAAGGCATACTCTCAAGTCTTTCAACTTGAAGGCAGCTCTGAAACCAAAATAAGCAGAAGTGGCTTGGGGGTTGAGGGGAAGGATTGTATTCTCACTGCCCACCTCCCTTGTTGTTAAATAAATGTTCTATTTGTTTCCTGCCTAAAACTTGGCACACACAACAATTCTCTTACATTATGAATTTTTACCTTGATTTTGATCTATATTTTCTATGTCAAGTATATTACTAAATTTGAAATTTTATGAAGTATTATGTGGAACAACACCTACCTTTCATTACAGAGTACCCCACAACATTATCAGGAATGAACATGGGAAATATGTAGCAATAATTATATTTTGGGCACAATGGACTCAGAATTGCCACAAAATTTTTTCCACACATAAAAGTCTCTTTTTACATATTTTATCCTTTCTGCTGTCACTACACCTAAAATTCATTTTTGAAGTATATATTATTCACTACAAGAGGTTCTGAGTTTTTACTTATTTGCTTTTTAGTTATGTGTATTTTTTTCTTTCTTTCTTTTTTTTTTTTTGGTGCAGGGAGTCTTCCTTAAGGAACATTTTCTGATATGTCTTTTCTTCTAGTGTTCTATTTTTTTTCCTAAAAGTAACCCTTTCATTGTGTTAATAAATAAAAATACAGAGAGCTTTATTCGAGGGTTTTAGACATTTTAAAAATCTGTCCTATTCTAATAGGAAATCTTGGAGACTCATTGAAATAGCAGCAAAGGCACACGTTTCTTTTTATTATGAAAGATGTTTATGCGAAGAACAAAATAGACAAGAGAAAGTAACTGCTTCAGAATACTTGATAGGCACTTTAATCTTCTATTAATATGCAAATTTTGTTCTTTAGAACCCCAGTAAGAGATTTTTTTTTCCATCAGGCTATTTAAAAGTAGTCCTATTCTCCCAAAGGTCCTTCTTGCATGAGTCTAAGTGAAACAGTGTTTTTTATGCAAATTCCCAAGATGCTCTTGTATGCATCATTTTCTTTTGAAATTATATGGAGTTTATTGAACCACATTTGTAAAACATTCCACAGTTGATTTCATTCTAAAGATCTCCTTTAATAGAACTGATTCCCTTGTTGATCTGTGTCATAGGAGAATGTTAAAGAAAATCAGTTTTAACAACATGGAAGAAATAAGAAAGGGCTTGTGGACAGAAATGAAGATACAAGCTTATGAACAGGAAAAGGACATTTTTGTTGAGTAATTAACCTCATCAAGAATTTGAGCCTACTAGAAACGATTGCATTGATGTTACAATTGTAAAGTACCTCTTCATAAACATAAATCTCAAGAGTAATCAACAAGGTACATGCCCATAGGCTTTGGCTTTTTTTTCGGGCATTTATTCATCACACTACATTTCTTTTCAACACCCTTGCCTCTTCAAAAAGGCTATAATTATAACAACAATGCAATGACAATTCCCTTATTGGTATAGAAATTAAGCCAAATAATAAAATTATTTTTATATAGTCATGTTGTTCTCCACATACCAACCACTTCAGCTACCTAGTTCATATTAAAAAGAATGCAACGTTTTACATTATTTCAATTCTTGCCATATCGATGGAGGACATCTCAAACATGTTATCAAAATGGCGATCTAATATTTTTTCCAGGGCATGGGTATTTATTATTTATCTACCTTGTTACAGTTATAAAAAACACAATCTGGGAAATTTTTTGAGTGAATAATGTTTCTTGTGGACTAACAGGACCATTCCGATTTTTTTAATTTATCGATTAATAGAAGTTGTGACCCCTCACTCCCCAAAATATCTATCCCTACTTCAGAAATATCGGCTATATATTTTTTCCTAGCATAAAAATACTCTTCAGAGTACATTACAATCCAGGCATAAAATTCAATCTCAACATGCCTCTTTCAATTTTTTTTTTTTTTAGCAACAACAGTACCCTTCACCTTTATAACCTAACCTATATACCCAATGGGGGATTCTAAATGACATTTGTTACCCTGAAGATTAAATCACACGGAAAGAGAAGTTTTACTAACATGAAGGAAAAAAAGGCATGTTTTCTCCTGACTCTGTGCCTTTTCAAATCAATTTCCCTTTGGCTAGAGTATTTCTCCATCTCCTCCACCTGGCAAAATTCTTCAAGGTCTAAGTCAAACACCTTTTCTAATAACTTCTGTTGATCCTTCCACTATCCCCAGGTAAAATGGATTATTCCATGTGTTAAAAACAAAACACCACCACCACCAACAACAACAACAACTCACTGTGTCTCTTACATATCTCTCTCACAGTAGTTAACACAGATATGGAATTGTTTTGTTTACATGCCAGTTTCCTCTAACAAAAGTCCAGACATCTGTCTTTGTTATCTTTTTAATTCCCAGAACATAGCGAAGATACAATAATTTACCTGCCTGGCCCACTTTATGTGCTTAACTACTAAATATTGAGAAAATGAAGATGTATAGAGGGATAAAGTTTTAGGGGTAAGAGTTTATCCTGATCTTTATGATGTTTCCTGACGAGGCTAATCATAAAATCGAAAGAGCTACTGATGCTATTTTTCTTTAAAAAGCCCACTTTCACATTGTAAATATTAGGTAGAGTTCCAGAGATATTTTCGGTTATATAGTGGTATGTTGATTAGAGAGAGAAGAAAGTCCCTAGAGCGCTGAAATGTATAGCAACTTCTTCGAAACTTGCTGGTTGATGTCTGGAGGAGAACTAACCTGACAATAAAAAAATCTCATTCCTTAGCAATAACACTGTGGAGTATTGATAACCAATACTTTAAATCTCTCTGCAGATTTAACAAACAGTACCTACTGCTTTGGGACCTAGATGCAGTGAAAAGCATGTGATTTTAGCAAGCAAGAGGAACTAACAACAGTCACACACAAAAATTGATAGAGTGGGTTTGAGTACTGGTTTAGAAAGCACAGAGCTGACTGAGTTATTACCACTTGGTGCATTAGGGAAAATAGCTGTGCAGACCCTGTATAGTTATAGACACCAGCTCAGCAAAATCTAATCTTGCCCAGAGAGAAATATTTATATTTGGTATATAAGTTTTTTCAAAGGCATAAAAAGTCCACAATATAAACTTGGAGGGAACTTGTTCCACAGATAGAAGTAAAAAATACGATCTCAATTGTTAAGTGGGTAACCCATGGGCATTAGAACCTAGTAGCTAGTGAGGCTACTAGCTGATGCCCCGATCAAAGTCTCATCAGTATAACTGTGTTCACTGGGATAAATCAGAATAAAGAATTCAATGCATTGTTCTATAATAACATCCCTGAGAAAGCCCCTACCAGGCAGATATGACTCACTTGGGATAAGAGATACATCTAATGTATTTAGCAACAATTACCACTGGCTGTTGTCATTGTCTTTGAAGTCGAAGTAGTTGGCCTTCTATCAACCGTCAGTCTTCAAAATGAAGAATTTGTCATATTCAAATTTTTCAACCGTGACTAAATGTAAGCCACAAGGATATGTGTTTCTGCTACTGAATATTCTGGGAAAATCTGTGGGCCAACAGAATAAATGATATTTTTTAATGGTTTTTTTCCAATAAAACAACTAACTTTTGCTTTATACTCTAAGAACTTCTGTAGAAAATAGAAACTAGAGAGAATGAGGTAAATTCCTTCCCTTGCAGTAATATGAACAAAAAAATAAAATAGTCAATGACCACAGTTTGACATTATTTCTACTGTCTTTGGCATTAGATATACCATTTGTACTGTGTGTTCATTTCCACTGAAGCTTAAGGTTGGAGGAATATGCTTAAACCTGTGGTCTGAGAGAAGAGGTAATTCTAGAGACAGATTTATATGATGAACTTTGCATGTCACCAGAATGCAAATAAACTCATAAAGAGAAGTCCTATCAGAAGAATTAACCCTAAAATGCAAAAAAAAAAAAAAAAAAAAAAAAAAATGACATGACGCAGTGTGTCTTGTTTTGATAACATCAAGCATAATATTTTAGAAGATTGACAAATTTCCTTATTTTGTACCATAAGGAAATTTCTTAGTAAATGAGAAATTCTTCACATAGCTTGTCGTGTCCTTACCAGCCAACCAGAGAATTAAATTGCTATCCGTGCTTAGCAAAGTTCAACAGGGCAGTTACTGGGGTCAAATTTTCCAGGACCTTTGAAGCTAATTAGTATGAATTCAAAGGTTATTCTCTGGAACTCTAAGGAAGTTGCTGACTAGTCTCTATTTCTCCTTTCTGGCACTCTTTCTTATAAGCTAAGGCATTTTACAAGACTTTTTTTTTTTTCCATTTTCACCATTTAAATTCAATTATAAATCTATACATGTAATAAAACTCCAAATACGAATCTATTTTTTCTAACCCCACACTGAAGTGAACCTGATTTCAGTCATAAAAAGACTAACAACACATTTTTAACATGGTGTACACATATTGGGAGCTTTTTCTGCTTATAGGCCGGTAATTTATCTTTCCACAGGTAACTGCTCACTGGGCACAGAGGCTTAACTCTTGTTTAGTAGTATTATTGTCAGACCACTTCACTAGTTCATCAAAAGCACTATTAGGCTGATTGCTCAGAATTCTGGGATCAGGAATGTAAATATCTTGTTTTAAGGAGGGAAATCATCTTTTAAACAAATGAGACTCTTCATCCATTTGAGTCTCTTGTAACAAGTTTAAGTTTAGCATAGTCAAAACAGAACTCCTAGTTCCACCATCTCCATGCCCATCCCAAACCATTCCTCTTATCTTCCCATTTCAATGTGTGATATCCACCCAGTTGCTTCAGATAGAATCCCTGAATCATTCTTGATTCTTCCCGCACCCTCAATTTTCACACCCAACCTATTAACACTGTTGGAAGCATCACCAAAATAGATCTTGGATCCATCTATCCACCTTCATAGTCACAACCTATCGTTTAGACCTCATTATTACAAAGTCTCCCACACTCCCTATTTCTACCCCTGCCCTGCTTCTTTAAAGGCTATTTTTTGTGATTTAAAACACAAATCATCTAATCTTACGCAGCTTTTGAAAACTCTTCCACAAGTTCCCATGGGACCGAGAATAAAATCAAAACCCCTTGCATCAGTGCAACTTAAAATGTGGTGCCAGTTTGTGACATAAGTGCAAATATGAAGAGTAAATATTTAGAAATGTTTATACTCATGTGACAGTGCTGTGACACATGTATATATGATCAGTGAACTTGTTTTGTTGCAAAGGCATAGACCGGCTCATGTTGCCAGAAATCACGTGGTGAGTTGTATGCAGCTCAATGTGCTTATGAGTTTTAGACAATAGAATCCTGTGTTGGTTTGCTATGGACTAGAAATATATTTTTTTTAATGAATAGCCCTTCAGCACAAATAGTTTGAGAAACTCAGCTGTACATGTTCTGGCACCGACCTCCTCTTCAGCCCCTCTCCATCTACTTGCCCCCTCATTTTCTTCGTCACAGGAAACTTCTGACTTCCAGAACAATTAATGATCTATCTCTCTTAAGCCTTTGCACATGTTCTTCCTTATGCCTCTAATAATCTTCACCTCACCCCATCTCCTGCTTTGCCATATTCTTACTTTTACGAGTTGGGTTTGTACCTTCTATTTAGAAAAATCCCACATGCTTTTTCCCTTCCAAATGATCTTTTTCCAGTTTCCTTTCTTGTTTTGCAGAACTGTCTGTTTCTTTTCATTTGCTTTGAAGGTTTTTTTTTCCCCTGCTTTTTGTTATTGCCCTCTTTTCCTTAGCAGTTGTCTTCTAGACATGCTTCTGCACATGAGGTGGCTTCTCCCCTGCTTTCTATTGAATATCTTTGGGCTGACATGTGCCCATTTCATTCTTTCAGCACTCTGAAATATAGCGAGCAAAAAAGTATGTTTCCTTTTAACTTTTCCAATCTCAGCTCATTTCCGGTAGCAAATCAAGTGGTCTCCAAGTGTAAAACAGTCCAGAGCTTGTGGGGGGGAAAAAGCAGGCAAAGATTGTCATAGTATTGTGGGGGGAGGAGGCCTAAAAAGGAAACTAATAAGAAAAAAATGATGGCTCCAGACAAAGTTATCAATTTCACCATTTAAAAATATGAAAAGCTGAATATATTCCTTTACTTCTACATTGCTTTAAGACTTTTGAAGTAAATTTGTGGAACTCAACCAAAATAGGTTGCTGACCTCTGATTTTGATAACTTGGATATTCTGCAGGGCCAAATGTAAATAAAACTAAGCCTTGGGTGAAATCCATGTGAACAGAATTTCTTGTCAATTATATGGCTTTGACAAAAGATTTGCAATTAAATATAATGACTGGATACATGTAATGTTAACTGATCTAAAATAGTGTTTTTTCTCCGTTAAACCCACCATTTTGAGATCATAGTAATCATTAATGATCTTAAATATATTTATACATAGGTGGAGATCACTTAAATACATCAAAATTTTTTTAATTTAGGTGTTATAATTCTTTAGGGCTATAAGAAAGAGTAGGAAATACTAAATATATTTGTTGTTCAATAGCAGAAGAGAAAATTTTGTAATTCTTTAATTTTTAGAAATATTACTACAGGGAAGAGGATAACATGTATCTGTAAGCATGCAAGCTGTTGGTTGCTAAGCTTAGAAGTATTAGAAAAAAACAAGGGGAAATGAGATATTTGGGCAATGCTTTAATTTACAACAAAACATCATTCTCATTCTATTAATAAAACTCTTTAAGTAACAACATGTATCTCCAGTCAGAAGGAATGGGGATCAGAAAAAAAGCAAATCTTTGTCCAAGTTCTTCTTTCCAAGGGCAAATTTGTTAGGTCATGAAGGTGCTGTGCCTTAGCTCAAAGGAAGAATCATGGAAGACTTGCCTCATCTTGCCCCAAACCATGAAAACTTCTTGCAAACTCTCCTGTTCCCTCCTTCTCTAGCCATTCCAAGTCCTACCATCCATTACCTGAACCACTGCAATAGTCTTCTCTCTGTCTCCCTGCTTCCAAAACTTTCTGTCTCTAATTCATTATTCCTCTGCAATCACAATTATCTGTCTAAAATATAAATTGAATCTGTTTAAGTCCTTCGATTACTATGCCATTGTCCTTATATCCTTTCATGGGCCACAGGAAGTATGTGGCATGCATAGTCTGGGCCGCGCCTCTCTCTCAACCTCGTTGCATCCCATCCTTACCTGGCTCTCCATGTGCATTTTTGGGGATGGGGAGAGGGAGTGTTCTTCGAAAAAAAAAAAAAAAAAGGAGGAAGAAGGAAGAGGAAGGGGGGGGCATTAAGGAGAAGGAGAATTATTAAGTAGGAGAGGATAGAGGGAATGTTGGAGAGAAATATTTGAGGAAAGATCTGTGTCCTGTTTGTTTCTCAAATGGTAAGTTTTCTGAGTACTAGGCCATGTGTATTTTTCCCTTCATTGAACACTCAGAGCCTAGTTCAGTGCCCTATAAACAATAGGCACTTGATAAATATATATGCATTTGTTTTAAATTTTCAAAACCTAGTGAAATGGAGAATTGGGTGCACTCTTGTAATTAATTTTCAATAGTCTGTCTATTGAACAAGCAATATAACATTTTTAGAAATCTTAAAAGTACACAAAAGTAGAAGTGAAATCAATACTACTGTCACCTCCCCAAAAATAATTATGACTAGCATTTGATACACATCCTTGAAAACTGCACTAGTCAAATTTTTCTGCCTTTTTGCCTCCCTGTTTTTAAAAATCAACTACATGCAATTACATGTTCTTTCCATTTCTCCCAACAGCATAACATAGATATTTTCAATACGGCATACATTTACTAAAAAAATAAACAGAGTATCACTTTCACTAACTAAGTAATATTTCCAGGTCACTTATTTTAGCCACAAATAATTTGGAGGAATTCATTAACCCTTTATCCTAGCACTTCCTAAACTCTTTTGCCCCCAGACCTGCCCCCACTCCTAAGACTATGGTGTCTGACAATGGAGAAAGAGAATTCTCCAGTTTCTTGACACACCCATTTGTCCCGGTAGGAAATGCCACGCCTGACCCGAACAGCCCGTTTTGTGGAATCAGCCAGATCTCTAGAATGTACCCCAAACTCTTCTACCTCATATGGAAGAGAATTTCTAGCCTCAGTGGATTCTTTTAAAATGTAAGGCTCTTCTGCCTGAAGAAAGAGCTGTGTGCGAAGCCAGGTGTTCTTCCTTCCATCTTGATTTTCCTCCTTCTAAGTAAGGAGTTAACAACACCTGGCATGACTTCTTCTGCCCTCTGGTCATCCTGCCAGATTTTCAGGGAATGATGCACTGAACAAAAAACATTTATATATTGGAGCCCAGATTTTAAGTGCAGAAGTGTCAGGTTGTGTTTATTTTATATTTAAAAAAGGAAATTTTTAGGAGTATTTTCTTAATATTAAGAAAAGTTACTTACAATAATATAGAGTTAAAAGCAAGAAATATTATTCTATTATTCTATTCTATTTTCAGTTGCTCATTATATTTAAACACATAGTAAATGGACATAGGCTGCCTGAGTTTAAATCTTAGATCTACAACTTGGCTTGTAAACTTGGGTAAATTATTTAACCTCTCTGTGCTTCAGCTTTCTTTTATTTATTTATTATTGAGGTGAAATTCATATAACATACAGTAACCATTTTAAAGTGTACAAATCAGCGGCATTTAGTGCATTCACAATGCTATGTAATCATCACATCATATCTTTCTAGTTTCTAAACTTTTTCATTACCCTAGAAAAACACTGCATACCCATTAAGTTATCATTCCACATTTACCCCTACACTTACCTCCTAGCAATTACTAATCTGACTTCTGTCTCTTTTTGCCTATTCTGGATATTTTATATAAAAATAGTTATGTATGTGAATTTTTGCCCGGCTTCTTTCACTTAACATAATGTTTTCATGAATGGGTTTATTTACCCATTCATCTGTTGATGGACATTTGGGTTAATCTCTTTAATGGGGATATTAAGATTGTAGTCCTTATCTTAGAGGGTTGTTATGAGTATTAATTAATTAATATTTGTACATTTAGAATATTGCCTGTTTCAGTGTTTCTTAAATTACATGAAAAATATAATTCTCTATTTGGAACTGTGTATATATTATTCATATTTACATATCATAGAAACTACTGGTCATAAATGTTTCCAAATAGTTAACAGTTATTTTCCTAAATGTTAGTATTGTGGATGGTTTTTATTTTTTCTGAGGGCTTTTTTTTTCAAATTTTATTTAAATGTATCTCTTTTATATAAAATATGTGAAAATTAAGTTTATTGTCAGATACACATATAATTACCTTTATGTAATTTCAGAATCATTTCTATCCATTTGGAATTTGTCTAACACAAAGAAGTGGTTTAATAGGTGCACGGGCATGTGGAATTTAAGAATGTTCTTTTTAAACTATATTTATCTGCCTTTTAAGTGACATCTGTCATAAGTAAGATTTGCTTTAGATATTCTCTGCAGCCTCTCCATTCCTGCCTGCTATTACCATGGTCAAGCTCACGATTTGGGGGCCTACTGTCCAAGCCCAGACCCCCCAGTTTTGTCTGTCTTATTTGTGGTCCAGGGGGGAATATTGGTGATGCTGCAAAACACAGTCAGCAAATGCAAAGCTGCTGTCACAGAGCCACACTGCAGTGGCAGTCATGAGCCATTTTTCCAAAAGGAATCATTGCTCTGACCCTACACAGGCTTGTAGTGGCTTCAGTTCTACTAGTGTTGAAAATTGCAAGTGAGGCCTGTTAGACACCAGGTAGGAGAGTGAAAGAAGAGAACAGCAGTTGTCCAGGCCTCGTCTGCATATGTGTGACCCATGACAGCACGAGGCATTCTTGTACTAGGTTCTAGGTGCAGATATCAAATGCAGAGAGTCTGGTGTCTTCTTTAGACAATAGCCTAGTCATTGCACCAAACCTTAGTCTTCTGTAGAATGAAATTTAAATATAGAAAGCAGATATACTATTCCTTTTGTTACTGAATCCAGACATACAAGTTGAGGAAAACAGATGATATCCTTTAATAACCCATTTTTAAAAGTAAAGTTTACAGAATAAATTTTCTACTCCTTGACTATGGGCCCAGAAAGCAAATAGATGTCACTTCATTATGAGGCTTGGCTTTCTGTGGTGCCAAATGTTCTATTTTCCATTGTAATGAACAGAACAGGCCAAAGTGATATTCTGTGATACATGTAAAAACAATTCAATTGCATCACTCTTTTCTGTTTTTCTACAGCATATTTTGAAACATAAGGCATCAAAATAATTTCTATCAATATCACTTGGGACTACTTTATATAAAAATTTTTGCATGCTGTCCTTTGCAATTTTTTTCTATCGATCAGTATATTCCTACTGGACCTTAAAAACTATGGCTGTTTTATTCTTTATTGTAACTACTATGAATAAAGGGTAAAGAAGAAAACCACAAAGTTACTGGAACATTTTCATAAAACTAAAGAGTTATGTCAGTAATAATATCCCTAAAGGAAAACAGATTTCTTAAAAGAAAACAAGATCAAGTAAAGCGTAGGGTCACTTTCAGATTAGGCAAAAATGTCTTTTTACTCTCTTTTATTTTAATTAAAATAAATGAAAACGAATTGGGATTAGAGAAATCATACCTCACTTCCTACACAGTACTTCAGGCTAGTCTACTATATGACATCAGGCAAAATTGAGCAAACGGTCTTACAAATTACACTCCTGGATTTCATGACATGATCTCATGTTCCACCAGTACAATGCTTCATAAGATGCCAGGAAATTGCCCTGTCCCGTGGTACTACTGTATACTATTATTAGGAACAATGTAACAATTCAAACGCATGTTACATTAAAGAGGTTCAATGACTTTACCATACCAAAATGCCCCCTGAAAAATAATTTGCTATTATATCATGTAATACTAGACGTATTGAAAATCTTTGTCATTTCAGTATGAATCTAACAAATAATTGTCCAAGTCCAAATATCTCTAAGTTGGGCAGAAATGAGTGTTTATTTTGTCTAGATTAAATCTTTGAAAAAATGTAATTAACATGGTACATGAGTCAAAGATTTCTGGAAAAGTGTTCTATTCTTTCACAGGAAAGGATGGATAGAGGGAAAGATGCTCCCTTGTGTGTACCTGCCAGAGGTCAACTCAGTGAGCCCATGGAGCACACATGGTCTTTCCCTTGGCCCCTGTTACCATCCTTCACACTGAGGCCAGAACAGATTTTTTCCACATTATTCCCTGGCTTAAAATCCTCAGATGGCTTTCAGTCACACTGAAAATAAACATAACTTTTTTTTTTTCTGCCCGCAAGGATCAATACATCTGGCTCCTGCCCGCCACTCTGAATTCATGTTGTACCGCCTTCCCCTTCACTCAGTGTGCTAAGGTCATGCTAGGCTTTCTGATCTTGAACATGATTAGGTCTTGCACAGCTAAGGGCCAATACCATAGGCCAACCAATCACTGTCCTATCACCGTCCTTGATTCTCTTCCCAGACTTACCACCAACCAAAAATTCATTATCTGTCCAACATTCCCCTCCTGAACTAGATATTGAAGAATGAGGATTTTGCCTGTCTTACCTACCTCTTGGCACACGGTAAGTTCTCAAGTCGTATTTTCCTGTGAATAGCCATATATAATGACCAATGAATTTGTATTAACTTTTTTCAGAAAATTCCTCCAGTAAATATTTAACCAAGTATGGCATTGAATAACCATGGTAAAAAAGTGGAAAACTGTCTAAGGAACTCTTCTGATTAATTTTAAAAGTGATGGTCTTATATTTTTAGTGAAAGTTAACACTGTTAACTAGGAAAAAATATTTGGGAATAAAGCCTAGAAAGAAGCAAGGTCAAGACCATGGTTTTCTATATGACTAGAAAACAAAAAGCCTTCTATCACTAATCATACGTTAGCATCCCACGAAGATGTAGATGAGAAGTGGAAACGTTTCCATAAGCCAGTATTTCTTTGGATGTTGAAATTACATAATATACTACTTTTAAAAATTAGTACTAAGGACTAATACAATGATGCTTTAGAAAGAATCTGAAGATCTTAGTGGCTTAATGCATACATAGGCCATATTATATGAATGAATAAAGGTCAGCCAACACTTGAGTTCTGAAAATCTAGTTTAGTCATACTCCTATTTTAGTATGCAAATGTCATGTTTATGTTTTTAAAACTGTATTATTAATCTTAAAATTGTTTCACTGTTAAACATTTAATACATGCAACATACACATGTAATATAAATTATCACTTTGAACATGGTACCCTGTCTGTATCTGTTTTCTCATCAGCAAAATGGAGGTAATAATACTGACTTCATAAGGTTATACAAGTATTAAATAAGTTCATAATTGTAGAGAACCTAGGAGAGAACATGGAATATAGTAAGCAATAGAAAGTAAATAACTATATATAAATCAACTTTTTAAAGTGCATTAAATATGTCTAACCCCATTAGTCCATAGCTTTTTTTATCACATGTACCAATATTAAATACTTGGTAAATGCTTAATTCCTAATGAATCAAAAGTATTTATAGTAATCCGGAAAAGGATAATGAAAACTTAAGAGAAATGACTTAAAGAAACAAAATGAAGAGGTTACTTTACTACTGATAAAGTAATCCATTTATAAGATTAAATTAATTCATCCTCAAGGAGAAGAAAACACTAATGGCATTAGTAAAATGCTCAATAGTTGACAAGCACTTTCACATACATTGTCTCATTTAAGTTTCATAATTTTATGTATGATGACTGAAATATAAAATGGTTATGGTATTTACTCATGATCACGTTTCTAATAAATCCTGATGCCAGTTCAATTTGTAGCCAGGTATTGCTTTCATAACATTTTATATCTCCTTTCAATTCACTGAAGAAAATTTACATATATATTTTTTAGTTTCATATTATTTTGTTCTTTTAATAAATATTTTTGAGCACCTACTATGTGCTAGGCATTATTCTAGGTACACAAGATGCAGTAGTTTAAAAAAAAAAAGACTCAAAATGTAGAGCTTACATCCTATATAGTCTAGAGCAAGAGATAGGCACTAAAGAAGATTAAGTAAAATATGGAGGCTTCAGATGGTGGCCAATGCTGTATAGAGTCAAGTAAAGCAGAAGGCATGCCAGGGAAATGAGGAAGTTACAACTTTAACAATGTGCTCAATAAAGTGTTTAGGGAAAGTCTCAGTAAAAAGCTGTAGACTTGAAACTAGCCTTGTGACCTATTGTGGATATCTTGAGGAAGCTCATTCCAGGGAAGGGTAAACCCACATAGGAGATTGTCTGGCATTTTTAAGGACACCAGGGGACCTAAGCCAGAGTGAGGAGTAAAGATAAGAGGTAAAGTAACAAAGGTAATGGAAAGTCAGATGGTTTACAGCCTTATAGGTCATTTTAAAACCTTCGGTTATTTTCTAAGTGAGCTGGAAACCAAGTGGAGAATTCTATGCAGAAGAGTGGCATGATTTGACTATGTTTCAAAAGGATGACAGCATGATGACTCATTGCTGAACTGATTAAGGTGGAGGGAAGGGGCCAGGAGACAAGGGCAAAAGCAGAGAAATCAGTGTTAGAAGTCTCCTGAATTAACCAGGGAGAAAGATGTCAGTGGCTTGGTCCAGGAGATTAGCAGAGAATGTGGTAAGAATAGTTAGATTCTGATTATATTTAAAGGCTAAAGTCAATAGAACTTGATGATAAATGGGATATGAGGTGTAAGAGAAAGAGAGGAGTGAAGGCTGATTTGAAGGCCTTAGGCCTTGTGCCATAGAAGAATGCGATAGCTGTTAACTAAGATGGGGCAGGCAGTGTGTTAGAAGACGAGTTTGGGTGAGGATATGGGGGAGATAAGGTATTTGATTTCAGACATATAAAATATGAAATTCATATTAGATAATCAAGTGAAGGTATTGAGTAGGCAGTTTGTTATCTAAATCTGTAGTGAAGGACAAAGTATAAATTAAAGATATATGTGTATACACACACACTATATACTGTATATACTACTTACCGTGTATATAATATTTATATATGATTATATATTACATGTATAATATTTAAGACTGAGACTAGAAGAGAGCAGCAAAGAAATGAGAAGAGAGAATAGAAGCAGATCAGGGCCAAGAAGAAGAGAAGAAATCAATAAATTGGTTTATGTTGCCATTGATGTAAACAAAAGTTACTTGAAAGGACAGTGGGCCATTATTGTCAAGCTTATACAATGAGATATTTATATAATGGTTTGTTGAAGAAAACTATAGAAATATTGGTCAGTCCTTAATCCCACATTCTCACCATTTACCTAAGGTTCATAGGCAAAATGGCAAAAAAAATCCATTTCACAATAGGCAAAAAAATTATGGAAAAGATGAAAATGTGATATAGTGGTATAAACCTTAAGATTAAATAGCTTGAAATTTTCCTTCACATCATGCCAAATGCAAGTAAGTGGGAGCTGTGACCAGTTTCAGTCAGTTGTTTGACCAGGAGATAATACTTATAGTACATGAAAGTAGTAAGGGCAGAACATTTTTCCTCTGTCCTAATAGATCTAACCATGGTCATTCTATATTGGAAAGAACCAGTCACAGATTTTCTTCTCCCAAAGAATGAAACCTAAATTTATTCCAAATATGATTTATGTAACTATAAATTCATTTTACTCACTCTGGAGGAGAATCAGAAGTAGGATATCGAGAAACTGGCTTCAGACTGGTTTTTGAAAATAATCATCACTGCTATAAACTACATGCTTGCTACTTGCCAAAATCTCCACTCAAGCCTCTTTAGAACATTATTTTTATATATTGAACAACCCGTTAATAATTAAAATATAATTCGGATGAGATTAAGAAATTGATGTTCTTCTTTCCTTCTAACTTAAAAAGGCTTAAATGAAGTGTCAAATTATAAAGGTAACTGTAATACCCATAAAAGGTACATGGTAGTGGTACCAACTGAGCAAGCGTTACAAAATTATGAGAAAGAATAGCTCTGCCAGATGGGCAAATGTAAAGATTTCATTTCAGAAAGTAAGAAGTATCTCTTTGAATGCAAGGTTTGTTCAAACCACAATATGTTTTTTTCTCTTAACCTGATTTCTATTTAATCATTCAAGTCTCATGAAAACAGAAAAAGAACAGATACAGCCACAGAAATACAAGTTGAATATTTTCCAGTGATTCATCCCATAAGCACATTCACAAATATATTTTTCTGTTATTTATATCAATGATGATCAATTTATACTCAAAATACACTTCTCTTGCTATCTACACACTGACAGAAACAAACCAAAAGGTACAGATGATCTCTCTGTATGATTTCCAGTCAAGCATTTATGAATTGTTTTTTTTTTAATTTATTTATTTTTTTAATATTTATTTTTGGCTGCGTTGGGTCTTCATTCCTGCGCGCGGACTTTCTCTAGTTGCGGCAAGAGGGAGCTACTCTTCATTGCAGTGCGTAGGCTTCTCATTGCGGTGGCTTCTCTTGTTGTGGAGCACGGGCTCTAAGCACGTGGGCTTCAGTAGCTGTGGCATACAGGCTCAGTAGTTGTGGCTTGCAGGCTCTAGAGCACAGGCTCAGTAGTTGTGGCACACGGGCTTAGCCGCTCCACGGCATGTGGGATCTTCCGGGACCAGGGATCGAACCCACGTCTCCTTCATTGGCAGGAGGATTCTTAGCCGCTGCGCCACCAGGGAAGTCCCTATCAATTGGTTTTGAACACTGCCCTGGATAAAACTTTTTCTAACATAGCAATGTGTAAATCTCTCTTCAAATTCAAATTGCTGCAAGATATTTTTCACCATACAACACAGTTCAGCAACCTAAAGATAACTGGGAATAAAATGATCCCCTAGTAGAAGGAATTTTCTGGGGTCTCAAGTTATTCCTATATTCAATGTTCTCATGCATCTATTGTTGTCTGAAAACAAAATCACGGGATATCTGTCATTTTGCTTTCCTCTACAATGTAACAAATAATCAAGGAGATAAAAAATAAAGTATATAAAGTTTCCAAAAATTTATCAACACCAAAAAGTAAAATCGTATTTTGGTACAAAAGGGGAGAAATAACACTTTTTTCTAAATCAGCACAGGCACATTTACCTTATAAAGACTGGTACCCAGGGGGAAGAATGCCATTCATTTCTCATAAGTTATACAAGGAGTCAATGGCAGGTGTTAAGCATGAGATAGAAATGAAAAATCTTCAAAGCAATAACAGACATATGAAACACATCCCAAAGGGAAATAGGAGAGCCACAGGAAAGAAATAAAGTGAAGTGAATACAACCTCACAACTAGTGCAAATCCCTCAGGAATGCTCCTAATATGAACCGTTAAAGCCATGTGTTTAACATTTGATAAATCTAAGTTTTTCTTTGTCAAACGGGGAAGCTCCAGGCTCAGTAAGCATTAGCCTTATCCCATAAAAGGCATTATATTGTCTGTCTTTACATTTCATTGCAAAATGACTTTACAAACATGTACATCCAGATCTTGCTTCTATGTTTCATTCTTATGAGTTAAATAAATAGATGACCTTCTTGTTTGAATAGTAAGTTCAGTGAGTTCATTCTTTTAAAAGATGGTTATTGAAATATATCATGACCATGTCTACATAATGGAAACATCAGAAACAATCTCCTCCATGCTTTGCTCTGCACATCTTTTTTACTCAAAGTGGCATGTCTAAAAGGTTCAGTGAGAAAAACATTGTATCTTCACAGCAGATATGTTGCCAAGCATGTGTTTCATCCCCAGTGAGAAGCTGCCAAAATAAAAATAGAGAGATGTATAATAAGAATGTGGTATGAAAAGAAAATGGATGTGGATCGTCTTGTTCCAGATCTTTCATTATGTGGCCTTGGGCAAGTCATGTTCTTACTGTAGATTTCAACTCTTCATGTATAAAATGAAATTGTTCACTAAATAATCTCTAAGGCCCTCCCATCTCTAACACTCTGTATTTCCAAGCTGGTATTAAGCACAAAAATAATCAACTATGACTGTAAATTCCAGTGTGGTTGGTCTGTTTATCATCCTTCCCTGCCCGAGCACTTGTGTGCTAGGCACTGTGGCAAATTCTTAACAAAATATTTATTTATTTAATCCTCATAACAACTCTATGAGCAAGGTATTATCATTCTCTCCACCATTTTACAGATGAGGAAACTTAGAGAAGTTAAATGGTTTGCCATAAACTGCATATTGACTCCAATATAATAATCCATAATAACTCCATTCTCTACTGCCTCCCAATCAGAAAGAAGAAAAACCAATTCTTCCAAGGAAAAGAAAGTTTAACCAAGCTCTTTGAAATAGCCCAATTAGGAAATGAAGTGATTAAGAGTCTTATTTGGAAGTCAAGAAGGCAAAACTGATTCCATAAAATCAAAATAAACTGACATGGATTAAGACTCTCATTTCGAATTGCTTTTTTTTTTAGTCACAGAGATTTTTTACTACCTGGAGATTGCCTGGAGGATTGACCCCATAGTCCCATGAAAAGTGAAGAGACAACTGAAGTGAGACAATAAGGTCACCTTAACGGGCTGCACACATTAGAATTTTGGCCTAAAACAGGAGAGGCAGCTAACATTTATTCAGCATTTCAGATTGTTCAATAACTAATCTGTCTTGAAATCCTAAAGCATTTAGACTTTTTCTCCTTCTCTCACTATAATTCCCTCTGTCAGCATATAACATATCTGCTCAACTTAAAAGTGTATAACATAAAGAACAAAAACTACCCATGGCAGGAGACTCCAAGTATTACCCTGCCTCCGTATTTTTCCAGAATGCTCCAATTCTAGGACAGTTCTGGTTGAGGGTGCTTCTCTTCCCAGAAATGTTTGCAATCCAGAAGACTTGCCAAAGAGTTCATTTGTATTTTTAAGGTAAAGGTGGAAATAACTAGAATTTTATTTCAAAGAACTTTCTACTTACAATAGTCATTTAAATAGATTTAATTATGATATAGTGTCAAATTTCACAAACCACATGGAGGAGGCCAGGGACAAGAGCACACTTGAGAAATTAGTAGGGAAAAAAACCGTTTCTTTACTCAGGGAACAAGCTGTGCAAATTTTCCCTTCATGAAACAATCTGAGATTATAATCTAAAATCCAAAGAAACATGACAGTGCTTTTGGAGGCTTTTAAAGTTAGTATCCCTTTCCTTTAAAATACTTCAGTGGGCTCTCCAAAGTGGTAAGAAAAGATGCTTTTACAGTGATTTACATGGTATTTTCCATCTTAACAGCTGGACTCTTTATGTTTGTAGTATTGCCATGTGGCATACTGTTCAAAGCAATGGAGTTTTAGAAGTCCTGAAAACAGGATGTTCACTTAAGGACTATATAGAACATGTTACAAATTTAAAATATGAAAAGGAAAAGAATTCAGTTGCAAAGAGCATGAAACCTGAATCCACAAGCTTTTCCAATGCTTTTTAACGCAGTCAAAGGGGAATGAGAAATGTGCATTCTTCCAACTGTCAGCAAACATATGCATGAAGCTTAACTGGCTTCATAACCCCCGCAGGGCTTTTTCCCTTGGTTTAGCTTCATTTTCCAACAGGTTTTAAGAATCAGTAACATTGTTAAGCAGTCCTCCTCTCTTGCAACAAATCTCTTATTTTCTTTGCAAAAGGATGTATGTATTTTAGATTAGCACGTGTATGTTTCAAGATATTCTGAACATCTAATTTACTTACATTTACCTATTTTTGTAATATATACTTACACAAAAATTGTAACAAGTTGGACAGATAAATACAAATGCAAAAGTATATTTTGACCACAACGAAAAATCCTTTTATTTGTTGAAACAGGAGTCTAAAGTATTTCATACTATAAACTCCTAATTAAAAGTTATTAATTATAATAATATTTAAAACTAAAGAATAAATAATTTCTTGTCTTTGTTGCTCAACAACTAAAAGAAGTAACTTCTAGAATTAAAAGTATTTTGAAATAATCTTAGTCTCAAATGAATACTTTTCATAATATTAAAACCGTGTATAGGATAGATTATGCAAATGCAAAACCAAAAATTAAACTACTTCCTGCTTTCGGATCTAAAAATCCCAAAAGATCAAAAAATATTAGTATTAATAGTCAAGTTTAATTACTTGCTTTAACCATGTTTAATCAATAAGACAAGAAATCCAAATATTTTATGGATCATATGTTAGAAATAACTGATTATGTGACATAAATAAGCCATCCAGATTTTTAAAAATTTATCTGTATTCCTTTAAATATTCAACAGCATATATAGAAGCCATAATATGGCCAAAGAAGATATCTCAAACTACGTGTTTTATAAAGTAGTAGACATATGGCTGACTTGACCTGAGAACGCTTACTATGCCAACTTCAACTTCTTTCAAAATTGATTACCAAACTATAATACAAGATAATGGCTAAAAAGAGTAACGGAATTACTTATTCAAACACCCAGTTTATGATTTGTATCATGGAATTCGTACATGTTAAAAGGAAACTCAAAATATAAAGAGCAATGACTCATATACACACATGGATAACATGCCAAATCTAAAAAAATTCCAACAACAAAAAATTTTTTCATCCCTCTTGCCAATGTTGGTTTCTTCAACAGCATGCCAATGGTCAAAGCTGATAGTGATCTGAAACCCAGCCCTATCTCCAGCTTTTATTTTCTCTGCAATCAACCTGTAGATCAAGTGATTAAAACATAAAAACTTTCTATATAATGTTTACATATGTTAAGAGAAAGTGGTTATAGATGTGATGGGAGAGGAGGGAGATTCCTTTCACAGTATCCAAAACCTCTGACATAACGTCAAGTTTCAAGTTTACTATAATTCATATGTTCATTCATTCTTTTATTCAACAAATAGTTATGGAACACCTCTTTTATTCTAAGTACTATGGTTGGTGCAGTGGGTTCTATGGATAATGGCTCTGCTCTTATGATCCTATATTATAGAAAATAATCAATAAACAAGATAATTCAGATAGGTGTAATAGTTCTGAAGAATTAAAACTGGAAAATGGGATAGAGAATGACTGCAATGATGCCTGTTAGATGGACAGGAAAGATGTTGTATTTGAGCTGAAACCTGGATGATGATAAAGTGGTGGTAAAACATTGTACACAGTAGAGACAGCAAATATAAAGGCCCTTTTGCAAGGTGAACATATGTTTAAGAAACAGAAAGAAGGTCATAGTTGTTGGAGCATAGTATGTAAGGCAGAGGAATGAAATTACAGCATCAAGTCAAAGAAATAGGCATATGGGTCTCCTGCTTATGGTTGGGCATCTTATCTGAATGGCGCTTCCTAAAGTTTTAAAGAACACAACTACACAATAGTGTGCAGTGATACACTGAGCATTTCAAGTTGAAGAGGAAGCAGGAAATTCAGATTCAGTCCTTATTAGAGCTCCTTCCCAATACCTCCAGTGTGCAAACTTCATGAGTTCTTAATACCAGACCAGAGCATCAAGGAGACCCCAAAACTCCTTGGGGATCTATTCATACTATTTACCACTAATAAACATGTTGTCCCAGTGCATCTTTACAATTGATGGCTCAACAGTTTTTGTGCTGCATTTGGGATGGGAATCTTTCGTATGCTGGGAACCCCTATACCTAGGATCCAATCACCTGGGTGTTATCTTCTGAGTACTGTCAGTTTCTCATGTGCTACCATAAATCAGAGGATAGAATATTATGCTCCCTCAACTCTGAGAGTATGTCAAAGTCTTCTTGTTCATCCTTGCCAGTGGATTAACAGTGAAGGTGCTATTTTTCTTATATTTGTTTACTCCAGTTTCTAATCATTACTCAAAAAAAGAAGTTTCTGATATAGCTCTGAATGACATCTCAAATGTAAATTATTCAAATCCATTATGTAAATTTCTTTTTTCAGTACATATTCTCAAGGTTTCAGAACACACAAATATAGATTACACATAAATTGTTGCTTAAATATAAAATATTTGAGGTTTATTATAAAGCCAATGAAGTTTTTAAAAATTGCACCTAGACGTTAGTTATTATAATTTTAAAATATATTTTGAAAAATTATAGAAGACATATAATGGTCATGCAGAAAATTTAGAAAGTACAAAAGAAATAATAAAATAAGAATCAAAGTGAATTCCAGCAAATGAAGATGAACCCTCTTGACAACACTTTATAACTCCTCACTGATTTTTTTTTGCACATCTACGTATAGTAATATGTACAAGATGGAGATTACAAATTCGAAGCCTATCAATCACCTGCTTTTATCATATAACCATTGCAGAAAGCATCCCCAACTAATCTAAAATTCTTTAGAACCTTAATCTTAATGTATACAGAATATTCTACTGCATGATTGCACCATAAATTTTAAATATCTCCCTCTTACTAAGCATAAAATTTATTTCCAGTCTTTTTATGTTACTTATATTAATGAGAAAAGAGTCTTCTATGAAATATTATCTTCTATTTTTGGTGTATAGAAAGGGTGTGTATTCATTTCATATCTTACAATTTTACAGAATTCTAGGAGTTATAAAATCCTAAAAAAATGATATTTTGTCTTCTTCAGCCAATAATTATGTCTCTTATTTTTGTTTTAAATAATATATTGGCCAAAATTATTATGAAAAGTAACAAAAAGTAATAATTTTATGCATGCTACAATTCTGTTCATTTCAATGGCAATAATTCTTCTGTTTTATAATTAATTATCATGTTGGCTCTGGACATAAAACAGATAGTCTTTATTATACGAATGAATATAGACATAATTAAATTTTAAGGGAAATAATTCTTACAGATAGTAGCTAATATTTATATTGCATTCTCAAGCACCATTAGCATATTACCTAGATTAACTTATTTAATCCCCACAACAAACCACTGAGCTGCATACTGTTATTGTGTACATTTTACAGGTGAGGAAATTAACGTGCAGAGAGGTTATACATCTATTAAAATTCTCTATTAAAGAGACAGCTATTAAAATTCTCATATGGTTTGTTTTGCTTATACTGTTGATACAATTATCCCACATAAGAGAACTAAAAATTAATTGCATTTTGGGGATAAAGTCTGCTTGGTCTTGGTGAATAATTTTGCCAGTGTTTCAATGTATTCCGTTAAGGATTTTTGTGTCTATATTAATATGCAAGATTATTCTTTAATTTTTTGTGATGTTTTCTTTTTTCTGGTTTTGGTATCAGGGTACTCCTAGATTCATAACATTATCAGCTAGCTTTCCACCCTTTTTCTGTCTTTTGATACAGCTAATATTTCCTTAATACTCTACAAATGCAGTTTTGATCTTCTCTTTGATCCACAAGTTATTTAGAAAAGTGATTTTAAATTTCATAGTGGTTTTAAATAGAAATCAATTAGCAAAAGCTCAGATGAACAAAAAGTCATTTGCTTTGTTGTTTAAGCTTTTGCTAATAAAGGTCATTTATATCACATTACGAGCAGAAAATATTGATAAAATAAATATTTTCTGGACAAATTGAAGATTTTTTTTTTAATAGTAAATTTATTTATTTATTTATTTATTTAATTTATTCAATCTTGGCTGTGTTGGGTCTTCGTTTCTGTGCGAGGGCTTTCTCCAGTTGCGGCAAACGGGGGCCACTCTTCATCGCGGTGCGCGGGCCTCTCACTATTGCGGCCTCTCTTGTTGTGGAGCACAGGCTCCAGACGCTCAGGCTCAGTAGTTGTGGCTCACAGGCCTAGTTGCTCCGTGGCATGTGGGATCTTCGCAGACCAGGGCTCGAACCCGTGTCCCCTGCACTGGCAGGCAGATTCTCAACCACTGCGCCACCAGGGAAGCCCCTGAAGATTTTTTTTTTAAAGCCTCTGTTCAACCATCATAGACATGCCAAATATCTATCTGCTTACAAGAAAGCTACATAATTTGCTTATATATTAATATATATATCTAGTGTTAAATACTTGTATTTGGTATAGTCATATGTGCTTATCTGAAATATCAAAACTTATTTACAGTCACATAAGCTTTCAATTACTTTATTTTTTATCCCATCACCTAACTAGAGATAAAAGATTGTTCATGTCTATTGTAACAACTTTATCTTTATAAATTAATCTGTTTTGTCTTCTTTTTTACTTTATGTATTTTGATACTATGGGTCATAAAATCCATGATTCTTTCTTAATTGTAGGTTGTGTATTTTATCAATATGAAATTATCCTCTTTGTCATATTTACTTTTTGGGTACTAACCAAACTACTCTTTAGTTTTTTCATTTTCTAATAAATCTTCAAAATTATTTTGTTTTTACACGGGTTGTGTTTTAGTTTTATTTTTCTAGTTTAAGTAACATATAGCAGCATATTGCTTTTTAATCTAACACTTGAGGTTTTAACTTTACATAATATCACTTTAACAGCTTATATATTTTTAAATCATTGATATGTCTATTCTTATATCTGACATCCTGTACTTTGATTTCTATCTTCCTAGGATTCTTTGCTCTTTCCATTTTTTTCTATTCTATGATGTATGCACTATTTGACTTTTTCCATTTTTCTGTATTTTATATTTCTCTAAATACTGCCTAAATTAAAGTGGTATCTCTTGATTTCCTTTAACATAAACAGAGAAAATACTTTTACTTCTTCTCTGCCTACTCATAGTATTAATTGATAAAATATGATATTTAAGGTTTAGGTTTCTCTTAAAATTAATATTTCACATTGTATGTCTTCTGTGAACAACTTTTAAAATTCATATTTATTTTATAGACATATTCTCAGCCAATTACACTTTTTAATGTTTTTTTATTACACATCCATTCCTTTTTTAAAAAATACTGTATTATGAACTATTTCAAGCATACAGAAAAGATAGTAATAGCTAACATTTACTGAACAATTACAGTGTAACAAGCACTATTCTAAGTACTCAAAAATAATTAATAATTTTTGTAATAACTTTTTGAGATAGGAAATATTTATATTTCCATGCTATATATGAAGAAACTATGTCATTTGCAAAAAGTTATACAGCTAAAAATGATGAGCTCATATTCAAACCTAGGCTCTCTGTCAGGTTTGTTCATGTCCCTCCTCTGCCATTAAGCTTTCCACTACCAAGAGTATACAACCAACCCTATTCTAGAGTTTATGCTAAATGTAATTTTTTAAATTTAAGCCTTCTTATTTGATTTTATTACCCACTTTTTCTTTCATCATCTCTGCCTATGTGATGTTTTCCTTCTTTTATTTCTTTAGAGTCCAAACTATGCTTATTTCAGCATTTATTAGCTCTGTAATTTTTTATTTTCTGTGCTTTGAATTTATTCTCCAATTATTGATTGTTATATTATTAGCTCGCTAAATTAGTTTTCTTCGTGGGTTTTAGAGTTTGGGCTTTTTAGGTAAATTGAACTGGGAAGTATTTTTGTTTTTGTAACTTCTCTCTCTCTCTCTCCCTCCCTCTCTCTCTCTCTCTCTGTTTCTGTCTTTCTCTCTCCACTCTCCCTTCTCCCTTCCCCTCCCCTTTATCCCCTCCTCCTCCTCCTTTTTCTCTTCTTCCTCTCTTTCTCTCTCTCTGCCTCCCTCTCTCTCTCCGATTCCAACCCCTAATCTATCTAGGACATTTTGCCATCAAGAACTGCACCTTTTTCCTAAAATGAAGAGACTCTCACTGAGTAAGTATGGTGACTCCATCATAAGATTATATTAGTAACAAGTAGCTTGGGACCCTCTCATTGTCCATACACATCTGTGTCCTAGAGCTTCAAACACTAAGATTCACAGCAAAGCATATGGAGAATCTGAAAACTAGGGAAATCTGGGAATGCTAATTATTTGACTTTTAAAATGTAATTAGCACTCCTTTTTCCCCAGACAGAATGTGATTGAGTAGATTTGCTATTATCCAATATGGAGCATCTAATCTATGGGGCAAGATTTTCTTACACCACCACTTTAGAGAATATTAAATATCTCTATATGGGCTAGGCCTTTGTCTCCAGGACAAACTCTTGTTATGATAATAACTAAAGTGGGAGTAGACTTACGTGGCATGAGCCACAGCACCTATTAACCACAGAGATTCCAGGAGTTCCTTTTCTTAAGGGAACGCTGTGACTGCGGCAAACACATAGAGTTTTGTACCTACCTCGTGGCATAGTTATACCCAATCTCTTACTTTAAATTCACTTCTAAGTATCTTTGATATATTTATTTTAGTTTATATTTGTATTAGTCACAACCTGATTATTTTCTTCACTGCTGTTAGTGTACCCATCTGTTCTGTAGTGCCCTTGGATAAAAAAGTTTGGGAATTCTGGCTTATAGCAATTACTAATCACAAGACTGATTATATTCACTGTATTTCTGTTTTGAATCTACATAAATTTGTTCCCCCAAAATTTCACAACCAAAGTTACGGTCCAAGAAAAATGAAGGATTATATAATTAGCTGGTAAATGTACTAGGAACTAGGAAAATTTAAATGTAAATATCAACTTTAATTTAAATCATCTAGATTGGCTAGGCTGGATGTCTGATCTTCCACGTGTAACTGCCCAAATTTATGGTCCTAGCTGTGTGACATGAGGTACACATTTTCATAAAGGACTACAGACTTTTATAGAGCTAGAAAATGATTCTTTTGAAAGAAAACTAAAGGTACTTGTTTTATATAAATGTTGGGCCAAATGTTCATCCTTTATTATTCTCCCATAGGAATTTTACAAGATGAGAATCTGGCATTTATTAGCAGGTCATTTGGGGGTCGGCGGCTGTGGGAACCCAGACTCTTTGTCTGCATTTTATCTTCACCATATGATTTTGGAATGAGTATTTAAGTCTCATAAAGCATAATATGTCATGAATATTTAATCATTACATATTTAAAATAACACAAATTAAATCACCTGTCTATTATAATACTACACCATCAATAAAGAGCCCTTTAATTCTTGATTAGGGATTTAAAAAATATTATTGGTTTGAGCACTCATTTAGTTATGGGTAATACACGTGTACATATGTGTGTGTATCTGTATGACAGTACAGCTGTCAGTACAGCTCTGAATGATCTCAGCTATGGAATACGATTTGAAGATTTGTCTCCTTAGTTGGATGTTTGAATATACAAGTAATTTTATATTCCATATACAAATTTTAAATGGCTTTAAAATAAATAATATGATACAGGTACAAAATGTTTTTGCTAAACTGCTAGATAATCAGATAAATATACTCTAAAATATTTCCACTAAATTAAGAAATTCAGCCAAGTCTACCACAATAAATTAAATTGGAAAGAAGAGTATGTTGTTTAAATGATTCATCAAATGTATTTAGAAAGCATTTATTTGAACTTTGTGCTGCATTCATTCAGTGCAACCTGAGAAGGTGTGATTCTTGACATTTGATAGCTTTAACAAAAGGAAGACAACAAAGGCATAAAGAAAATGTTAAGGCAATCTAGAGGTGAATACAAAATGGCATCTTGATTAAAAACACAGGACTTGGGACTCAAAGAGGAGCTTCTGAGTTCTGGTTTTGCCACTTCTTGGGCAACCTTGGGCAAGTCACAACCTCTTGTTTCCAACTTCTTCATCTTTGAATGGTTCTTGGAATAATGTGTATAACATATGTCTACAAATCTGCTACTTGGCCCCTTGTTTACAGTGCCCCACCCACTCTGACCTCCTTGCTGTTCCTCAAAAACACCAAGCACCTCCACTGTGGGGCCTTTGGAGAGGCTCTTCCCACTTCCTGGAATGCTCTTTCCTGAGATCGCCACATGGACAGCTGCTTCTCTTCCTTCAAGTTTGGCTTAATATTCCCACATGCCCTTGCTTCAGCTCCACAGGGAGATGGAAAAGTAGGTAGTTGGCGCCTTCATCTTTCATATAGGAGATTGGCTCTGCATCCCTTCAAGGTCCAAAAATACAGAATTCCCTTGAACAGACAAAATATTAACAAACTTCCATTATAGGATGAAGAAACTCTGCAAAATCTTCAGACAAATACCATTCAACATGATAGGTAAATTCAGCAATTTCTAAGAAATGAGTAATAGTACATCAAGAGACACCCAAATAATAATAAAAACTTAAGAGAATAGAAGAATCAGTCTTGAAAATTACTGTCTCAAAGAGTGTTGCTCTAGTCAATCATTCAGGAAGAGTTTACAGGGACCAGGAAGTTGTGAGTTTCAAGAGAACATTCTTGACATTCGGTGGGTCATGTTGCTTCTACACAACTTAGGTCTTACTCTTTCGACCATTTTCCTGCACAGAAACTTTGTGCCTTTAAAAAATATATAAAGTTAAACTAGACCCATTTAAATTGTTTTCTTGAGTAAAGTGGTTACTTTGTGAGTCTATGTCAGATAATATTTTAATTTGTTTGGATAGTGGCAGGATAAACTTATTGGGCACAGGTTATATGTTAAACAGTTTGCTTTATATATATTATTTGTATTCTTTACATAATCCTTCTGATTATCATTGTCTTTATAGATGAGGAAACTAAGGTTCAAAGAGATAAAAATAACTGTCATATGGAATTGTAGTTTCTATTCTGCAGTTAGTTATTTATCTGGTACTTTCTAGGTGTTACCATGCACATATATATTTTCTCCTTCTTCACTGTATTTTTTCCATATTCACCATATCAATGGAGTATACCAAAAGCTGTAAAGATGACCAGAAAGAGAGAAAAATAAAAGACAATTATTTGGAAAGATCAAATTTAATTAGAGCATTGTTTTAAAATTTTATTTCATTTTCCTTAACTCTATTTTTCCATTTTTATTCCAAGTTTTTTAACTTAGTATATACATATACTTCAGTACCTCAAATTCTTTTAGGTAAGAAATTTATTTCAATAAGTTATTTTATTATTAAACTATAAACTATGCAAAATATTCAATCATATCAATACTTTGTAAAAAAAAACATACAAATAAAACATAAACACAATTTTCTGATTCCTATAAGTGTAAAATGTAACAGGATGAAAAATATTTGTATCTTCTGGCAGGTATTATGGTATCATTGAAGCTGAATGCAGCCTCTGTACCCCACACTGAACTAAATCTCAGAGCCAGAGTTTTGGATGAAGTAGAAAAGAATAGCTTTATTGCTTTACCAGGCAAAGGGGGCCACAGTGGGCTAATTCCCTCAAAACTGTGTGTCCCAACCTGGAGGAGGTAGTGAGAAGTTTTACAGTAATGGTTGAAAGAGGGCATGATCAGCTCGTGGACATTCTTCTGATTGGTTGGTGGTAAGGTAAGCGGGAGTCAACATCATCAACCTTCTGGTTCCAACCAGTCTGGGGTCTCCTGCTTGTGGGCACCATACCATTAACCTCTCCAACCTGGTGGGCACTTCAGTATCATCAAAAACAGCTCAAAGATACTGTTATGTATATCCCTCAATGGGGAACCAGGACCCTGCCCCAAGGCTGCACTATTGTTTCTTTTGACTGTTCCTCCCTTGTCTCTGTATCCCCTCCTTTCCCTAATTAGCAACTATTTGAACCTGCTATTGGAACTCAGGGAAGGTCATGGAGGTTGAATGAAGCCTATTTCCTGTAATCAGGAAATGGGGGACACAGAAAGGCTTTTGTGCCCAGGAGTCCCACAGGATCCTGCTTGGTATCATCATGAGAGCACTGCTTTCAAGTCAGTATGGCTTTGATGCAAATCAAATGCCAAAACATACTTCCTTCTGTATAAAAACAAAGCAATGCTAACTTTATAGGGTTGCTGCAAGTATTCCATGAGACCACATGTGTAAAGCACCTAACACAGTGTCTAACACGTTGTAGGCACTCAGTCATGAAGGTGCCTGATTTGTTCCTGTGTGGTAATGATGGCATGCCCAGAGTCCTTGAACTGTCATTAAAGAGCAGAGCCCAAAATGCCACTATGCCTTTCATGTTCCATTTAGATCTGCTCTCTCTTAAAGTAGGACAGTCTGACTCATCTGTTGTAATTTTGTTTATGCTCCAAATTCTTTGCCCCTTCTTTGGGGAACAGCATCCCAGTGTTCTCTGAGGCAGTAGCCCTACACCACTCTCAGTCCATGCTGTTCAGTTGGGGGTGTCCACTCCCAGCTTCAGAAGAAAGCACAGGGCCCAAAAATAGTCTTAAATCAATCGCATGATTGATTTAAGAATGACCATGTGACCCAAACTGGATCAGTGATTTCCAGGACTTTTACTTGAACTACTAGGAAAGAAACACTTTCTCCACTGAACTGCTTAACTGGTGGGATGAAAACCTGGAGCATTATGGGCTACCAGGAAAGGAGAACTTACCTTAGAATGAAACTAACAGAAGCAATGGTGATGAAGAGAAATTGATATTTGATGGCATATTTTAAGTTTTAGGATCCAATTGTGTCTGAAGACAAGCTACACCTCACCTTTTCAATTATGTAAATGAATCTATGTGGCAGACAACTTTTAAACTGGTCCTTAATAATCCAATTTTAGCAATCCAACTTCAGGAAGTTAGCAATAATCCAACTTTCTGGATACAGGCCTTTGTGTCATCCCTTCCCCTTGAGGCTGGGCTAATGATTTGTTTCTAAGGAATATAATGAGGCACAAGGGGTGGAATGTCAGTTGCATGACTAGGTTACAAAAGATTGTGACTTCTGTCCTACTGGCATACTCTATTGCCTTATGTTTGCACACTTTGGAGAAGCAAGCTGCCATGTGGATGAGGTCAAGCAGTGAGGAACTAGGACAATCTCTGGGCAACAGCAAGGGAGGAACTGAGGCATTCAATTCAAGGAGCTGAAAGTTGCCTCAGGCGGCCCCACCCTTCCACGGCCACTGGGCCGGAGCTCGATCCCCCACACCTGTCGGTGCTCCTAGAGCAGCTGCCCTGCACTGGGACTGGGTGGGGGTGGGGGCAGATGGAGGGAGTAGCAGGAAGTGGCTTCGGTGAGAATAGGAATTTGCTGGCAAAGTGGCGTGAGCCAGACTCTGTACTGACAAGTCTGGGATAAGGACCCTCCAGGGAACCAGGGAACTCAGGTGTTTCTCCTCCCAGGACTCTCCGCCGGCTCTGCAAAACTCCCGAGATCCCCTGAGATCCCGCGAGATCTGGCTTCCTTTGGAAAGAGCGTGCACTGCTGCGTCTTAGCCGGCTTCCGCCTTCTTTGCTGAGACTGCTACTCACCTAGTCCCAGGCTATTCTCTTCCTGAGTACACGCACGCGCGCGCGCGCGCACACACACGCACGCGCGCGCACACGCACGCACCCTCGCTCCTCCAGCATTCTGGCCTTTAGAAGAGCCTGCCGACTCTAGGCGGACACCTTGATTGCAGCACCGTGACCTACAGAAACTGAGATAATAGGTGAGTGTTTTGTTTTGTTTTTTTAAGGAGGTAAATTTTGGGACCATCTGTTACACAGCAATATATAACTAGTAAAACGCATTTAAGTCACTCGGAATTGGACTTGTCTCTAGCATCCAAAAGATTCCTGACAATCACCTTGAAAATACTCTTTCATGGCTAAGAAAGAAGCAGGAAGATTGAGCAGCATTAAGAACTCAGTAACACACCTAGTGGCCTTGTAGGTATCTAAACAAGTGACACAGCATGAATTCTTTTCCCGAGTGCTTTTTAACTTGTTCCTTCATTTTAATGGCAAAGGAGATAATCTTTAAACACAGAAAGTCTGAAAAAAGTTTAGAAATATCTTAAATGCACTTAACACTTAAGTACTTTAAAAACTTTCTAGAAAATGTGTGGGAACTAACAAAGATGAGAAATTCTCCTGGAAGAGAAAAAAACAAAACATTATTTTTCCTTAAGGAGTATTGAAAAAGTAGGGAAAACCGAACAAGTTTTAGAGATAGAAAATGTAAATTCAGTTTTGTTTTTTTTTCTTACAGAATCAGAAAATCTCTACATAATAGACTGAAAATAACTTGTTTGGTGTTGGGGACATTTTGATGTAGGGAAAGTTTAGCAAAAGGCTGAGCACAAATGACATAGGAGAAATAGCACCCCAGCTGAAACATACAGATGAAGCAGACGTTTAACTATAAACAGGTGTAGTCGTATTTCAAGTCCTTACCACCAAAAGGGCCCTTAGAAATGTTTTAATCCAATCTAATGCATATTATAGGTGAGGAAACTATGCCCAGAACAGTTACATTACTTTCTAAAGATCAAACGATTAGTAAATACAGAGCAAAGACTGCGTGTATATCTTTAACCTCCAAGTCAATTTCTTTTAGAAATCATTACAGCTATATATTATAAATATTTATAATTTACAGTGCACTCAGAGGACTGAAGGTGAGGACCACAGAGCTCCAAAATTCTACCATCACATTATATTATTTGTCTTAAAAAACTGCCTTAAAAACCAATCCTAAGGAAGAACCTTGGACTGATTCTTCATCTCACCCTAACCTGCCATCAGACCAGTCCCAACACCAGCTCTGGGATTTGGTTTGGAAGCACTACAACACAATAACAGTTGTTTATAACTGGACTGTTATGACAGGTTGGTACCAGTTCTGACTGTTCAGGGCCCATACCATACTGGTTATTAGAAAAATATTTTAAATTTAACCTTGACTTCATCCCTGCATGTCTCAGCCATCACAAGAAGCCCTAAAGCTCAGGTCATCCCTTATACCTCAGATTCTCCTCTTCAGAAGGCTCTGGATAGAGCCCCATCTGGCCCAGTTTCTTACTTCCCCATGACTGCAGAAACCCAGAGCTCACAGTCTGCCATTAGTAAAATGTCCTTTCTTCTAAATCTCTCCACTGAAGTTCCTTACCGTCTTTAATTATTACTTGGCGGACAATGAGGACATCATTTTTGCTCCTCTCTACCCCAACTAGATCATTATTCCTACCTTTTCAAAAAATCAAGTCATCTAACTACTCTAAAGCACATACCATCAGGTAATAACATCCTCTTCCCCCCGGGGTAGTCATCTTTCATCCTCTGATCATCCCCCCTCTCTCACTTCCTCTTGTCCGTATCTCCATGCTAAAACAGCCTAAAATCCCATGGTCCATCATTTTAATCATCGTCCCCTCCCTGTGTATACCCTCAACTCCTTTCTCCTTCTGTCTTACACATCTGCCAATAAACAATTCTGAGAGAACTCATCTCACTCTTCTTTACTTGCCCAAGCAGCTGAACAAACCATAGCTCTAAAAAACCACAGCCATGCTAAGCTGACTGATTGCACTTTAAATTTATGACCACAAATTTCAAAAAAGCCCCTCAAACATTGCATTCTCCTGGTCAATTCACTCTCTTGCCCTCCAAGATGTTTATAAACAATCAGAAGTTATATGTCTTATATTTGCATTACCAAATCGACTAATATATAAATATGTGTACCCAGATAATATGATTCCCTGCTTTTCCAATGGATGAATTGTTCATACTCTTACCTAAGTGCGGTTCCTATACTTGCGCACTGGATCCCAGTCTCTCTCCTCTATTTAAAAACCTTTTGTTCCTATAATTAGCCCCTATCTTTCCTGAAGCATCATCGTTTTCCCCTCTCTCTCATGGATCACTTCTATTAGTATGCAAGCAAGCTGAAATAATTCCATCTTTAAAAAAAAAAAGTTTGACTCCATAGCCTCTGCACCATTTTTCAGTCACTATTATTTCTAAAACTCCTAAGAAGAGTTGTCTATATCCTCTGACTCAACTTCCTCACTTCTCTTTTTCTCTTCACTGCAAAAAAGGCTCTCATCCCCAAATGTACAACCATTATGGAAAACAGTATGGAAATCCCTCAAAAAATTAAAGGTGGAACTACCATATGATCCAGCAGTCTCATTTGGGGGATTTATCCTAAGAAATTGAAGTCAGAATCTTAAAGAGATACCTGCACTCCCATTTTTATTGCGGCATTATTCACGATAGCCAAGATATGGAAACAACTTAAATGTTCATCGATTGATGAAGGGATAAGTAAAATGTGGCATATACATACAATGGAACATTATTCAGTCTTATAAAAGGAAATCCTGCCATTTTCAACAACATGGCTGGACCTGAAGAACACTATACTAAGTGAAATAAGCCAGACACAGAAAGACGTATACTGTAAGATCTCACTTGCATGTGGAATATAAAATAGTCAAACTGATAGAAGTGAAGAGTAGAATGGTGGTTGCCAGGAGCTGGGGAAGGGGGAAAAGGGAAGGTGATGGTCAAATGTACAAAGTTTCAGTTATACAAGAAAAATAAGTTCTGGATATCTACTATATAGCATAGTGCCTATAGATAAGAATACTGTATTATATAACAAAAATTTGCTAAGAGAGTAGATCTCACATTAAGCAGTTTTACCAAATAAATCATAATAAAGGAAGTGGGAGGAAACTTTAGGAGGTAATAGATAAGTTTATGGCTTTGACGATGGTGATGGTTTCATGAGTGTAAACTTATCCCAAACTCATTGAGTTGCGTACAATAAATATGAACAATTTTTTACATGTCAATTATACATCAATTAAGTGGTTTATTTAAAAAAAGAAAGGTGAATTTAAGTAATTCTCTCACAAACCAAAGCTAAGAGAATGCACTGTGGGAGACCTGTCTGAAAAAGATACAAAAGGAAATTCTTTAGGATAAAAGCAAGTGATACCAGATTGAAGCACAGGTAATACAGCAGGAAAAGAAGATCCTCAAAAAGGATAAATGTGTGAGTAAATCTAAGTGAATTCTTTAACACTATCATGTGAAGTTTAAAATACAGAGATAATTAAAATATTCAACAACAGTATCCAAAAGGCAGTTGGTGGGAGGAGTGAGAAATGGAGTTAAAACTTTCTAGGTCCTCTACATGTCCAGAAAGTAAAAAAATACATATTATTTAAGGTGGATTCTAATAGCGTAAGGATGCCTGTGGTAAAGTCAATGGTAATCACTAAATTAATAATAAAAGAATCCTAATAGAAGCGGGTAATGGAATAAGGAAAAAAACACTTGATTAAAGCAAGAAAAGGCAAGAAAGGAAAGGAAATGGAACAAAAACAGATGACATTGATATTTAAATGGTAGATTTAACCCCAAGTTTTTACTCGAGTCTCTTGAAATGATTTCCAATTCATGACCCCCAGTAAAGTCTTCACTGTCTTCTTTCTACCTTGGTCGCTCCATCTCCTACACACCCCACCACTCTTCCTTCTCTTCCACAACTCCTAAACTATCTCTCTAACAACTTTACTTCTGAAGTTGTGAATTATGAAAGAAGTTAAATAATATATGAACAGATATAATAAAAACAAAAACACCATATTCGTAGAAGTGCAGAAGAAAAAAGAAAAAAACATTCACAGCTGTTCTCCTCTTCATCCCCCCTTCCTCTATGAGATAGGTAAATATTCCATTCTTGCTTCCTTTACTTTAGGAAAAGATACCTGCCCTGCTGCCAGTGCTCAGATTCAGTCAACAAAGGACAGTTCTCAATCTGAACCAAGAAGTAAGTCTCTTCCTTTATTTGGGGAGCGTGATGGACGGGGGATGGCTGCAAACATTTATAAGTCAGTATTTATACCTGTCCTATTTACATATCCTCCTTCTCATTTCTGTTTCCCAAAGTCCACTTCTGTATTCCCAGTACCATTAAATTAAGCAATACAGCAAGCAAATTCATTGAATTTCACAGCTGAAAAAAGAGAAAGGGAGATGCCTTTTATCCATGTTAAAAAACAATGTAGAAGTTATTAGAAAGTTTTAGTATATGAAGTCAATTTTATGTTCTCTGACTTATTACCTCTAAAAAGCCTTAACTTTCCAATCAGATGCATGCGTGGACTCTGGGCTTTGCCAGTTGCCTAGCTGTATGACTTTGGACCCGACACTTCTAAACCTCACTTTCTTCATCTGTAAAATGGAGACAATAAAACAATTGAGATAAGGATTAGAAAAGATCTGTAAAATACTGTTCTTAGATTGTAATATATGTCCAGTAAATGTTAGCGCCTCTTCCTCTGCGTAGGTTGTTCAGTGTTTGAATTAAGTGAGTATGATTTCTAAAATTCAGTTTTGAGATCCAGGCTAGCAAAGCTCACACAATCCTCTGCTTCTCCTCCATCTGTCTGTCAACTGACATTCTTTGTTGCTAATCTAAGACCACACCATATGTTCTCCGTATGGGAGACTCTTTCCTGCCCAGGTGGGGAAGCAGACACAATGATCTAATAAGTCTTTGCTGTCTCACTAGGGCAAGTCTTGGGAAAATTTCCAAACATTGAGAGGTTCTGATGAGACACCACAAGCTTGGGTGACTATGTTGTACATTAAAAAAATTTTTTTTACTTTCTTTTTTCCTCCCAAGATCCCCAAACTATGTTTCAATTCTGTCATTACCTGTTTCCTTGTCTCTGTTTAGTCTAGCAGACAGGTCAAGACTCTGAAAAAGATTTCAACATGGGATGTCTGTGTGGTGTCAAGGACGGTATAGATGAAAAGTGTATTATTAAGAGCTGAGGACTGAGTTAAGAGTCAGACTCTGATCTACAAATACCAAACCTGCAACATCCCAGCCAAAGGAAATATGCCACTTTGAAAGGGATGCGAAATGTACTCATAGAGACATTGCTACTGGGTGGTTAGAATTTAATGTCACCATATTCCCCCAGAAGTAAAATGTATAAACAGAAGTTTAAAAAGGAAAACAAAACAAAATAAAACCCACCACTACCACCATAGTGGTAGAAAGTGCAGAAAGATATGCAGAAGGAGAATAAAATTATATTCACAATTTTATTAAAAAAAGGAAACAACAAACTGAGAAATAAATATTTACCTTTTAGTAATGCTTTTCTTCACTGGGTCATAGTAAAACAGCATAACCCCAGACATTAACATGACAGTAACAGATTGGGAAAGAAATCTCTGAGACATCCTTGCTATTTTGACAGTTACATAAAACAAAAATGAGGCTTTCACTTTCTATTTACTTATATTAAACTATTTTTTGAAAATATTGAAAAACTCATTTTTAATTCTATGAAGTTAATTTAATTAATAGCTAAATTTAACACAGGTTTAATTAACTAAATTCTATCCAGTTGCCTTCTACTTTCAAAATTTTTAACTTAATTTACACTGTTGTAGCCCACACATATGACCTAGGTAAACCACTTAAAATCTCTGAGCCTCAATTTCCACATCCACAATATAGCAATTAAAATCTCTGCCAACCAGTTGTCTTATAGGGAGTGTAATAGTAAAGGCATTTTTACAAAGTGTTTTACCTCTTATGAGGAATTACACTAAGACGTTTATTATCATACAGAACAAGCAAGGATTTATATATTATTCATTTAATTGGCTCCCTGCAAAGGGTTTAACAGCCCTAACCTCAAACTATGTGACCTGGCTATGGATGTGCAACATGGTTTGGATCTGTGTGCTATATGCTAACTGGTCAGTATACCATCATAAATTATATTTCTCAGAGAAATGATTTCCCCAGAAAAAAACTGGAGATCAGGCTCAGTTTCTCAAGGGAAAGCACTATAGCTCACCAAAAACTTTACCTTTCTATGTGCATGAACCTGTTGAGGAAGCTTCCCATCGTTTTTCCCAGCTCTTTCCACCATATACTAGCTTGCATTTTGCTATCACTTCAAAGAAATATACAATTAACAAGAGTACATAATCAGTGTTGATGCTATATCCAGCCCATCTTGATGCTTCTCACAGGGAGAGACAGGCAGTACACATTTGAAACTTGCAGTGCATCCAGGTAGTGTGCATGGATCTTAATACTTTTCATTTACACATCTCCAAAAAGAAAATTCAACAGAAAGGTGTCTGCAGCATGTTCAGCGACTTACGCATCTGAATTTATCTGAAGCTCTGTTCTTTAAGCATTCATACGACTATTCACAAATGTGGTAATAAAAATTACTTCTGTATTAGGTAGGGAGCTCAGTGTATTTACCTTGTACATGAACTTGCTTAGTTCTACCCACCAGGTCTCTACAAGGATTAAAAAACAAAAAATGAGAGAGATCTGATATTATATTCAAGTACTTCATTTCTTTCCCAAATTAGTTCTCCTTCTGGAAGATAACGCTGGATAGTTATCCATGTAATACTTTCATTATAACAGAATGGAGAAGAATTGCTTTAGCTCAAAAGAGATATGAACTGGAAAGGTCATTTTTGTGATAATGGAATTCATCAAGGAGACTGAACAGACTCTAGGAAAGATTCAGAAAAGATGTCATTTTCCTCCTCTGTCTGAATTTTTTCCCTGATTATCAAAAGACCTTAGTTCTTTACAAAAAGTGTACTTTTTTTAATTCACCTGGAACCATGCTTTTAGTTTATCATTGGTCTCACTAAAAAGACATTAGGCATTTGGGTCGAACTGTGAATTACACTGGGTCAAGAGGACCTGAATATTTAACATTTGGTAAAGAGCATTCTCCATCATGTTTGATTTCTAACCATTTATATTCCAAAAATAGCTTTTCTTTTCTAGACATGAAAGTAGTGCTTTGTGGAGATGGCCCAGTCTCTATGGTTCTAAATTTATCTCAGATTGTACAGGTTCTACATGTGAGATAAGTTTTAAACCTTGGAGGCCTGTATCTCACTTTCAACTTATGGAATTTCAAATGTTATCAAAGGCAACTTAAGTATGTCTTGAAGAGCTTTTGTGGGGCTCTTATAAATTAATTATCAGAAATATAGGTTTTCATAGTCCTTGGCAAAGCTCAATTAAGTTTGACTAAAGACAAAACAATTTATAAATATTTGAGATAGAGTCTCCACTCTTCTCTCCATGTTTCTAACCTTCAAACTCCCTCAGTTCCAACCTCTGTTCAACCTTACTAGCTATGTAACCTAGAGGGAACAATTTAACTTCCTGGACTCTGTTTCTTCACCTCTGAGATGAATAGGATATTCCTGCCCTATCTATTTCACAGAAATGTGAGGGAAGTTACATGAGATTAGGTGTGTAAAACTTAATGGTAAACTGTAAATTGTCACTTATAAACTGCCCATTATTCTTATTTTGTTATTCTTTATCTTTCCTTTTTAAGTATTGCTTTGGTCTCCACACAAGCCTAAAAAGCCCATGTTTACCTGAAAGACTACACATATGATGAAAATTAGAGCAAAATAGGGCAAGCAATGAACACAGAATTGGATGAAACAAAAATAATTATACCCTTGATCTTGAGGGAAATTAGGTTTATTTAGAGAGGAAGGTAGATGGAGAGTTTTTTAAAATTCTGAAATAAATTTCAAGATAGTTTCCAGGACTTTCATGGTTTTGTACATCAGTACTGATTTTTTTTCAAATGTAGGCTATGTATTTCCTTAATGGTGGTACGCCCACTGCCCTTTAGTTAAAATGAATATATGGCTGCATAAGAAGAAAAAAAAAGCCCATAGTGGTGTCGACTGTGATCTGAAATGGACAGAAAGAAAAAATAAGCCAAAATAACTGTGAACTGGCAAAGATTGATTCAAATTATTCCATGTACCAGCTACAGGAAAACAGTGTCTTCTAAAGAAAATTTCTTTCAGAAGTCAGAAGTAGGCTGGGGATGAGAGGGTCAGTATTTGAAGGGCAGGGGAGAAGGGCTCAACAGCAAACAGTGCAAGTATAGGATGTTTGCAAGTCAGGTGCCTGTAACTTGGGAAATGCCTGGGCTTTAAGAAATAGAATGCGGGAAACTTGAAAAGCCAACTGAGTGCCCATAAATATATGATATGAAAATAGATGTTGAAAAGTTAGGATGCTCCCACACATTTTAAAAATGTTTTACACAAAAGGAAATGTAAGCATGAAGAAAGAGCTCAGTGGAAGAAAGTGCAAATGTATAAACCATTAGGCCAGTAATAGCATCTGGCATTGTCGGTTGTCATGAAACATCTTGATATATTTCAGTGGTTAATAAAAGGATATTACCATGTGATAACTGATGGTTTTATACCACCTTCTAACGAGCCTATATGTTGCTGAAACAGCACATCATTTTACAAGCACTCTAACAAGCAAGCACTAGAAGAATACTTTTCAGTACTGAGATTTTAAGAGTAGATAAAGACTACCTTGCATACCTCCTGGGCTTAACATGGTTTCCCATCAAGAGGGCTGTAACTGAAACCAAGGGACCATTCTGCATTGGTGAATGTGCTGGGGAAGGAGGGGCCCACTAGCAAAAAGAGGGGAAGCAAAGGAGATGGTGTAACATCAGTGTACCCGTCGTAGTAGCAGAAACGTTTTAACGTCCTGACAGTTCCCTGTTGTCTGTAAATTCATTTGTATTTTTTGACAAGGTTGATATTTAACATTTGGCATATTATTAGTCAAATATTATATATAGTAGTAAGAGGCAGTCATTGAGAATCATTCTCCAAATATTACTAAATATTAATAAAATCTTTAATCCAATGTGGCTAATAATTTATGTTCACCAAGTTGCAGTGTCACTATTTTGCAAGTGAACTTGGTATTCCTTTAGGAAAAAAATAAGAGTTATGTTTAACAATTAAATTTAGCCTAGTGTGTTTTACAGAATTAACATTCTGGCTAATAGGATTTCAACAGACACACAAAAGCCATTATAGGGCATGGTGGAAGGATACTTTTAAAATACCCGGCCCTATAGGCAAACATAATATTTTTTACAAATAATGAATTAGTTAGTTAAGAACTCTTATCCTATAGGCAAAAAACCCACTTAGGGGTCATTGTTATTATTGCTATTATTAATAAAAATATTAAATATATAATAATGAAAAAACGACATAATTTATTTGGTTTCTGTTCTATGCCATGCATTGGACCTTTTCCTGTAATGTTGTTGTTGCTCATAACTACCTTGTGCAGAAGGTGTTGCCATCTTTCTACAAATGAGAGAACTAAAATGCAGAGAGAGTAACTGGCCTGATGTCACTTAATCAAGGTGGAGTTTCAAATCCAGATCTGCCTGAATTCAAAACTTGGGCTTTTTCTCTTACACTATAGACATATATAGATAACATTGCCTTCAGAGTTCAATGTGCTTAGCTTATAAAGATAGAAAAGTAGAAAACTGAAGTGTTTCTTTATTCTGACTCTAAAGTTAATCACTTTTAAGCAAACAGAGGGCAAGCTCCCTATAAGATGAACAGACAATGTTGTAACTGCTGTTTCTGCTTAGCTGACTTGTATCACTGGTGCTGCTACCCGTACCTCAAAATAAGTGAAACAGTCTTGCCATGCCTTGGACCATGCTGTCTGGTGGGACAGGGAAGATCAGGGTATAAATCCTGGGTCTGCCTCTTCCTTCCTTCCTTCCTTCCTTCCTTCCTTCCTTTCTTTTGTTAAGAACATGACTTTATTTATTTTTATTTATTTATTTTTATTGAAGTACAGTTGATTTAAAATACTATATTAGTTTCAGGTGTACAGCATATTGATTCAGTATTTTTGCAGATTATACTCCATTATAAGTTATCTCAAGATAATGGCTATAATTCCCTGTGTATACAATATATCCTTGTTACTTAACTATTTTATACAGAGTGGTTTGTATCTCTTAATCCCATACCCCTAATTTGTCCCTCCCTTCTTCCCTCTCTCCTTTGGTAACCACAGGTTTGTTTTCTATATCTGTGAGTCTGTTTCTGTGTTGCATAAACACTAATTTGTGTTACTTTTTAGATTCCACATGTAAGTGATATAATACAGTATTTGTCTTTTCTGTCTGACTTATTTCACTAAGCGTAATATTCTCTAGGTCCGTCCATCTTGCTGCAAATGGCAGAATTTCATTCTTTTTAATGGCTGAGTAATATTCCATATAATACTGTACACACACACACACACACACAACACACACACACACACACACACACACACACACACACACACACACACACTGCGTCTTCTTTATCCATTCGTCTGTTGATGGACACTTAGGTTGCTTCCATGTCTTGGCTGTTAAAAGAGTGCTGCTAAGAACATTAGGGTGCATGTATCTTTTCAAATTAATGTTTTCATTTTTTCTGGACATATACCCAGGAGTGGGATCTATTTTTACTTGTTAAGGAACCTCCATACAGTTTTTCATACTGGCTGCACCAATTTACATCCCCACCAACAGTGTAGGAGGGTTCCTTCTTCTCCACATCCTCTCCAACATTTGGTATTTCTAGATTGTTTGATGATAGCCATTCTGACAGGTGTGAGGTGATATCTCGTTGCGAATTTGATTTGCATTTCTCTAATAATTAGTGATGTTGAGCATCTTTTCATATGCCTGTTGGCCATCTGTATGTCTTTTTTGGAAAAATGTCTCTTCAGGTCTTCTGCCCATTTTTTGATTGGCTTGTTTATTTTTTTGACCTTGAGTTGTATGAGCTGTTTATATATTTTGGATAGTAACCCCTTGTTGGTCACATCAATTGCGAATATTTTCTCCCATTCCATAGACTTTTTCATTTTGTTGATGGTTTAAGTTTAATTAGGTCCCATTTGTTTATTTTTGCTTTTATTTCTTTTGCGTTAGGAGACAGATCCAAAAAAATATTGCTACGGTTTATGTTAAAGAGTATTCTGCCTATGTTTTCCTCTAGGAGTTTTATGGTTTCAGGTTTTATATTTAGATCTTTAATCCATTTTTAGTTTATTTTTGTATATGGTGTGGGAAAATGTTCTAATTTCATTCTTTTACGTGTACCTGTCCTATTTTCCCAGCACCACTTATTAAAAAGACTGTCTTTTCTCCATTGTCTATTCTTGACTCTTTAATCATAGGTTAATTGACCATAGGTGCATGGGTTTATTTTCTGGGCTCTCTGTTTTGTACTACAGTAGCTTTGTAGTATAGTCTGAAGTCTGGGAGGTTATACCTCCAGCTTTGTTCTTTTTTCTCAAGCTTGCTTTGATAATTTGAGGTCTTTTGTGGCTCCATATGAATTTTAGAATTATTTGTTCTAGTTCTACGAAAAATGTCATGGGTACTTTTAGTAAGGATTGCATTAAATCTGGAGATTGCTTTGGGTAGTATGGCCATTTTAACAATACTAATTCTTCCAATCCAAGAGCACAGGATATCCCGGCTCTCCCACTTTCTGACTGTGTATCTGGGAATATATTATTTAACATCTCTGAATTTCAACATTCTCATCAAAATACAAGGAAAAGTAGCACAGCCTTTCAGGGCTGTCATGATTAGGTACCTGTATGAAAAGTGCCTCAGCAGTGGTTGGGACAAATTAGGAGAATAATAAATTGGAACCTCTATTATTCTTTCGAAGACTGCAACTCTTGTCAAGGCTGAGTGCCAAAGGCTGAGGAAGGCCTGAGCTTGGATGACCACACTATCTAAGGTATCCTCTTTTAGAGCTCACTCAGAAAGAAAGGGAAAAAGGGAGTAAGCCTAATATGGGACTCCTATCCTGGTAAATGAGAACAAGCTAGTCAATTTCTTCTAGCCTGGAAAAAGTTGGCAATTTGATCTGTCAGTTTGTGCTGCCCATATATTAGCTGGCTTCCTTATGTGGCTGTGGTTGTTTTCTCTCTGAACCAGGTTTTGAGGGACACCCTAGCAAGATCTGCAGACCTTCTGATAGATCAACAAATCCATCATTGGGCTAGCTGTCCCATCTTGGTACTTTAATTTTCTAAATAATGTAAACAATGTGCATGGGGTATTTCTGTCTTATATAAAACTATATCTTCCTGAAACTCAGAGAATTATCTTTAGTTTGAATCTTCTAAAATATAGATAGTATTACTATTTCTAAACCAAAAGTTTTCACGTTAATCTTTCAAGTAATATTTCCCATGGTAATATAAGGAATAAGCAATAGGAAAATCAGAATTGCTTTACTCACATTTACTTCACAGCTTCCCTGAAACTCATCCTTTTCATAAAGAGTTAACAGTTATATAAATACTGAGAATGATCTAACAAAGCCATTGGATATTCCTTTTTTTTATTATCAGTATGCATTTATCCTACAACCAAGCCATTTTGGAAAACTAGAAAAAAGTTTATAAAAATCATGGTGATGAAAGAAAAACCATCTCAACATAGAAAGCCTATGTCATTTAAAAGAGGTGGGGGTCACTTGACAAAGCTGTTGCTCAGGTGAACATACGTGAGTAACTGGTGCTGCATGGAGTATGTAAAATGTTATCAGAGTTAAGTAAGTGGAATTCTGGTTTTAGGTCTGCCTTCATTGCAGACTACTAAGAAAATCCCCAAATCTCTAAGTATCTTAGTTTTTCTCAACTTTAAGAAAGAAGAGTTGGGAGACTGCTGTCTGCCCAGACTTTGCTGGAAGCTTCCTCAAATCATTTTCATTTTAAAAATGAGAAATTAAGATGCAGAAATTTTGAATAAATTAAGCTAAAACAAAGACAGTAAGCCCTGCCCTGTTTCCTGAGCAGTTTGTTCTGGAGAGCAGGGAAAAGAGTGTGCAAAAGCTCGTGGAAAAGATAAAAGATGTGTTAGTATGCAAAAGTTCCTGTCTATTAAGAAGGAAAATGATCTTGAATCATAGAAGGAAGGTTTCAAGATAGATTTTTTAAATGATGCTGAAATATGCTTAGAGGAAAGGATGTGGGAATCTCTAAAAAGAAAATTATCAAAAGCTGTTTCTTGGCATGGATTAAGTGCTAGCTGAAGACAAGTTGACCTATATGACTTCCTGAAATTCCTGTAAGCCTAGAATCTTTGAAATTTAACCCACACTTTCAGACCACACAGTTGTTTTCTTCATTTATTGATTCACTCGAAAAACGTGCGCTGAGTTTCTACTATGTGCTTGGTTCTGTGCGAAGCTCTGGGCAGTACAGTGATCAACACAGTGCAGTAAGACAAGGCCCCTGACCTGCAGACGCTCCCACAGAGAAGGAGATTATCATGAGGGCAAGGCGGAAGTGAAATGGTAAAGTAGGCACAGTCGTCTTCATTCTATTTTCACCAGTCTGTTCTGCGACTCCCTAACTCAGCCTTTGTTTCCTTCTCTTCTGAGTCCCCCATTCAGGTCTGGTCTGTTTTGCAGAGTACTTTGCTCCAATCTCCCCCGCTTTCCTTCTCCCCTCTCCGATATAAAGGACTCAAGTAGGAGGACGTTGAGTCTTATTAAATACTTTCCTAACAAATACATAATTCAGTATCATTCCAGTAGAAGAAAGGGAATTATACTTTAAAAGATGGTGTGTATTACTATGAATAATGATTCTTTATGATACTGTATAGAAAATAAGGCAAAATGAAGAAAAGGTACTGAGTCCAGATGTGGGAGATAGTTGAAGAGAGGTAGAATTCTTGGTACTCTTTAAATCACACCACCATAAACTGTGTTCTTACAAAGCCAGCCGTTGGTCTGTTGCCTTTTTCCTCAAGGTGCCAAAACTAAGCGCCAAATAGCTGAGGTGTCGTAGATCATCTGCTTAAGTATCTCATACCAGTCCCCTACATCATCCTGAATGAATGTCTACTTTTAATGCTATGTAGATTTCTGTTTCAGTGTGTTTTACTTCTTTTGGGGATCCTAAAACTGCATGTTTCCATTATTTACGTTGAAGTTATCTCAGGGGCAACAAAATGTATATAGCAGTAAAAAAGGTGTTGTTGAAATTCTGTTCGCCCCTTGCCTGTTCAACTACCACACAGTTCAGACTACACATAGACATAGCCTAGGTCTATACCGTTTGAATGACAAGTTCAAAATGCAGTCAGACATCTGGATGTTTCCAAGTATCCAAGTGTTTGGCATTATGTAGACAAATATATGGATGATGGCCAGTTTGTTAAAGTGCTGGAGATGGTTTATGAAGACTCCTCCTTATTACCTAAAGTATTCCACAAAGGGCAAAATACCTTCACCCCAGTTTTCCTGTGGAGACTGTGTAAAAAGTGATTTTGAGAAAAAATAAAGGGGGCCTGTCTTCCTGCATAGTATCAGATACTGGCCCAAAATAAATGCTTTTGGCTAGTCCAATAGGTAAAATTATCTACTTCTAAATTTCAATGTCTGGCATTTCTCCATTGTAGCTGACCTCATGACACTATTCCCTGAAAGGCATTTCTTTCTTCCCTTGGCTTTTCCCATAGCCAGGCAAGTATAGATAGGACTGGTCCTGCAAAACATAGGTTTCTTAAAAGCAAAGACAAATATAAAGCTTTAGTTCATTCACATTAATTTTTAAAATTTCTACATTTGGATGATATTAACCCTATTTGCAGCATAAAGCTGACAAGTTCATACAGACTTTTAACACCCCATTAATCTTACTTTGTTAGACTAGGGCATACACCAGCCAAAAACTGGAAATTTGATTAGCTGGTCCCATGCATTAGCTATCTCATTGGTATGGCATTTTAAAATATTTTCCAGATATACAAAGCCATGTTAGTTTTTTCAAGGTCTTTAGGGGGTTAGCAAGAAACATACCAAATAACTTCCTTATAAAACACTTCTACTTTAGCTACCAAAAAAACTGATTTTAATCTTAGGGATTTTTTTTTTCACTGATGAATAATAAGCTTGAAGAGAACTATGCAGGCTGAACTTTGGTTTGTGGTAACCTTTCAGCTCAGGGTGGTTTTTTCCCTAATCCTCTAGATTTATCAGGATCTAGTAAATTTTTTTCCAGTGGCAATTTGATAATAATTTTGCATTTTATACAATACTCTGGGCTTTTCAGAAAATCCTTCTGATGGACATGAATCCAATTGGAGTCATTTTGAAATGGAGAGTCAATTTATTGGATTAGCTGATAAGGTGATGAAAATCTTCTAATCAGTTGGATATCTTTAATGAATCAAAAAAGGCACTTTCATCCATCTCTAACTCATTAAAGCCTTTGTAAATCTCATGGAATGACTTAATGGTACATTTTACGTCCCTTTCTTCTTTTGTGATTTTTAAACAGCTTAGCAAATTGTTCATAGACAAAACTGTGTATCACAGCATAAATGCTTCAATTCGGAGGCTAATGCAGCCTCTTTGCTCACAAGGAGCTGGCCAACCAAGCCGAAATCAGGAGGACACCAAAACTAATCTATTTTAGATTCTCTGAGACCAGAAAAATAAGTTGTAATTCACAAGGGCATTTTCTCCTGGAGGTTTCACCTGAGATTTCCATCTCTTCTCTCATCTCCACATTAAGCAAAAAGAATAGAAGCGTGGCCTGAAGCAAAGCAAGGCCTTTTCCTCTAAACTCCAGAATAGTGTCACAGTTGGTGAAAGCAGCTGATTTAACAGAGTGACTTACAACAGATATATTCACCTGAGGATTATTTCAGCTTCTCAGCAAAATGACTGGACATTTAAAGGCATATGCCCTTTTTTGCTATCTGGGTCTTTAACTGATCCTCATTTGTTAAACACTTCTATAGTAACAAGTGTTACCACTAATGGAACCAACACCCATTTCCATTTTGTTAGTATTCAAATTAATATCCACGGCCTTTTTTGTCTTGTGGAAGCCTATAATGTACCCTCTCTGTCACTGAGAAACTGGTATGCCTAAGGAGCTCATAGCTCAAAACTCTACCTCAGTTTTCTGAACAGGTATCTGTATTCACTTCAAACAGGATCAGGAAGACAAAGGCAAACTTAATCACTTTTCCTGTGTGTCAGGTCACTTCCCATACATATGGGCCACCAACACCCCCTTGAACCTCTCATCTCGCCTATTAGCACCTCATCCAGCTCCTACTCAATGACAGAGTCACCAAATACCAGACTAAAGCTGACGACTATTTTTAATCACAAAAGGTGTGTAGCTATTCTCTTGTAATACAAAAACATCCATCAATCATATGACATTTTGAACATATGTCACTCTAAAACTCACAAAGTTTTAAGGTTAGCTCCTTTTAAGCAGAAGATTCTTTTCTTAGAACTTGCATTTCAGAAAATAAATCTAATCATGCCAGAAAGCACAACCCTTTAAATTGGCAATTGCCTGTAGAAGTTGGCCGTGTGACTTTTTATAGGAAAATCACAAACTTAAGTGACTCCTATATATATATATATTATTTCTCTCCAAAACCATTTTATTTTTTAATAACCACTTTATTACAATATTTGCATTTTTAAATATAGATTTTAAGATTGAATTTTAACTTGTTTCCTTGGTTCACTCATCTCATGTCTTACTTGAAAGAAGCTACATGAACTTTAGCTGAGGAGCTTCACTTATTCTCCTCATCTCAAGTGCAGTCTCTGGGGAGTAATTTCCTGTGGGAAGTAACTGTAGGAGTATCTCCGTTGTTCTATGGAAAACTAAGAACAGCTGCAACATTTTTAAGAATAACCTATGTAGAAAATGTCAAACCAGGGGCATTCCTACCTTTCCCTTGACTAAACACAGCCATCTTCTTCAAGCACTTACTAAAAGGGAATTTGTTAGCCAAGGTGATGTCCCTAAAACAGGCCAGATATCACTAAACAGAAATTCAATAGTGTTTTTCTCAGCACAATAGAAATAGATAAATACCATTTGTCATGTATGGGTTAAAATGATTAATGAGGTGTATATACCCTTTTTCTTCCCTCTCTCTTTCTCACTCTTTTTTTTTCTTTTAATCAGTGATAGCATACCAAAGTTATACCTTCTGGATTTCATATATATGGCAAAATTATGTGAAAAGAGATGCTTGTCCCACTATATTAAATGGGAAAAAATAGAAAATATATAAATATTATGGTTATTTTATGTAAAGAAATACATAATATCTATATATATATATACACACGCACATGTAATTCCTGATGAATTTTTCTTATTTGGTAGTTATTCATACTAAAATAAAAAGGGTAATTTGTAAAATGCATACAGAAAACATTTTGTAAGATAATTTTTGTTTAGTTCTTTTGTTCATAATATTGAAACGTGATGGGCGCAGTTTGTTTAAGCAAGTTTTGCTCTCTCCTTGGTAAATTGTCAAATAGCACCTAAATTATACCCCTGGGAATTTCTAAACTGTACTTAGACTTTTGAGTACTCTATTAGGAGAACATCTGTAAATAGTCTGATACATGAGCTCACTTGCAAACATAGCCACATTGGTATTTTGAATAATCACCCCAGAATTTTTTTAAAAAATCATTTTGAAATCAGACAGCACAGCAAGTAGGTAGGTGTCATTATTAAACACAAATGGTGATGAGGTCATTACTTATACACTTTTTTTTTTTATTCTTTGGGGTTCTTTTTCGTTGGGGATCATATTTATGTTGTCATTCCTTTTGAAAGATGAAAAAAACAGATTATTCTAAACCTTGTGCTATATTTTTGACAGCTTTGTCAGAGCCAGGCTAACAATTTCATTTCTGCATATTACACTGCAATGCTGACTATTTTACCTGAAATAGACATTTAGGAAGAATGAAAAATGTCAATATAATGATAAAAATCAAGGGTCTTACAAGTTTTCTCTTTAACAAAAAATGAAAATAAAGAGAAAAATCCCGAGAAACATTATGAAAGAGTGCATATATTGCATTAATTTAGCTCCTTATATGTCTGTCCACTTCACTATATCTCTAACCTCAATTAATAAAATTGAATCTTTTTTTTTCTTTTAGAAACTGAACCACCCAAAAAGAAGATAATTAGGTACATAAAGCAGATGCTATAAAAATCATTAAGTGTTGACTGCTGTGTTACAATGTAGGATAGAAATAATTAAAAAGGTATGTGAAAATAATGAAAAAAAGGTTGGAGGAATAACATATACAAGTTTAAATGTGAACACTATACCTAGCCTAAGAGAGATGCAGTTGTGGAGTTAGGCATATAGTAGAATCACACTATATGAAAGGAGAGGCCAGATTTCCCCATCTCACTTTAGAGCAATGTCTAAGAAGCTGGAGAATTAATTGGACCTTGTGGCTTTGGTCAGTTTCACAGAGATATTGTGTCTGAGCACATAAAACTTGACCATGAACCCAATCACTGAAAGGGTTCTTTTGGTCTTCCCAGGGCCTGTATTAAATACTATCGGCAAATTAGCACACAGAAAGAGTGATTAATACTTTCAGTAGTTCAGTGGTGCTACTTTTGGCACACTGTAACTGTGGATTAAATGTAGAAACCATGTATCGATGCCTTTTCTCTGTTCTTCATGATGCTTAGCGCTGGGCAAACAGAAGGTGCTCAAATACTTTTTTCCTTCCCGCTATTCAACACCTAGGAGTACTTTAGATGCAGGAGGAAAAGGCTGAGTAGAATCTAGATAAGCATTCCATGATGTGATCACAAATTTGAAGGCAGCGTGAAAATCTTGGCATAAAGAATCTCACAAAGGAATAATTTTAATAGCAAAAAGTAACTGAGAAGTAAATATTAAAATGGAAAATATTGTAAAGATAGACCATTTACTGTGCCTAGAGATAATTTCTTTCACTTGAGGAAAAATGTATTTCAGTGTTTTAAGTGGTGGTGTTGAAATTCCAAAATAGCATGTCTAAATTAAACTGAAAATTTTGCAACCATGTACTAGCAATTTAAAATGGTACTTTTACTGATAGTGATTTATATAAAATATCTAATATTAAAGGAGAAAGAGAATGAGGTAAAAAACAGGGCAAGAAAGGGAAAAAGATATTAGTTCCATATAATTTTCTGAGTAAAATAATTTGAAAGGACTCTTTGTTCTTTTGTTTGCTTCGAAATTTTCATAACAGACCATAATATTTTCCTTACATCTATCCAAGTGAATAAATGTAGGTCAATACTAATGTGAGGAATAGTCTTTTTCATGTTAAAAGATGAGATGAATAGCAGATGAGGCAAAGAAAAAAAATACTTGAGCAATATTGGACATGTTATCTCTTTATCCAAGCTTGATAAATATAGTACACCTAAAACTATTTGCAATGTATAGATTTGGAAAAGGCTTTGAGTAGACTGCACTATGAAGAACCACACTGATCCAGTAAAAAACAATGTTGGCAGATACAGAGCAGCTGAGTGGTGCTCTCGACGTTGACTGTCTTCTTTTTGAAAAGAGCTGCATGAAGGGCACTACAGACTGACAAATGATGAAAATATTTTAAGTTTCCTCTTCTTGGTAAAACTTGAGTGCTTCACTCAGAACCTCAAAACCTGCATCATTAGATAAGTACCTACAGAGTTGAGAAACAAAGCCATGTAACTTAGATGTATTTTAAGGAAAGTGTCAGAAAGGTTAATCCAGTTCTACACTAAAGCATTCCCTCAGGTCTCCAAAGTAAAGTTTAAAATACATAATCTAGTCTCCTGTGTCTCTTAATCCCTTGCACCTATGATTAGTTCCTGTTTATGTTAGCAAATAAAAAAGATTTAATGTAGGTCAAAGGTTCTCTGAGCTTATTTCCCTTTAAAAAAAAAAAATCAGTATCCGGAAGAAACTTAGCTCAGATTTTATAAGACCTGACCATCTCTCAGTAGTTGATGGTGATGATGATATAATAATACTAATAATACTAATAATAAAAATTAGAAATGTAGGTTAGGTTCCCTGGTTGCAGCCACAGGGTTAGTCACAAGCTCAAATAAAAGTTAGCAGGTTACAAGGGTCGAACAAATTAAGCTTTCTTTGAGATTTGGATCAGCATCTGAGCCTGGTAACTAGCCTTCTTAATTGAATGTTAAGAACTATCACTCATGTGTGAGGAAAACAGTGATGATTATGTAATGGCTTTCTATTGAGATTATTCTTGTCTAGCATATGGACTATTTCACATCACACTTCACAAGTTTTGATACTTCTGACATCTTAATCTAAAGTAGATACTGTTTAAAATCCTGTGATCACTAAAGTACTCTAAAATATGAGCTATTTAAATATGTATTTCCTGGCAATTAATGCCTACCAGTGACAGTGACCAAATGTTTCATTACAGGATGGTTAATGAAAAGAAGCCAGAACTAGAGAGGAACATATGAGAATTAACCTGGACTTTTTTTCACTTGTAACCTTTCACGTTGCCATAGAATAAACAGATTTAACACAGTAGTTCTTTAATCTTGTCTAAAAGCATAATGATGGGAAATTTCCTACATAAAATATGAGATCCTGAATATGGTTATTAATCAAATTCAACATCCAATTTACCAGTTGCACAAGAGGTTGTCAAATTTACAGAGAAAGGGTCAAATTAGTTTACATAGTATGTGTAAATTATTTTCCCATCTGACTATATGATTGTTTAAACTCAATGTTTTTGAAACCTAACAGAAAACAGGACATTGGATCACAAAGGGTAGAGGAAATATAAAGTCTCTGAGTTAATGCTATGTCTGTTTTAATTAAGTACTTAATAAAAATTTTTCAAGCAGGTTACAAACAACATGCACATATAGTAGGATTACAACTGTAGAGACCAAAAAATTAACCTTGGGGAAAAAACAAGAATAGAACAAAATGTACCAAATTATTAACTGTGTGTTTGTAATGAGACTGTCAATGATTTTTGTTTCTCTTAGTTCTTTTCTTTTGCTTTGTTTTCATCTTAATAAATAGGAATTATTTTAAAGAAAAAGTATGTTATTATAAGTATTTTAATTAAGACATTTCTTCTTATATAAGAAATCATTTCAGTTTTTACTGATGCTTTTCAAGAAATTTGAGAACCTCCTTAAACTGATGTTTGTTTTAGTGATTATTTCTACAGAAAAAAATGCAAGTGTTTAACAAGTATAGTTTAGAAGGGAAGACAATTCCTCATACACAGTGCCTTAATTTAGGAATTTGAAGGTTCAAATCACAAATTAAATGGCTTCCAGAAACACATTTAATATACCCAAGATTAATTCTGTTTCATTTTGCTTCTCCAAGTAGGTTGTCTTTTCAGTGGTAAATGTTGACCTCTTTTCAGTAAACAGTGCATTTGGCAAGAACTGAAGCATTTTCTCGGCTATGCAAGTGATTAATGATTCAGTGCTCAAGAGCATCTTGAGCATCCATGATTTTCACTGGATCCTTGGTTAAAAAAGTATATATATAATATATAAATATATATTATTTATATATATATTATATATATTTATGTATATTATAAAAGGAAGAGCAAGAGCCAGCTAAGATCACATGGCATAGAGATAGAGAATGCATTTAAATATAATTATTTCATCATCCTGAATCAGTTCTGCTTGCTCCACTCCCCCCGGTTCATGGAAAATAGAATATTGTTTTAATATATTATGATGCATGGAACTTAAGTAGCTAAAAAAATAAGGATAGTCCTCCTTTGATATAAATAATGCTCATACACATACCCATACCCATAGAAGCAATCATTTTTTGTGACACCAACACACTCTGAAAAGATACAGAAACATATAAAAATAATAACAATAGTGGTTATCATTTATTGAGTGATTATGAAATATCATCCGGGCACTGGGCTGAGTGCTTATAAATATAGTTCGTTGAGTCTTTTCTACACCTCTAACACTAAGAGTTGCTGTGCCCGCTTGATAGGTGAAGAAACAAAAACTCCAGAACAGTAAATAACTTACCAAGTTTCACAGCTCGTGAGTGGTGGCACAGGGATTTGAAATGCATCCTGCTTGATTTCAGTACGCAGGGAATTCCACTGTACTGTGGTACCTTCTGCATATTGCTTGAAGGACCCTGGATTGGGTGGTGGGTCTGAGTCAGAGCCTTCAAACAATCCCATCATCATAACTAAGGTATTCATTTGTTCTACAGTCTAGCAAAGCTGAAGAGAAAAATCTTCCCCTACTAGAATAAAACAGTGCTCATCAGTGAGGAAAGTTTGAATAAAATGGGAGTATACCATACAGGTTGGCTTAGAGGGATTTCCTCAAGCAGTTTTTGTTGTTATTGTTGTTTTTTGTTTGTTTGTTTTTTGGCCGCGCTGCACGGCACATGGGATCCTAGTTCCCCTCTCAAGCGATTTTTAAGGAGAAAATGTAAATTTCTTCCCTCAGCTTCAAACCTAGGGAAAGGGAGTTATGAGAACAATTGGCCTGACCCTTCTTTCTTTCTGTGTTGAGAACAGCTTTTAGGAAATAGCTTAAGCAGCTATTATTTAGTTATTTCTCCCTCTTTAATATTTAAAACAAAATGACCTTCGAAGAAAAGAATAGACCAACATTAGTTTGGAAAAACATGTTTTCAAAACACAAATATTTCTTACAGATAAACATACTTGTTTCTTTTTTTTTTTTTAAACTGGTTAGTTAATAGGTAGATAATTAGTTTCGTTCATTGATTGGTGTTTGGTTTGTCAGTAGATTGGAGATTTTTATTACCCTTGAAAGCCAGGAAGGAATTCTCCCTAAGCATTTGATTTTCAGAATGGATATACTTTTATTTTTCCTTGGTAAGTTAAAAAAAATCCAAATAATGTAAACAGTGTAAAAAGGTCAAACAACACATAAAAGTGAAAACAAGTAAAATGTATACTGCAATTGTGCCACTCTGATAATCATCATTAACATTCTGGTGACTCAGCTTTCTTGTATGACTGTACATGATAGTTGGGTGGGTGGGTAAGTAGGTAGATAGATGGAAAGAAAGAATTTTACATAAATACAATCATACACATAGAGGTTTTGTTTTGAACTTATCTTTTGCATATTTTTCTCAATATGTAATCATTTGTAGTGATATGTGGGGATTTTGCAACTGTTGGTTTCACAAAAATTGTCAGATATTTCTTTATGTCATTGCTTTTTCTCTTTAAAAATGTCTTGAGGAAACCTAAGTGAGTTGGTTTAAATATAATTTATTCTTTTTAATAGCTGAATAATATGTCATAGTTTAGAAACACAATCTTTTATTTCTAAATAATGTTCATTTGGGGTGTTTCTGTTTTTCACAAATAGCTTTAAAAGGATCATGCATGGACCTCTCTGTTTTAGATATATAAGGGGCTTACTTTAAGGAGACAGATTTTCAGAAATGAATACAAAGTAAAAAATATGCATATATGTTAATTATGCTAGATATTACCAGACAGCTTTTATAAAACCCTGTGAGAAGTTCCATTTAACATGGAAATGTTAAATGACAAAGCAATATATACTGCTTTGCCGTAATGGGAAATAAAGGATATTAAAAAGCATCTCTTTCATTTCTTGTTTAATTATATACTCACTGAACATGTAGATGCCAGGTTCAAAACCAGTTTATCACTTCACTTAGGATCATCAGAAATAAAAACAAAAATTGCTAGATTCAAGAATTTTCCACATAGTTTTAACTACTTTCAGATATATCCGCCAGGAGAGAATTTACAAATCATTTCTTTCATGTGGGATGATTGGTTGGTTGATATGTTGGCTGGTGGTTTTCAGTCTACTCTACTCCTCCTCCAAATCACGTAATCACTGTCACCATGTCCCTATTATTGATAGGAGTATACTATATTCTTCAGGTGTGTAGGGCAGAAATAAGATTAAGAACCAATGCTGCAGGCATTTTTGTACCTAACCAAACTCATTGCAATTTATTGTCTGATTTAAAGAGCTACATTTCTATCCCAGAAATCTGATGGCTTGCTTTTCCTGTCTGCATTCATATACCATTATTTTAGAAATGTTTTTCAAAATTTAACCAGGCTTTCTGAAATAAACTAATTTTAAAACAGTATGATAAATGCAGCCCAAGCAAAAATGTATCATTTAAAATATACATAGTAGATTTTATAAGGTATCTTAAATGGAAGTTAGATAGCGGCAAGCACAGAATTCAATAAAGAAACTTTGTAGAATAAACATAACTTACATATTGCTCTTTGATCATATCATATAAAGCTATTCTGTATTTTATTTTTAACTGACACAGAGGAGAGATGCTTTATTAATTGAGGAAAGAAATTTTTGAATAGGAATAGCATTGACTTTTAAATTATTGGCCTTATCTTGCTCTTTTATGTATGCTCAGAATGGTGACAGCATTTTCAACAATGTTCCAAAAGCCATTTAGCTTACAAAGTGGAATTATTGTGATACGGTACACTTAATGCATTTCTTCTTCATAGCGTCTTATTTCATAAAAATCAATTGGACTTTATGCCTTGCATAGAAGGCCCTTCTTCCACAGTGAAGTCAGAGTTATTATGAGTAAGCTGGCCAGATTTCATCAAATGCACTAGAACCTTTCTATAGTATTTACTGTTGTACAGAATGCAGTGTAAGGCACTCCACCATACTACAATAAGTAGCAGTTTCTCTAGCACAGCTATTGTAGGAACTCTTTATAGGAAGCTATTATACAAAGGTAGACAAGGAGTCTTGTAGTTTTTCCAGAGAATAGATGTACTGAAGTAACAAAAAAACTGCCCTAATACAAGTTTACACATACAGTGTAGTGTCTGGCCCATGGTAGGCATTCAAAAGATATTTGTTGAATAAATGAATGAAGACAGTTTTCTAACATATGCAATGATGACGCAAGGGTAAGACACCAACAGATGCAGGTAAAGGATACAAGTTCTACTAATGTAGGTAAGGAAATAATACTAGGTTTTTATGCAGACAAATAATCAGAGCTGGGAGACCAGGAGCATATTTCAAATTGGAGGGACAAACTTCCATGCCCTTTGGGGGCCCAGCTGCCAATGTGATTTCAGATTAAAATTCCATCTGGTTCTTCTGAAAAGCTTGTTTCCTTCCATTCTTAAGGGGCTTAATAACCTCCTGACTCCTTTCAGCTCTTATAGAGACCCAGTCTATGTGCCTGCTTGCTCACGAAATGAAAAGTGACTAAACAACCACAGTGCATTCCTGACCGTTTCCTGAATAAAAGAATCCAAGTAAATGTTCTTTTTTCTTTGTTTTTGTTTTTATTTTTTATTTTTCAATTTTATTTTTAGCACAGTTTTTAAAGGTTACTTTCCATTTACAGTTATTACAAACATGGGCTGTATCCCCCATGTTGTACAATACATCCTTGAGCCTATCTTATGCCCAACAGTTTGTGCCTTCTGCCCCCCCACCCCTGTTTTTCCCCTCCCACCCCTCTCTTCCTTGCCCCCTGGTAACCACTAGTGTATTCTCTATGTCTGTGATTCTGCTTCTTTTTTGTTGTATTCACTAGTTTGTTGTATTTTTGAGAAATGTTCTTCAATTTACCATCTCCCGTTTTTAATGGGTCTGGATTTCAAGCATTCTTGAGGTCTATTCCTATAGTATGAGTTCCAAAGATGGAGTTTTAGCAAAGCCCCAGGACATGCTAATTTCCTTTAAATATCCATAGGAGTAAATATAATATTTTAAAGGTATTTCTGCCAACTATGACCAAAAATAAGTAACAAAATATATGTGACACAGAACCTATAAGATGAAATTTAAATGCTCATAACATATTTTATCCTCGTTTATGGCACTCATAACATAGACATCTTTCCCAACTTTCTCTCTTTGTTTTTACTAATTTTCTTAAAAATTCCATATACATACATAAATGTGGTTTCACATTAACACAGAAATGGAATTATATATGTTATAACTTTCTTATTACAGCATTTTTCTTTTTTTCCCACACTTATTTCCTCCTTGCTTTCCTTCCCTATAAGGTATAGAATATGAACTACTGCATATGTATACTTTCATACTGTTTTCATATCATATAATCATATATGAATATACATGTACATATACATATATGTAAACATATGTATGAGGTTGGTCATGGTTTCTTTCAAAAATGGGATATGGTATATATACTTTTCTCCATCTTGCTTTCTCCTCTGAAAAGCACCTCATGAGATCATTTCAAATCAACCCATGTGGTTCTATGTCATTCTATGGCATGGCTGCATAAGAGACCCAGGTCTTGATGTACGATCATTTCTTCCCCCATGACTTAGTATGTTTCCGTGTTTTGTTGTGAAGATGAATTCAAAGATAAGTTCATTTCCTTCTGGATACATCCATACACATGTTTTTTTTTCCCCCAATGGTATAGATTCCCAGGAGTGGGATTGTTACAACTAGATAGATAGATAGATAGATAGATAGATAGATAGATAGATAGATAGGTAGATAGATAGATCGATCAATCATGGATGGACAGAAATAGATTTGAGTAGTGTTTCTAGACTGCTGTCCATAATGGTAAAACATTCCACATTTCTGTCCATAATTCTTTACTCATATCACTGCACCAAAGGTAGTTACTGGTTTTTTATTTTTCTTCAAGTAGTGAATATAAGCCCAATCCCATTATCAAATTTCCCTGAATACTAGTGAGTTTACAGCTTTTTCTTATAATTGCAAGCCATTTGGTTTGGTCTCCTATAAACTGCTATTTCATATTCCTTCCTTCTTGGGGTTTACAAATACAATTTTGTAGTAAATTTTCAAGAGTTGCCTAAATGCAGTAATTTTTAAATTCAAGTATGCTTGATTTACACTATTGTGTTAGCTTTACGTGTACAGCATAGTGAGTTTTTTCTGATTATATTCCAGTATAGGTTATTACAAGATATTGAATATAATTCCCTGTGCTATACAGTAAATCCTTGTTGCTTATCTATTTTGTGTATTGTAGTTTGTATCTGTTAACCCCATATTCCTAATTTGTCCCTTCCTCACTTCTTTCCCCTTTGGTAACCATAAGTTTATTCTCTATGTCTGTGAATCTGTTTCTGTTTTGTATATAGATTCATTTGTATTATTTTTAGATTCCATGTATAAATGATATCATATAGTATTTGTCTTTCCTATACCTCCAGCTTCTTTCTTTTTTCTTATACTTACTTCACTAAGTATAATATTCTCTAGGTCCATTGATGTTGCTGCAAATGGCAATATTTCATTCTTTTTTATGGCTAAGTAATATGCCATTGTGTATATATACCACATTTTCTTAATCCATTTGTCTGTTGATGAACACTTGGGTTCTTTCCATGTCTTGGCTATTGTAAATATAGCTGCTGAGAACATTGGAGTGCATGTGTCTTCAATTAAGAGTTTACATTTTTTCCAGATATTTAGCCAGGAGTAGGATTGCCAGATCATATGGTAGCTCTATTTCTAGTTTTTTGAGGAACCTTCATACAGTTTTCCATAGTGGCTGTATCAATTTACATTCCTACCAACAGTGCAAGAGGGTTCCCTTTTCTCCACACCCTCTCCAGCATTTATTGTTTATAGATTTTTTGGTGATAGCCATTCTGACCAGTGTGAGGTGATACCTCATTGTAGTTTTGATTTGTATTTCTCTAATAATCAGTGATGCTGAGCATCTTTTCATGTGCCTGTTGACCATCTGGATGTCTCCTTTGGAGAAATGTCTGTTTAGGTCTTCTGCCCAATTTCTGATTGGGTTATTTGTTTTTTTCAGTGTTGAGTTGTATGAGCTGTTTGTATTTTGGACATTAACCCCTTGTCAGTCACATCCTTTGCAAATATTTTCTCCCATTCTTTAGATTGTCCTTTCATTTTGTTGATGGTTTCCTTTGCTGTGCAAGAGCTTTTCTGTCTGATTGGTCCCATTTGTTTATATTTGCTTTCATTTATTTTGCCTTGGGAAACTGATGTAAAAAATATTGCTACAATTCATGTCAGAGAATGTTTTGCCTATATTCTCTTCTAGGGGTTTTATGGTGTCATGTTTTATATTTCGGTCTTTAAACCACTTTGAGTTAAGTTTTGTATGTGGCGTGAGGGAGTGTTCTAACATCACTGATTTATAGGTAGCTATCCAGCTTTCCCAACACCAATTGTCAAAGAGACTGTCTTTTCTCCATTGTATATTCTTGCCATCTTTGTTGTAGATTAATTGATGGTAGGTGTGTCAGTTAATCTCTGGGTTCTCTGTTCTGTTCCTTTGATTTCTGGGGTTTTTTTTTTTTGTGCCAACACCATGCTGTTTCGATTACTGTAGGTTTATAGTGTAGTCTGGAGTCTGAATGGATTATGCCTCCAGCTTTTTTCTTTTTCCTCAGGATTACTTTGGCAATTCTAGGCCTTTTGTGGTTCCATATAAAATTTAAGATTATTTGTTCTAGTTCTCTGAAAGATGTCATGGATATTTTGATAGGGATTACATTAAATCTGTAGATTGCTTTGGGTAGTATGGACATTTTAACCAGATTAATTCTTCCAATCCAAGAACATGGGATGTCTTTCTATTTCTTTTAATCATATTCAGTTTCCTTTATCAATGTTACATAGTTTTCAGCATATAAGTCTTTCAACTCCTTGGTTGAGTTTCTTTCTAGGTGTTTTTTTTTTTTTTTTTGATGCTATTTAAAACAAGATTGTTGTTTTACTTTCTCTTTCTAATATTTCATATTAGTGTAAAGAAATGCAACAGATTTCTGTTTATTCAACTTGTATCCTTGTACTTTATGGAATTCATTTATTAGTTTTGATAGTTTTTGTATGGAGATTTTAGGATTCTCTATCTCTATGTATATAGAGAGTATCATGTCATCTGCAAATAGTGACAGTTTTACCTCTTCCCTTCCCATTCAGATACCTTTTATTTCTTTTTTCTTTGTCTTATTGCTGTGCTAGGACTACCAACACTATTTTGAATAGAAGTGGTAAGAGTGGGAATTGTTGTCTCATTCCTGAATTTAGTGGAACAGTTTCAGCTTTTCACCATGGTGTATTAAGTTGGCTGTGGGTTTGTTGTAAATGGCTTTTATTGTGTTGAGATATGTTCCCTCTCTATCCACTTTAGTAAGATTTTTTTTTTTTAATCTTTATTGGAGTATAATTGCTCTACATTGTTGAGTTAGTTTCTGCTGTATGTCAAAGTGAATCAGCTATACGTATACATATATCCCCATATCCCCTCCCTCTTGCGTCTCCCTCCCAGCCTCCCTATCCCACCGCTCTAGGTGGTCACAAAGCACTGAGCTGATCTCCCTGTGATATGCAGCTGCTTCCCACTAGCTATCTATTTTACATTTGGTAGTGCATGTATGTCGATGCCACTCTCTCACTTCGTCCCAGCTTACCCTTCCCGCTCCCCGTGTCCTCAAGTCCATTCTGTACATCTGCATCGTTATTCCGGTCCTGCCCCTAGGTTCTTCAGAAACTTCTTTTTTTTTTAGATTCCATATATATGTGTTAGCATACGGTATTTGTTTTTCTCTTTCTGACTTACTTCACTCTGTATGACACACTCTAGGTCCATCCACCTCACTGTAAATAACTCAATTTCGTTTCTTTTTATGGCTGAGTAATATTCCACTGTATATATGTGCCACATCTTCTTTATCCATTCATCTGTTGATGGACACTTAGGTTACTTCCATGTCCTGGCTATTGTAAATAGAGCTGCAATGAACATTGTGGTACATGACTCTTTTTGAATTATGGATTTCTCAGGGTATGTGCCCAGTAGTGGGATTGCTGGGTCGTATGGTAGTTCTATTTTTAGTTTTTTAAGGAACCTCCATACTGTTCTCCATAGTGGCTCTATCAATTTACATTCCCACCAACAGTGTAAGAGGGTTCCCTTTTCTCCACACCTGCTCCAGCATTTATTGCTTGTAGATTTTTTGATGATGGCCATTCTGATTGGTGTGAGGTGATACCTCATTGTAATTTTGATTTGCATTTCTCTAATGATTAGTGATATTGAGCATCCTCTCATGTGTTTGTTGGCAATCTGTGTATCTTCTTGGGAGAAATGTCTATTTAGGTCTTCTGCACATTTTTGGATTGAGTTGTTTATTTTTTTAATATTGAGCTGAATGAGCTGCTTGTATATTTTGGAGATTAATCCTTTGTCAGTTGCTTCATTTGCAAATTTTTTCTCCCATTCTGAGGGCTGTCTTTTTGTCTTGTTTATGGTTTCCTTTGCTGCGCAAAAGCCTTTACATTTCATTAGGTCCCATTTGTTTAATTTTGTTTTTATTTCCATTTCTCTAGGAGGTGAGTCAGAAAGGATCTTGCTGTGATTTATGTCGTAGAGTGTTCTGCCTATGCTTTCCTTTAAGAGATTTATAGTTTCTGGCCTTACATTTAGGTCTTTAATCCATTTTGAGTTTATTTTGGTATATGGTGTTAGGAAGTGTTATAATTTCATTCTTTTACATGTAGCTATCCAGTTTTTGCAGCACCGCTTATTGAAGAGGCTGTCTTTTCTCCATTGTATATTCTTGCCTCCTTTATTAAAGATAAGGTGACCATATGTGTGTGGGTTTATCTCTGGGCTTTCTATGCTGTTCCATTGATCTATATTTCTATTTTTGTGCCAGTACCATACTGTTTTGATTACTGTAGCTTTGTAGTATAGTCTGAAGTCAGGGAGCCTGATTCCTCCAGCTCCATTTTTCTCTCTTGAGATTGCTTTGGCTGTTCGGGATCTTTTGTGTTTCCATAAATTGTGCAATTTTTTTATTCTGTTTCTGTGAAAAAATGCCATTGGTAGTTTGATAGGGATTGCATTGAATCTGTAGATTGCTTTGGTTAGTATAGTCATTTTCACAATGTTTATGGTGAGAGTTTTTATCATGAATGAATGTTGAATTTTGTCAATCATTTTTTCTGTGTCTATTGTGGTGATCATTTAGTTTTTGTCTTTCCATTTGTTAGTGTGGTGTATCCCATTGATTTGCATATGTTGAGCCATTCTTGGACCCTGGAATGAATCCAGCTTGATCATGGTGTATGATCCATTTTATGTATTGTTGGATTTGGTTTGCTAATATTTTGTGGAGGAATTTTGCATCTATGTGCATCATAGATATTGGCCTGTGATCTTTTTTTTTTGTAGTGTCTTCACTTTGGTATCAGGGTGATGTTGGCTTCATAGAAAGAATTTAGGAGTGTTTGCTCCTATTCATCTTTTGGAATAGTTTGAGAAGGATAGGTGTAAGTGTTTCTTTGTATGTTTGGTAGAATTCTTCAGCGAAGCCATCCAGTCCTGCACTTTTTTTTGCAGGGAGTTTTTTCATTACAGATTCTATTTTACTTCTAGTGATCAGTCTGTTCAAATTATTTGTTTCTTCTTTACGCAGTTTTGGCAGGCTGTATGTCTAGAAACTTGTCCATTTCTTCTTGGTTGTCCAATTCGTTGGCATATAACTATTCTAGTTTTCTCTTATGATTTTTTTCTGTATCTGTGGTATCAGTTATTTCTTCTCTTTCACTTCTGATTTTGTTTATTTGGGCCCTCTTTCTTTTCTACTTGGTTATCCTGGCTAGAGCTTTGTGGATTTTCTTTATCTTTTAAAAACTCCAGCCCTTGGTTTTATTGATCTTTCCTTTTGTTTCTTTTAATCTCTGTTTTATTTCTTCTCTAATCTTTATTATTTCCTTCCTTCTGCTGACTTTGGGTTTTGTTTGTTCTTTTAATAATTTTTTTATGTGGTAGGTTTGGTTGTTTATTTGAGATTTTTCTCGTTTCTTCTTCTCTATATCACTATGAGCTTTCCTCTTAGAACTACTTTTGCTGCACCCCATAAATTTTGTATGACTGTATTTTCATTTTAGTTTGTCTTGAGGTATTTTCTGATTTCTTCTTTGATTTTATTGTTGACCCATTGATGTTTTAGTAGCATGTTGTTTAGTCTCCATATATTTGTTCTTTTCCCATTTTTCTGTTTGTGATTGATTTCTAGTTTCATACCATTGTGGTCAAAAAAGATGCTTGAAATAATCTCTGTCCTCTTAAATTTGTTGAGGTACGTTTGGTGACCTAGTATTTGGTCTGTCCTAGAAAATGTTCCTTGTGTGCTTGAAAATAATTTGTATTCTGGGTTTTTTGGATGTAGTATCCTGTACCTGTCAATTAAGTCCAAATGGTTTATTGTGTTATTTAGAACCTCTGTTGCTTTCTTGATTTTCTGTTTGGGTGATCCATCCATTGATGTCAGTGGGATGTTAAATTCTCCTACTATTATAGTGTTATTGTCAGTTTCTCCCTTTTATGTCTCTTAGTATTTGTTCCATATATCTAGGTGCTCCTATATTGAGTGTGTATATGTTAAGGAGTGTAATATCCTCATCTTGTATTGATCCCTTCATCATTATACAATGCCTTCCTTTGTCTTTCTTCATGGCTTTTGTTTTAGAGTCTATTTTATCTTATATAAGTATTGCTACCCCCACTTTCTTGTAGTTTCCATTTGCATGAAGTATCTTCTTCCATCCCTCACTTTCAGCCTAAGTGTGTCTTTTTCCCTGATGTGAATCTCTTGTAGGCAGCATATTGTACGTTCTTGTTTTTGTTAACCCACTCTCTGTCTTTTGATCAGAGCATTTAGTCCATTGACATTTAAGGTAATTATTGATAGGTATGTAATTGTTGCCATTTTAATCCTTGTTTTCCAGTTGTTTTTGTAGTTCTTCATTTGTTTCTTTTTCTTTTTGTTTCTCCTTGTGTGGTTTGATGATCTTCTTGTATAGTATACTTGAGTTCCTTTCTTTTTGGCTTTTGTAAATATGTTGTATATTTTTAATTTGTGGTTACCATGGAGTCCAAGTATGTTGGCTCATAACTATATCTACTTGCTTTAAACTGATAATCATTCAAGTTCAAACACATTGTAAAAGATCTACATTTTTATACACTCCTCCCCAACATTTTTTGATTTTGATGTCCTGTTTTACATCTTCATGCTCATCTTTTAACCGTTAATTGTAGTTATGATCACTTTTATTCTTTTTTTTTGTTTCTTAATCTACATACTGGCTTATTTAGGTGATCTTCAATCCTTTTATATATTTGCCTTTCCTATTGTGATTTTTCCCTTTCCTGTAGATTCTTGCTTTTCTATTTAGAGAAGGTCTTTCATTATTTCTTTTAGGGTAAGTTTAATATTGCTGAATTATTTTAGTTTTTGCTTATCTGAGAAATTCTTTCTCTCTCCATCTATTCTAAATGATCATCTTACTGGGTAGAGTATCCTAGGTTGCAGATTTTTCCCTTTCAGGACTTTGAATATATCATGGCACTCCATTCTGGCCTGCAAAGTTTCTGCAGAGAAATCAGCTGATAGCCTTATGGGGGCTCCCTTGTAACTGACTGTTTGTTCTTCTCCTGCTGCCTTTAGACTCCTTTATTTTTAACTTTTGCCATTTTAATTATGGTATGTCTTGGAGTAGGTCTGTTTGTTTGTGACCCTCTGTACTTCTTATACCTGGATATCTGTTTCCTTCTTTAGGTTTGGGAAGTTTTCAGCCATAATTTCTTCAAATACATTTTTGTTCCCCTTGTCTCTTCTTCTGGAATTCCTAATATGCATAAGCTGGCACACTTTATATTATCCTATATATCTCATATGTTGCTTTCTTTTCTTTTTTTTTTTTCATTTGTCTTTCTGCTGTCCTGATTGGGTGATTTCCATTATTTTATCTTCCAGATCACTTATTCCTTCTTCTGTGTTATTTAGTCTGCTATTTATTGCTTCTAGATTGGTTTTTATCTCAGCAATTTGTCTGTTTTTGATTGGTTCACCTTTATGGTTTCTGGTTCCTTGTTACAGTGATCTGCATTTCTATCAATAATTTTTCTTAATTAAGTTAGCATTTTTATTACCTTATTTTTGAACTTGGGAGGTCTAGTAGACTAGTGAGGTCTGTTTCATTATTTGCTCTTTTAGGGGATTTCTCTTGTTCTTTTAACTGTGAGTAGTTCCTCTGACTTTTCATTTTACTTAACTTTCTCAGCCTCTATGAATTTAGGAGATACAGTTATCTACTCTGGTCCTGAAGGGGTGCTTTTATGTAGACAGTGTGTGTCCAGTGATTTTGGTGTGAAGGCTGGTTTTGGTATGGATGCTGGGCACATCTTTCCTCAGAGTGTGCTGACCATTTTCCCCTTGATAGAGGATATGGTTGGTGTTGTCATATCTAGAGCCTGTGATGGACATGAGGCGGCACTTCCTCTCTCTGTCACTGCCCTGTCAAGGTGGAGTCTGCTTCCCAGTTTTTGGCGTAGAAGCCCTGAGAGTTGGGTTTAGTCAGGCTCCTCTGGCTTTGAGTGCATGCCCTGCCTGAAAAGAGGTGATTGCTGAAGTAAGCTAGTCCCATGTGATCACAGAGGACCTATAGGCTGCCTGTGTAGGCATCTGCCAGTTCTGCTTAGAAGCAGCCCAAGATTGCACCCCTTTCTCTGTTGTATTTGTCTCAGATCTAGTGCAAGGCTATGCTGTGGAGCAGGCCATGACTGAGAGTCAGCATTGTGGCTGCAAGAATTGAGGTTGACGAGCTGCCACCTGAGATCGGGGTTGCCTCTGTGGCAGACTTCTCCTAGGACCTGTCTGTCCTAGATCTACTGCTAAGCTGTGGTGTGGAGTGGGTGGAGCCAGAATACGTTGCTGGAAGATGAACCACTGCATACTCCTAAGTGCACTGACATGGGCCGTCACCACCCCACCTGGACTATACCCTGGGCCCTGTGGGCTGTCTCTGTGTAGCTAGATTGAGTCCTCTTCCAGGGCTTGTTTGCCTGAGATTGAGCACTTAGCCACTATGCACTCTTGTGACACCACCCCTCATGCACAGTGACGGTTTATTCCGCAGCTGCACCTACCGCCTCTTGCATGTTCTAACAATGGCCTCTGCAGCTTTCCCTGTGTACCCCAGTCTGTCTCTGCACAGTTGGATCAAGTCTGCCCAGAACTTACACCAGGCTGTGGTGTGGAGTTAGTGGGGCTGGGGTGTTCACCCTTTCAGATTGGAAAGTTCAGGGAGGAGGCAGTCGCCAGTGCAAGGCTCTCTCCACCGTGACTGTCAGCAAGCCAGCATGGGCGCACTCCTTGGGAGTAGAGTCTAGGCTTCTCCAGCCCTTCTGTCTGTCTCAGAGCATTTTCCAGCAGGCAAGGGGGCCCATCTCCTCCATGCAGGACCCCAGGACTGAGGTACTCAGTTGTGGCTCAACCTGCTCACACCCCAGGGTGAGAGTCCACCCATGCGGACCTTCGCCTCCTTACAGTTCCCTCCCAGGGGCAGAGATCATGACCTGATGCCTTTTTTTTTCATCCTACCTGGTTACATGGAGATCTTTCTTGCAGCTTTGGTTGCATAGGAGTTCTTCTGCCGGTTTCCAGTTAGTTTTCCGTGAGAGTTGTTACACATGTAGATGTATTTTTGGTATGTTTGTTGGATGAGGTGAGCTCCACATCCTCCTACTCTGCCATCTTGGTCCAGATTTCATGATCTTTATTACCTTTTTAAATTTATTTATTTTATTTTAGGCTGCATTGGGTCTTCGTTGCTGCACGCGGGCTTTTCTCTGATTGTGGCGAGTGGAGGCTACTCTTCATTGTGGTGCGCAGGCTTCTCATTGTGGTGACTTCTTTTGTTGGGAGCACGGGCTCTACGCATGCTGGCTTCCGTAGTTTTGGCACGCGGGCTCAGTAGTTGTGGTGCGTGGGCTCAGCAATTGTGGCTTGCGGGCTCTAGAGCACAGACTCAGTAGTTGTGGTGCATGGGCTTAGTTGCTCCACGGCATGTGGGATCTTCCCAGACCAGAGCTTAAACTGGTGTCTCCTTCATTGGCAGGCAGATTCTTAACCACTGTGTCACTAGGGAAGTCCCCTTTATTACCTTTAAGTAGGTTTCTCTTGTTACCATTTGACCTAATGGTTTTCAAAAACTGGCTGCCAAGTTTAAGCAAATTATTTTCATCTACTTCTGTGATTATGTTGTTTCTTAATTTGTTTGTTAGTGGATTATGCTGCTAGATTCCTGATATTTAATCACCCTGTATTCCCAGAATAAATCATGTCTCATTTAAGTGCATTATTGTTTTTCCATATTGTTGGATTCTCTTTACCAATATTTAATTTGGACTATTTTCATGACTATATTTAAGTGGGATTAGACTATTTGTTCTATATAATCTTTATCAGGTTTGGGATTAAATTTATACCAGCTCTAAAAAATTAGTAAGAAAGTTTTTCATTTTTTCCATGCATGCATCAGTTAAATAGCCTGGCAAGTTAAACTGGTAAAAAGCTAGATATAATTCATCTATGAATCCTTCTGGTCTTGTTAAGTTTTTCAGTGGTTGCTCTGTGATCACCTATTTAAGCCCTTCTGTAGAAAGTGGTCTTATTATTCCTTTTGAGTTGCTTTGATTATAATCTATATTTTTATAAAAAATTATTTGTTCCCTCAAAATTTTGTCCAAAGAATTATGTGTTTTTCTACAATTCTTTTCATTTTTCCTATCATTCTACTTCATTCCCACAACAAATTTTGTATAATTTTCCTCTCTTTTTTCTTTCATCAGTTTTATAATTGAAAAAATTAGATTGATTTCTAATTTATCATTTCATAAGATCAGCTTTTTGATGAATTTTATCGCTAGCAGTATTTTTTCTACTTTAGCAATTTCAGATTCATCATTTTTCTCTTTCTGTTTCCTTTTGGCTAATTTTTCCATTTTTTCAATTCCTTAAGATAAGCATTTGTTATTTCATTATTGTTGACATTGTTGTCATTTTTAATGTGGAATGTGATAAAGAGGATACATTTTCTTCTCATTTAATTGTTGTGAGACAATAACGTGAGGTTTATATTCCCTGCTTTCTAGAGTTAGTAATGTTAATTTTTGTTTCCTCTTTGATATAAGAATAATCTAGGAGTATTTTTTTTAAATCTCCAATTGAGTTTTTTGCATTTATTGCTTTATTTTATTAAAGGATGTGATCTTCAGTAGATGTGATCTCACGTGCTTCTACTTGTTGATGTTTTCTTTATGGCCAAGTATATGATCAGTATTTGAAATGTTTCATGGACAAATAAAGATCTATATTTTCTTTTGAACAATGTGAGTTACTATTAAAATGAGTATATTGATTGTACTATTCAAATTCTCTATATACTTCTATATTTTTTCTACTGTATCTATTCAGTTTTAATTAATTTATTTATTTTATTTTTCACTGTTGGGTCTTCATTGCTGTGCACAGGCTTTCTCTAGTTGCAGCGAGCAGGGGCTACTCTTCATTGCAGTGCGTGAGCTTCTCATTGCAGTGGCTTCTCTTGTTGTGGAGCATGGGCTCTAGGCGCGCAGGCTCAGTAGTTGTGGTGCACAGGTTTAGTTGCTCTGTGGCATGTGAGATCTCCCCAGACCAGGGCTCGAACCCATGTCCCCTGCATTGGCAGGCAGATTCTTAACCACTGCACCACCAGGGAAGCCCCTCTATTCAGTTTTGAAAGAGGCATTTCATGACATTATATCCATTCTTAGTCTGTTTAAATTTTAGCTCATCAAATTCCACCTTATCTGTAAATATTATCAGTTCTCTATTCTTTTGTGTATATTTGCATGATTTTTTTAACCCTTCTCTTTAATTTCTATATTTCTTTAGTATTTTAGTGTTTTTTAGGGCCTTGCTTTTTTAACCTAGTATTAGAGTCACCATTTTTAGTAAGAGCATTTAGCCTATTCACATTTGATGAAAAAAGTACACTTTATTTTATTCCTTCCATTTTATTTTATGTGTATGTTTATGTTATTTGTTCTTTTCTTGATTAAACTTGATTCTCTTATTCTCCTAGTTAATTAGGGAACTCTACCTTTCAATACTTTGAGACATTTTTTCCTGGTATGTATGTTAAGATGCATATTTCTGTACTATTATTAGAAAAGGACATGTGAATTATTTTTCCTGCCAAGATACTCTGTTTCTTCATAGAAACACTTTTCTCAAATGCCAGCAAGATAAAACCCAGAGTACACTTTCATTCTTGCATAATACAAATATCTATTTTTAACTCTGAAAGGTAAGTGCTATTTTGGCTAGGTATAAGGTTTTAGGGTTACAATTCTTATCTCTCAGTATTTCATAGACATTATATATTAGCTGTCTTTCTAGTTTCTAGTGGTGCCTACCAGAATTATGTTTTGTTTAGTTCTTTTTTCTTTTTTCTTCAAATAACATGTTCTTTATTTCAGGCAACTTAGAAATTTTTTTTATTATTGGATTTTTGAAACTTTATTAGAATATGCCTAAGTATATGCTTTTTCCTCATTAAATCTGTCTGGAACCCAGTGTGTGCTGTCAGTATTCAATCTCCTGTCCTTCCTTGGCCTTAAGAGATATTTTATGTTGTTTATTATTGTTTCTCCATCTAGTGCTTGATTCCTTCTGGAATTCTTAGTATTAATATGTTAAATATTTAATATATATCCTCCAAATGTATTGTCTCGTTTCCTTATGATTTTAATCTCTTTATATTTCTGCTCTGTGCTTTAAGCTATTACTTCCATTCATCTTCTAGGTGACTAATTAAGGTCTCAGCAGTGAATAAACTTGACTTCACTTCATCTATTAACTTTGATTTTGGTTTGAAAATGAAAGCTTTTATTTCCAAAAAGTCCTTTCTGCAATGTATCTATATCTTCATACATATTCTTACTTTTTGTTATACAAGTCTTTTCCATTGGGTACCACTTTTGCCTGTCTTCTCTTTGATTTCTGGGCAGACTTCTCCAGCTCACTGTGGCTCAGGTCTGGCTGTT